>NC_062561.1:45737500-46337500 GCF_022837055.1 Prionailurus viverrinus | reverse complement strand
CCTTCACTGTGTGGCTCCAGTTTTCCTCACTTCTCTTAGCCCCTTGTGGGATATTCCGCAAGGAACAGAACTGAGGGGTGTGTGTGTGTGTATGTGTGTGTGTGTGTGTGTGTGACTTAGCTCAGGTTCCTGAGAAAACACTAAGCAAATATGCTTTCAACTTGGACTCCAAGCCTATAACTGGAAATCGGGAAAGAGATACTCATTATTTTGAAGGAGTATGTGTAATGTGGGAGGGGTAAATGGCCCTAGACTTAGGAAAGCTTGAGTATATATCCTGGCTTTGCCAAATATTTAGCTAAGGTTTTGACTTCTCCAAGTCTCTCCTATGCAAAATGGGGATAACAGTATCTACCTAAATATGTTTTTATGGTCTTTTACTGTCTATATTTTTTATTATCTATATATTTACTTGTATATTTATTAAATATATATGTGTCTATATGTAATAATATGTTATATGTATATATGTAAATATACATATATCTATATCTATATCTATATAGATATAGATATAGATATAGATATAGATATATATACTTACAAATATCCACATAGATACACACACACACACACACACACACACACACACACACACACACATATCAAAAGGCAGGCAGTAAAACAGCAATCTACCATCCCACACTTCCCCCGTTTCCATCTCCCCAAGAAAATCACTTTTAACATTTCTACTTGCTTTTTCAGATATTAAGCTCCACATTTCCAAATAATGAATTTGTAATGCTATTTTATATATATTTTTCAATTTAAGGTTATCCAATTGCTAACATAGCAGATGATGATTTAGCTCTCTTATCTTCCCCTACCTACTCACATGCCACCCCTCGCACATCTGCATTGTACAATTATGTTTTAAAAATGAGGTAAATCAATATTCAGTGCTTACTTTTCATGACTGTCTAGTATTGTTTGCACGTAAGTCATGGAATACACAACTAATAAATGAACTTCCATGCACCGAATTTTGTTTTCTGGAGTTAACAAGCGCCTCATCTTCTAATTTGATGGTATTCTGGAACATGAATAATTCATCCCTACGTTATACAAAATAACTGAAAAAGTCCTTTATATGTGATAAAACACGTAAGGTATTTATTATTTTCTTGTGTGTCTGTCCCTATATGATGTTCTTCTCGGCATCTGTTGCTGTCCAGGTGTGCTGGCTAGAGCTTGTCAGCTGTCTGTCCAGGTATCTCTTTCACCAGGAAATCCTAATGCCTGTCTTGATTGGAGGCTTTGTTTCCTCTTTCTTTGTTTCCCTCTTGTTTTAGAGAAATACATTGCCAAGCTTCTTGAAAAGAGTGTACTAGAATTTTGAAGTCTTGTTTTGTTTTGTTTTGTTTTTCAACATTTATTTATTTTGGGGACAGAGAGAGACAGAGCATGAATGGGGGAGGGGCAGAGAGAGAGGGAGACACAGAATCGGAAACAGGCTCCAGGCTCCGAGCCATCAGCCCAGAGCCTGACGCGGGGCTCGAACTCACGGACCGCGAGATCGTGACCTGGCTGAAGTCGGACGCCCAACCGACTGCGCCACCCAGGCGCCCCTTGAAGTCTTGTTTTAAGAACACACTGGTTTGAAAATAATTTTTAACCTCATATTTGAATGATAATGTTTCTATTAGAGACAATTCTGTGTAGATGTATCAATGGCATTTTTCATTATCTTTTAGTGCCATATTGTCATTAATGAGTTTAATGCGATTTGATTACTGAAAATTTATAGTGTTTTGTTTGTTTTTATCCCACCTACCCACTCCTTAATCATGGAAGCTTTTAGATTCAACTTTTGTTGTTGTCATTGCTGTAATGTTTTTCAATACTATGTCTTAACATGCATTTTTTCATTATTTTGTCTGACTAGTGAGGCTTTCCAAATTAGAAATCTTATGCTTTAGAAATTTTTTTTTTTTTTGCATTTTGTTGACAACAGTGCACTGATAACAATTTTTCAGCTGTTTCTCCTATCTTTTTACTTTCTTTTTTTAAATTATTTTTATCATCTTGGGGGAAACTCCCACAAATTTTCTGTTAAAACTTCAATAGAATTTTTCAAGGTTTACTATGATTATATTCTCTAATTACCAAGAGTCTCTCCTTGAACACATGCTTTTTTTTCCCCTTTTATACTAATCTCTTCTTGTTTACACTTACATCTCTTATCTTTCTCAAAAATCAGTAGTTGGTAAAGATTTTATTCTTCTTGCATTATGTCCTTAATTAGTTTGTTTCTTGTTTATTTTGGTCATCATCTTTCATGTTAGAGATTTTCTTCAAGTGTCCAATGAGCTTTGGCTGATGATTCACAAGCAAGTACAGAACTAAACAGATGAGTACTAGATCAAGTATGAGCGAGATTGCTGAATGGTGGGCTTCATCAGAAGAGCAAAAGGTGGAGCATTTCACTGGGAAGTCTGTCAGTCTCTTCCCCTGGACCAGGCAACTTCACCAAGTGGAATTCTTAGACTCCTGCCTGCTTGGCATAATATGTCTAGCATGCAGCATCTAGCTTTCTGGAGATGGAGTGGGAATAGGAAGCAGAGATCTCACTATTTGAAGAGTATACTTTCCCTCAGCACCTTTGTTTTCAATATCATACCTCACTCCTGGGTTCGACTCTGCCAGGTTTTCCTATAACCCGAGCTTCGTTGATTAATTTTTCCCAGGATTTTTTTCCCCAGGATTAATTTTTCCAGGTAGTCATCTTGCTATTCTAAGTAAGGGAGAACACTGGTGGAGGTTTGTTCAGATTTGTGACCCACCTCCCTGTGTTTGATTCAGTCCCTACACTCTACTTTCTCAGACACCTGCTATCTGCAACATCTGGGCCTCTCAGGATTCTGCAGTGTAAATCATGGTGCAGCTTGTTCCTTATGCACCAGTGTTCTTATCTTCATTAGAATCAGTTGCCATTCATTCATGTACTTTCCCACTCTCAATTTTCCAGAATATTGAAGTCTCTTAACTATTTGATTGTGTCTCCTCCATTCTTTTCTGAGTTTGCACATTTATGCTTTTTAAATAATAATTTTACTGCCACTTTAGTGGGACTTGATGTGGTAATTAAGATAATTATTCAAATTACATAAAATTAACCGCAAGAATGCCAGTGATTTTTATACTTTATTATTTCCTTTAAAAATAGGACAGTTTGTTTAAAAAATAATCTAATGGATTATCAGAATAAATAAAGAGTGGAACTTCTCCAACTGGATTATTATCTTTGTCACCAGTCCCCAAGAAAACATGAATAGATGCGTAGGGTTCCAGAACACTGTACTTCACACAAATACACGATATTGGGTAGGGTTCAGTTCCACACTATAGAAACCACTGTATCTATTGAAGAGATAAATACTTTATAACCTGGAATTTTTTGAGAGACTAGAAGAATGGGCTCCACAAATAGCTCCAATTTCTTGCAATATCACTGCTTCAGTGTGACTGGGAAAGCTCCCGCCGCCTCTAAGTCAGGAAACCGTCACATTAGGAAATCTTCTAAACAATATGCACCAGCAAAGGAAAGTTGTTTCCCTCACATTCTCTCTTCCCTAAGAACAATTTGAACAAATGTATTTGATCAGTGAAATTTCAACCACATCTGGATGCCAGGGGCATTCAAGTCTGAGAAATGTACTTTCCAGCCTCTGTAGTATCCTCCCACAGAGGCAGGAGTGGGTGTTAAAAAAAAAAGCTTATCTGTTATCTAGCTATCCATCCATCTATATCTACCTACCTACATCTGTGACAACTAGCTTTGTCCACACAACCACATAACTTAGATATTTCAGCTATTTTTTTCTTTGTAAATATAAACACTTCCAAATGATTGAGTGAGTTTTTTTGGCCATGTTCATCAACCCAGGTTTTGGAGTGGAGAGGTCAGATGCTTAGATTGATTCATGGTTTGGATTTACACAGTGAGTATAAAAGTAGAATAAGAATGCAGTTGAGACGAATAGTTGATAGACTACAGTCTTTGAAGAGAAAAAATATCCAGAAAATACTCATACCATCCTTAAAGGACTCAAGTTATTGATCAGTTTATTAGATAAAATCCTTACCTTGAAGGAGTAAAATCCATTTTAGCTAGTATAAGAAGGAAATAATATAATAAAGTTTATTAGAAAATTCACCGAACTCTTTCAGAGCCAGAAGATCAGACTTGAAGGCTGCCCTATCAGAAAGACATAAATTATATTGAAGAATGGCTTCAGCAGAAACCCTACTGCATGTTTTTTTTGTCACAGACCCCGCAGACAGCATTGCCGACGCTGGGCACTGTGCCTTGCTCCTTAGGACTGTCATTTTGCTGTGGAAGCTCGATTCCTCTGCCAGCATACTCAATAGAATAGATTCCAGGCGGCACCGTTTCTACATCATGCTTCTAATTTAACAGAGTTTAGGTATCATGCCGGTGTCTCAGTTGCAAGAGAGTGTTTTATTTTTGAATTTGACAAAGCATGGAACAATAAGGTAGGGAAAATCCGAATGTCCTCTATGATAGGATTGAAGAAGAGTTATAGGAAATTGATAGAACTAGTAAAACAGAATGTTGACATCAGTGGCTGTGATACTGGAATTGAATATCCAGGTGATGTAGCCATTGAAGGAAAGGGCAGTTTAGAATACATAAGGCACTAAATGTTTGCAGAATAATTAAATAATGGTAATACCTATTAAAGTAGCAAATATGTACCAGAAAAATGAAAGTGTGTATGCATAAAAAGCAATCATTACCATACTTAAACCAAGATGTAGAAGATTTTTGTATGTGTCACCAGTACATATTACAACATTTATTGTAGCAATAGAAAATTACTGAGAAAATAAACTTATTAATAGCTTATTACTAGAATTTTAATTCAACAAAATGGTAAAGTATGTTTGGACTACTTTGAATCAGACTCAAATTTTTCAAAAATTTGCTTTTCTTTGCATAATATTTTTGGATGTTATCACACATATATAAAGGATACAAAGTAATATAGATAGAAAATAGACCTTTAGTATACTTTTGAGAAATTAAATATCTCAGAAATTATTATAGATTTTGTTTTAAAAGTCTTAATAAGTAACTTTAGTCTAATAGGCACTTCAAATTACTAACGTATTTTGAAAAGAAAATAAACTGTCTCTAGAGCTGCAATTTTGAGGCAAAACCAGTGTCTCTCACTGATTTACATATTTGGTAGCAGAGACACTATTAGATAAATTTCATCATGCAAATCTCTCTTTCTTAATAAACAAAACCAACATTTTCTACAAGGATTTACTTCAAACATCATTTAATGTAACGACCACTTTAGATCTACTGTTTTGGAGCATTTTTCATGGTATCACAATAGAAATTGCTTGTATTAGTGGGGGATTGGCATATGTGCTTGCTGTTGTTCTCCTGTATTTATTTTATTATAATATTTACAATTTTTCTAAGGTTGTTTTTATTCACTTTGGGATTTGACTGGATCATGTTCTTATTTCATAATAATAAAGGATGAGGGTTAGTCAAAAACAGATTACTGACATATATCTCCTGTAGCATAAAGTTTAAAGAGAGGGTTGAAGGTAAATGGCTAGAAAGAGATGAAAGGATTGGGAAGAGGAAAATAATAAAGATGAAAGCGAGGTAAAGGAAACAATTTTAAGAGAGCTGAAAGAGGAAAGAGAGCAAAGAGTTTGATATAAAAAATGGGATAGTGGAAAGAAGTCAGAAAACAGAAGAGAAAATAAATATCCATGATATTATAAAGCATCTGTGAAAGAAATTGCATTGTTCGTTTGTTGATGGAGGAGGAAAGGAGTGATTTTTCTGAAATGTTTGTACAATAAATGAATGAAGACTAGCCATGTCTTTAAATAAATACCATTACATGGACCGGGGATCATATAGAAAGAATATGGGAATATAACTGTCATACTGAGTCACATCAACTCTAGGGATCCGGCATAGTTTCTTTGATGTTTTTCAGGAAAACATGCTAGTTGCCCTCCACAGCCGAACCTCGGGGAGTCTGTGATCCCTAACTTCCTTTTGGTAACCCATTATAAACTCAGTTCATGAATTTATCTAAGCCTTTCCTGAACCTATTTATATTTTCAGACTATATAACCTTCTGGGGTAATGACTTGCATATGTTTACTACCAACTGTGTAAAGTACAAAGCATAAATCCCTTTTATCTTTTATGCTACATTGGGCATCCTCTAGTCCTGTTGCTCTTTAATTTGGTGAAAGGAATCCATCTTTACCTTTCATGATTTGGCAGAGGCTGAGTCCATGCAGGCTCAAGTGTAGTTTTAAAAATTGAATATTCCAAACCTTTTACAATATGCTGACATAGATGGAAAGGTTATGCCACATAATGTAAAGGACTTTAGTTTTAATAGTTGCATGCTTTGAGGAAAGTTGTCTCCTATTTCTAGGCCCCCAAATTATCTATAAAGCAAAGTGCTTGATAATCTCTAAAATTACTTCTGTCTTCCAACTGACCAGTACACTACTACCCATCCCACCCGATCCCCGGTGGAGAAAAAATAAAGATGTGGAACAGAGGTAGAAAATTGCCATATAGATGAGAACATGATCTTTAGAGTGAAACCACCAGGATTCAAATCCCATTTTCTCCTCTTCTTCGCTCTATGCCCTTAAGCAAGCTGCTTACTTGTACATACCTCAATTTCTTCATCAGTAAAACAGGGATAATAATAGTTCAACTTCTTAAGATTATATTTGGCTACCAAATGAGTGTGTGAATGAATGTGTCTGTATAACCTAAAACCAGCAAAGCCATATAATAAGCACTGTATAAAGGTTAACATGCACACACACACACACACACACACACACACACACACACACACACATGGTGGTGGGCAGGCGGAGACAGAGAGAGAGAGAAAGAGAGAGAGAGAGAGAGAGAGAGAGAGAGAGAGAGAGAATAAGCAACCATACCTCACTGAACCTGTGCCCTTGTGCAATCCCATTCCACATTGAATCTGGCCTTGGCCATGTTACTTGCTCTGACCAATGAGACATCAGCAAAGGTGAACCAAATCTATTTTGATAAGCACTTTTGCATAGGGGTTATCTTGTTGGAATGTTTTCCTGAGATCACCATGTAAAGACCAATATAGCCTTCTCAAGGCTATGTGGAGAAAGAAGTCCAGCCATCCTACCTGGAGCTCAGATCCTACCTGACCTGTCAACTCAATATAATGACAAGAGTTTGTAGAAAGGCTTCCCAGCCATAGAATCATGATAAATAAAATGATTGCACTTTAAAATCAATAAATATAGGGTGCTTTGTTATACAACAATATAAATCTGATAGTTTGATCTTCTCTGGTTCTTTTCTATGTACTAGTCTTGAGGGTTTATGTCAATGACTAAAATTTCCATAATGCTAAACTGATAAATTCTAATCCCATTCCCTAATACAGGAAGTATATACTGTAGTCATAAATTTGACAAAGATATGTAATTACATTAATCTGAACATATAAGTAATATCTAATTTAGTATTTTCACGAAGATAGACTCAGAGCCAGAGATTCACATTCAGGAAGTTTATTGGGAAATGTTCTTGGGATGAAAAGCACACGAAGGAGGAAGGAAAGCAGGACTGGGCAGTAGGAGAAGCTAAACTGTGATGTATGCAGGCTCTCTCAGCACAACACACATAGGGAATGAGAGGTGTGATGGCCCTTCAAAATTATTCCAAATTTAAGGAAGTGGACCAAGCCTTTGTACCACAACTTTAATTACTCACTCGATGAGAATGGCCTTAGGGAAGAGATTTTTAACTTTGGGTGAGGCAGCTCTTTTTACGGAGGCTTTTTTTTTTCTTTAATAAGATATAGGTCTTATTAGTCAACTATAATCATAATGTGATCATTATAGATTTCCCCTTCTTTATCCCACCAAACACAAAACAAAGCTGTGTACCAATCTGATTTTATTCATGTGGGTCACAGCCTTGGTTCATCAGCAAAATCACCTTTCTCAGTTTCACAGTTGACAGTGACAGAAATTGACTCCTCTTTCTCAGATATAGACATCATCAGCCTGGAGTAATACACATGGGGTAGTCCAGTCATATGAGAGAGGGGATGGATGTCAAATTTAAGCAGGATCCAGTGCTTTTCTGTGTAATGTTGGTATATTCTGTGCAGTGCTCCTGTGAGAGCCATTTTACAATGATACACACATGTTTCTCCACAACCTCATCTAATTGTGTGGCACATCCTATGGGAATGTCCCAGTGGGACTCAACTTCTACAATCCCTTGTCACGGACACCAGTGCAGTGGAGGTCATCATAGAATTTTTCACCTCATGAGCTCCCAGAGATGGAAGAGCTTTGTCCCTACTGTCATCATAATGTGATTATCTTGGGAAAAATTTTTTTTTCTTATGGATCTTTGGGTGAGATCATAGTGTTTGCATCAAACATATATAACTTCAATCCTTCAGGGGCTGGGTGTCTCATTCTCCTCCACCAAAGACATACAACTAGTTTCTAAGGGCTTCTGATGATATGTGAAATGATTTTGACTATGGGGAGTGGGAGCATCTGGTCATCTCTCACATGGTCCAGGGTATGACTTCAGAATTTAGGACCTGTAGACAATGTTTATTTCCTGACTGGCCAGTGCATCCAAACACCCAGATGCCAGATCTAAGGGGTGCATATCTGAGAAGATCCCTTTTAGATTTGGTCCCTCAGAGTTGAAGCTCTTTTTTCTCTTGACATCACAAACTGGGAGTAAATATGAGCAGTTGTGGCCAATCTAGGTACAGCAGCTATCTCTACGGAGGACCTAAGGGTACTGTGTTGCTTTCTTGGGCCTCTTTATAGGCTCCAAGATTGGCAACAGCTTCATGATGTCCTTGATAGACTGAATATCCAAAGTAGAGGTCCTATAATAATCATTATGAATGATTTGTCATAATAAATAGCAATATAAAAACTTTGTAGAAATACCATATGTGGAAGTTTCTGAGAGTCTAAGAAAAGAATAGACATAGGCAACTGTGTTTTGCATGAGGGCAATGTGGTTAAGTATCCACTTAAAATATTTGAAATCTAAAAGACAAGTACAAAATTTTTTGAACATGTACACTAATAACAATATATTTGCCATTGGGTAAAATAAATACCTTTAGAACAGTAAGAACATGTAGAAATGATCAAGACAATCACTTTGAATTAGGCCATTGCACTGAAACTGCTTGGAATGTAGTTTCTTAGGGTATATATAAATTTGGAGCCTTTCAGGATTTAAAAAGAAAAAAAATAATAACTGCTCTATGCTCCAAACTAAAGCTCACCTCATTGTTTTAATCTCAGGGGGAAAATTCAATAAAAATTATCCCAACATCCAGTCTCACTTTCATACATGTAAGAGAATAATTCATTGGATTAAGTTGATCACAGTAAACATACAAAACAAACACTAACCACTAACTAATGGTGACTTAACAGAAGAGAAGCTGATTTTTTTTTCAAATAAAATAAATCTGATATAACCAGAGCTGTTACAGCAACCGCTTGTTGTCAGCTACCTTTTTGCTTGGCCATTGTTAGTTATGGTTCTCATTGATCTAAGGTATCTGCTGGAGCTTTAGCCATCACATCTGCATCCCAGTTATTAAGGATGGAATAAGAAAGGAGAAAGTGCTCCATATTTTTGAAGAAATTTACTTAAGTACTAAGCCCTTTCATTTATAAGTTGTTACCTGGAATTTAGTCATATGGCCACAGATCGTTTCAAGGAAGCTTGTCCATTCATGCATCTAGCTCAATGTGCAGTTTCTAGATGATTGTTGATTCTTTATCAGATCTAGCAGCTCTTTGTTGTTTGATGACTTACTAAACTAAAAAAACAGCTTATCTTCCTCTTATAGACCCAAAAGAGAAGGATCCGCAAGAATGACATAAAAATTCTATTTAGAACAAACGTAAAGTAGAAAACACTGGCATTATTAGCTCATGAAAATGTTAGAATCCTGATACTTACAAATAGTGAAGTCCCTTAGCCTGGTGGTAGAATACATTCTGTGGTATATTATCTATTTCTTCAACTTCTACCTTTTGGAGAAACTCTTCTGCCATTGTACTCTCTGGTCCCTTGTTCCAGACCCCACCTTCTGAAGGAGTTATTCCTTCCCCATCATAACCTTGGGCTTCTTCTGATCTAGGCAGTGGAAGGTATCTCTTCATGGAGACTACAAAGATTCTGAAGCCCATTTCCTTCCAATACAGGTTCAGGTATTAAAGTTTTAACAGTAACAGACAGTTGCCATCAAGGTTTATAGCTTCTTTTGGCTTCCAGATCTGGTAGTTTTTAAGCCTGATTCTACCTTGAGACCACTTAAAAGAATAGACTTGGGTGGGAAGACAACATACTTAATCTGATCTTTGCTGCTAGCTGGCCTCCCATTGTCTGACTGAGAACTATTAATGGAAGGCCTTTTTAAATGCTTTGGGGCCAGTGATTTATCTCCTGGTAAAACTGCTTCTTCAGAGTAGACTTGTAAGTGCTTTAGTTTGGAACATAGAGCAGTTATTTTTTTTTTTTCTTTTTAAATCCTGAAAGGCTCCGAATTTAATGCATTTAGATTGTAGGCCACACAGAGAGACAGCACCTTAACATCTCTGCCTGCAGATAAGCTGGATCGAGTCTGAGTTCATCAATCCTGGAACTTTGTTGAAAGCAGCAAAAAGCAGCCAGCACAGACAACATTCTAATTTTCCCACACTTTCCCTTAAGGCCATTTAGTCTGCTTTCCAGACAGCCTTTTGTCTGCTTTCCAAGGAAAGGCAGGCAGCAGTTTGACCAAATGTTTTAGCATTGAATTATAAGTGTTGCCAGTTTCCCAGCCTATATTATCAGAGGTGTTAGAATAACCAGATCAGGCCCCAAATGGAGACACTCATGCTCAGCCCCATGTCAGTAAACCAAAACTTAATGAAGCTTCTATGCTTCACTCTCCCAGAGAAGGAAGACCTAGATCAACAAATCAGCACTTGCCTCCTCAGCCTAAGATACTTGACTCTGCTCCTGGAACCCCTTTGCTCCATACAAGGAAAGTAGATAACCCTGCTTTAACCAATCAGCAAACGCCCAGGAGAACTTCCCTATTCTGTTTTCTTTTGCCTGTGAAGTCTCTTGCCAGCTACGGTTCTTCATAGTTGCTTTCTTTTTTTTTTATTTTTTTATTTATTTATTTATTTATTTTTTATTTATTTTTTTTATTTTTTTATGAAATTTATTGACAAATTGGTTTCCATACAACACCCAGTGCTCATCCCAAAAGGTGCCCTCCTCAATACCCATCACCCACCCTCTCCTCCCTCCCACCCCCCATCAACCCTCAGTTTGTTCTCAGTTTTTAACAGTCTCTTATGCTTTGGCTCTCTCCCATTCTAACCTCTTTTTTTTTCTTTTTCCTTCCCCTCCCCCATGGGTTCCTGTTAAGTTTCTCAGGATCCACATAAGAGTGAAACCATATGGTATCTGTCTTTCTCTGTATGGCTTATTTCACTTAGCATCACACTCTCCAGTTCCATCCACGTTGCTACAAAAGGCCATATTTCATTTTTTCTCATTGCCACGTAATATTCCATTGTGTATATAAACCACAATTTCTTTATCCATTCATCAGTTGATGGACATTTAGGCTCTTTCCATAATTTGGCTATTGTTGAGAGTGCTGCTATGAACATTGGGGTACAAGTGGCCCTATGCATCAGTACTCCTGTATCCCTTGGATAAATTCCTAGCAGTGCTATTGCTGGGTCATAGGGTAGGTCTATTTTTAATTTTCTGAGGAACCTCCACACTGCTTTCCATAGCGGCTGCACCAATTTGCATTCCCACCAACAGTGCAAGAGGGTTCCCGTTTCTCCACATCCTCTCCAGCATCTATAGTCTCCTGATTTGTTCATTTTGGCCACTCTGACTGGCGTGAGGTGATACCTGAGTGTGGTTTTGATTTGTATTTCCCTGATAAGGAGCGACGCTGAACATCTTTTCATGTGCCTGTTGACCATCCAGATGTCTTCTTTAGAGAAGTGTCTATTCATGTTTTCTGCCCATTTCTTCACTGGGTTATTTGTTTTTCGGGTGTGGAGTTTGGTGAGCTCTTTATAGATTTTGGATACTAGCCCTTTGTCCGATATGTCATTTGTGAATATCTTTTCCCATTCCGTGGGTTGCCTTTTAGTTTTGTTGGTTGTTTCCTTTGCTGTGTAGAAGCTTTTTATCTTCATAAGATCCCAGTAATTCACTTTTGCTTTTAATTCCCTTGCCTTTGGGGACGTGTCGAGTAAGAGATTGCTACGGCTGAGGTCAGAGAGGTCTTTTCCTGCTTTCTCCTCTAAGGTTTTGATGGTTTCCTGTCTCACATTCAGGTCCTTTATCCATTTTGAGTTTATTTTTGTGAATGGTGTGAGAAAGTGGTCTAGTTTCAACCTTCTGCATGTTGCTGTCCAGTTCTCCCAGCACCATTTGTTAAAGAGGCTGTCTTTTTTCCATTGGATGTTCTTTCCTGCTTTGTCAAAGATGAGTTGGCCATACGTTTGTGGGTCTAGTTCTGGGGTTTCTATTCTATTCCATTGGTCTATGTGTCTGTTTTGGTGCCAATACCATGCTGTCTTCATGATGACAGCTTTGTAGTAGAGGCTAAAGTCTGGGATTGTGATGCCTCCTGCTTTGGTCTTCTTCTTCAAAATTCCTTTGGCTATTCGGGGCCTTTTGTGGTTCCATATGAATTTTAGGGTTGCTTGTTCTAGTTTCGAGAAGAATGCTGGTGCAATTTTGATTGGAATTGCATTGAATGTGTAGATAGCTTTGGGTAGTATTGACATTTTGACAATATTTATTTTTTCAATCCATGAGCAGGGAATGTCTTTCCATTTCTTTAAATCTTCAATTTCCTTCATAAGCTTTCTATAGTTTTCAGCATACAGATCCTTTACATCTTTGGTTAGATTTATTCCTAGGTATTTTATGCTTCTTGGTGCAATTGTGAATGGGATCAGTTTCTTTATTTGTCTTTCTGTTGCTTCATTGTTAGTGTATAAGAATGCAACTGATTTCTGTACATTGATTTTGTATCCTGCAACTTTGCTGAATTCCTGTATCAGTTCTAGCAGACTTTTGGTGGAGTCTATCGGATTTTCCATGTATAATATCATGTCATCTGCAAAAAGCGAAAGCTTGACTTCATCTTTGCCATTTTGAAGCCTTTGATTTCCTTTTGTTGTCTGATTGCTGATGCTAGAACTTCCAGCACTATGTTAAACAGCAGTGGTGAGAGTGGGCATCCTTGTCGTGTTCCTGATCTCAGGGAAAAAGCTCTCAGTTTTTCCCCGTTGAGGATGATGTTAGCTGTGGGCTTTTCATAAATGGCTTTTATGATCTTTAAGTATGTTCCTTCTATCCTGACTTTCTCAAGGGTTTTTATTAAGAAAGGGTGCTGGATTTTGTTGAAGGCCTTTTCTGCATCGATTGACAGGATCATATGGTTCTTCTCTTTTTTTTTGTAAATGTGATGTATCACATTGATTGATTTGCGAATGTTGAACCAGCCCTGCATCCCAGGAATGAATCCCACTTGATCATGGTGAATAATTCTTTTTATATGCCATTGAATTAGATTTGCTAGTATCTTATTGAGAATTTTTGCATCCATATTCATCAGGGATATTAGCCTGTAGTTCTCTTTTTTCACTGGGTCTCTGTCTGGTTTAGGAATCAAAGTAATACTGGCTTCATAGAATGAGTCTGGAAGTTTTCCTTCCCTTTCTATTTCTTGGAATAGCTTGAGAAGGATAGGTATTATCTCTGCTTTAAACGTCTGGTAGAACTCCCCTGGGAAGCCATCTGGTCCTGGACTCTTATTTGTTGGGAGATTTTTGATAACCGATTCAATTTCTTCGCTGGTTATGGGTCTGTTCAAGCTTTCTAATTCCTCCTGATTGAGTTTGGGAAGAGTGTGGGTGTTCAGGAATTTGTCCATTTCTTCCAGGTTGTCCAATTTGTTGGCATATAATTTTTCATAGAATTCCCTGATAATTGTTTGTATCTCTGAGGGATTGGTTGTAATAATTCCATTTTCATTGATGATTTTATCTATTTGGGTCATCTCCCTTTTCTTTTTGAGAAGCCTGGCTAGAGGTTTGTCAATTTTGTTTATTTTTTCAAAAAACCAACTCTTGGTTTCGTTGATCTGCTCTACCGTTTTTTTAGATTCTATATTGTTTATTTCTGCTCTGATCTTTATTATTTCTCTTCTTCTGCTGGGTTTAGGCTGCCTTTGCTGTTCTGCTTCTAGTTCCTTTAGGTGTGCTGTTAGATTGTGTATTTGGGATTTTTCTTGTTTCTTGAGATAGGCCTGGATTGCAATGTATTTTCCTCTCAGGACTGCCTTTGCTGCGTCCCAAAGCTTTTGGATTGTTGTATTTTCATTTTCGTTTGTTTCCATATATTTTTTAATTTCTTCTCTAATTGCCTGGTTGACCCACTCATTCGTTAGTAGGGTGTTCTTTAATCTTCATGCTTTTGGAGGTTTTCCAGACTTTTTCTGTGGTTGATTTCAAGCTTCATAGCATTGTGGTCTGAAAGTAAGCATGGTATAATTTCAGTTCTTTTAAACTTATGAAGGGCTGTTTTGTGACCCAGTATATGATCTATCTTGGAGAATGTTCCATGTGCACTCGAGAAGAAAGTATATTCTGTTGCCTTGGGATGCAGAATTCTAAATATATCTGTCAAGTCCATCTGATCCAATGTCTCATTCAGGGCCCTTGTTTCTTTATTGACCGTGTGTCTAGATGATCTATCCATTTCTGTAAGTGGGGTGTTAATCCCCTGCAATTACCACATTCTTATCAATAAGGTTGCTTATGTTTATGAGTAATTGTTTTATATATTTGGGGGCTCCGGTATTTGGCGCATAGACATTTATAATTGTTAGCTCTTCCTGATGGATAGACCCTGTAACTATTATATAATGTCCTTCTTCATCTCTTGTTACAGCCTTTAATTTAAAGTCTAGTTTGTCTGATATAAGTATGGCTACTCCAGCTTTCTTTTGGCTTCCAGTCGCATGATAAATAGTTCTCCATCCCCTCACTCTCAATCTAAAGGTGTCCTCAGGTCTAAAATGAGTCTCTTGTAGACAGCAAATAGATGGGTCTTGTTTTTTTATCCATTCTGATACCCTATGTCTTTGGTTGGCGCATTTAATCCATTTACATTCAGTGTTATTATAGAAAGATACGGGTTTAGAGTCATTGTGATGTCTGTATGTTTTATGCTTGTAGTGATGTCTCTGGGACTTTGTCTCACAGGGTCCCCCTTAGGATCTCTTGTAGGGCTGGTTTAGTGGTGACAAATTCCTTCAGTTTTTGTTTGTTTGGGAAGACCTTTATCTCTCCTTCTATTCTAAATGACAGACTTGCTGGATAAAGGATTCTTGGCTGCATATTTTTTCTGTCTAGCACCCTGAAAATCTCGTGCCAATTCTTTCTGGCCTGCCAAGTTTCAAAAGAGAGATCAGTCACGAGTCTTATAGGTCTCCCTTTATATGTGAGGGCACGTTTACCCCTTGCTGCTTTCAGAATTTTCTCTTTATCCTTGTATTTTGCCAGTTTCACTATGATATGTCGTGCAGAAGATCGATTCAAGTTACGTCTGCAGGGAGTTCTCGGTGCCTCTTGGATTTCAATGCCTTTTTCCTTCCCCAGTTCAGGGAAGTTCTCAGCTATTATTTCTTCAAGTACCCCTTCAGCACCTTTCCCTCTCTCTTCCTCCTCTGGGATACCAATTATGCGTATATTATTTCTTTTTAGTGTATCACTTAGTTCTCTATTTTCCCCTCATACTCCTGGATTTTTTTATCACTCTTTTTCTCAGCTTCCTCTTTTTCCATAACTTTATCTTCTAGTTCACCTATTCTCTCCTCTGCCTCTTCAAGCCGAGCTGTGTGGTTTCCATTTTGTTATGCATTTCGTTTAAAGCGTTTTTCAGCTCCTCGTGACTATTCCTTAGTCCCTTGATCTCTGTAGCAAGAGATTCTCTGCTGTCCTGTATACTGTTTTCAAGCCCAGCGATTAATTTTATGACTATTATTCTAAATTCACTTTCTGTTATATTATTTAAATCCTTTGTGATCAGCTCATTAGCTGTTGTTATTTCCTGGAGATTCTTCTGAGGGGAATTCTTCCGCTTGGTCATTTTGGATAGTCCCTGGCATGGTGAGGACCTGCAGGGCATTTCCCCTGTGCTGTGGTGTATAGCTGGAGTTGGTGGGCGGGCCGCAGTCTGACCTGATGTCTGCCCCCAGCCCACCGCTGGGGCCACAGTCAGACTGGTGTGTGCCTTCTCTTCCCCTCTCCTAGGGGCGGGATTCACTGTGGGGTGGTGTGGCTCGTCTGGGCTACTTGCACCCTGCCAGGCTTGTGATGCTGGGGATCTGGCGTATTAGCTGGGGTGGGTAGGCAAGGTGCACGGGGGCAGGAGGGGCAGGCTTAGATCGCTTCTCCTTAGGTGATCCACTTCAGGAGGGGCCCTGTGGCAGCGGGAGGGAGTCAGATCCGCTGCCGGAGGTTTGGCTCCGCAGAAGCGCAGAGTTGGGTGTTTGCTCGGAGCAAGCAAGTTCCCTGGCAGGAACCGGTTCTCTTTGGGATTTTGCCTGGGGGATGGGCGGGGGAGATGGTGCTGGCAAGCGCCTTTGTTCCCCACCAAACTGAGCTCTGTTGTCAGGGGGCTCAGCAGCTCTCCCTCCCTTTGTCCTCCAGCCTTCCCGCTTTCCGAGCAGAGCTGTTAACTTATGACCTCCCAGAAGCTAAGTCGCGCTTGTTGTGGGAACACAGTCCGTCAGGCCCCTCCGCTTTTGCAAGCCAGACTTGGGGGCTCTGCTTGGCTGGCGAGCCGCCCCTCCGCCCCGGCTCCCTCCCTCCAGTCCGTGGAGCGTGCACCACCTCACCGCCCTTCCTACCCTCTTCCGTGGGCTTCTCGTCTGCGTTTGGCTCCGGCCACTCCGTTCTGCTAATCCTCTGGCGGTTTTCTGGGTTATTTAGGCAGGTGTAGATGGAATCTAAGTGATCAGCAGGACGTGCGGTGAGCCCAGCGTCCTCCTAAGCCGCCAGCTTGCCGGGAACTCCCTCATAGTTGCTTTCTATTGCTAGATTGGATGCTACTCCTTCATGAATTGCTACATAAAGCCCAAAAGATCTTTCAAATTCACTCAGTTGAATTTTATTCTTTAATAGGGGCATATTTCAGGTTCCAATATTTCAATGTTTCATGCCCATGTAACAAATTCTGTGTAAATTAGGATCGTGACAGACTGAGAGTAACGGAGACCCAGAAAGTAATTGCTTAACCATCACATGAATTTATTTCTCTCTTTGATATTCTAAGTAGTCCAGGACAGGTGGGTAAGACTCCATCCAGTACTTTCGGGAAGCCTGGTCTGTGTCTCTCTTGTGCACCATTCCAGTGAATGGTACTTGTCTCTAAATTCACTTGAAGGCTCAAGGAGTCTGCTACACTTCTGACCCTCATGTCTACATGACAAACCACAAGAGGCAAATTATTGAATGGATCTGACAAAGTGGGAAGTAACCCTCCACCCTTTTTTTTTGTTCCTCTGACTTGAATCATTTTGCTTAATAACTTTACTAGTTATTCTACCCAACACTTATATACCATTGTGCAGAACATAGTAATCTGGTTGGCAAAACTCCAAGAGATTTAGGAATTGTCTTTTATTCTAGGCAACAATATGCCCAACTGAAAATTGAGTTTCTCTTGCTAGAGAAGAAAAAAAAAGAATGGTGGTTGTGGGAAGCAACTCATAGAAGAAAATGAGAGAGGGAAGGCAAGATAAAGAAGAGGGAATATATTTCCAATGAAATCACTAGTACAGAGGTATTGATCTTTTCTTCTCTGGTAAACCACTAGGAAATTATTGTTGGAATCCTTTCTAGGAGCTCAATATACTATGGTATGATATCCATAACATCATTCTTGGGACAACCTTCTAATTTATCCAAATCAGAACACTTTAACATTGAAAGAGGACAGTATTTGTATGTTGGGTTAATGGCTATGAACTGAGATCCTCTTGAGTAAATCAAAATAGATGAGCACTGTTGTCCTGGTTATGAGCAACTTCACTACCTCCTGTTATTTACCTTCTCAGTAGCCTATGCCTGGGGCTGGTGTTACTCTAGCTGTCATAATAGTAATCATCAATATTAGTAGATTGAAGCATGTTAACAGATATCTTGCTTGCTGTTTTCAACAAACTGTTGAAAAAAATTAAGAACAAATTCAATGAAACATTTTAGAAATAAGCTTGCTTAAGCCAAGAGTTCAACCACTAATTCACACTAATAAATTCACACTAATAAAGAGTAAATCCATAATTTGAACCTAAGTATATCTGATACTAAGTTTTCCTCTTGATTCACCATACCACACTGTTAAGAGCATCCTGTCCTTGGATAGATGGGTATCTTTGTGTCAGTAGCATGCTCCCTCATGAAAATGTATATGCACAGGTATAGTTTTGAATATTTCCAGTCAGTATGAGAGTGATAATTCAGTAATCATGGCCCTATTCTAGACTGTAGTTGACCAAATCATGTAGTCTTATTTGGGCTTGTCGGGAGTTGGTAACTATTTGGACTGTTTGCTGTTATGTTCTTTTTAATATGCTATAACAGACATAACTACTCAATCTTGACATTTTCTCCCACTTGACTTGACTTAGCCTTACAATCCTTCTCAACACAAGACTTCAGTCGCTTCAAGAATGGGCATAAAGGAAGTGACAGTAAAACTGTGGAAGGCAGCTAGTAGCTCTCCTCCTCCCATGGAAACATTGAAAAAACAAACAGAAACTGTCCAAAGCAAATTTGTCAGAACTTTGGAAAGCAGTCAAGATGTTTACACAAGCCAAGGAACTGCTGAATCAAGAAAAAGGTAAATTTAAGAAGATTGGAATGTTTTGTGTGTTTTTACTTGCCCTTGTCCACCCTTCACCATGGCTGTGGAGGTCTTTGTTTTAAAACAACAGCCTGCATTTCCAGGGGGGAACCCACTTATTTCAGAGGGAGCAAAGCAGAGCTATTTGGAAATTAAATTATTTTGTACATCTCTTCAAACCTGTCTGGGGGCTGCCTGAAGGACTGATGTAAAGCACTTATCTTGTCTCTCTTGTCACCTAACTGGGAACTCTAGTGGTGGGCATTACTCAAAAACACTGCAAGCTTACATAACAGTTTTCATAAGCGTTAGGAAAAGATAATAGTCAAAACAAACAATAGAGCACCTGAGACTTGACTGAGCTTAAACTAAGATGTTTCTTGGGGAAATTAGAACACTCAAAAGCAGCATCTATATTGGGGAATTTACAAAGCCATGCATATGCCCTGGTCAAGACTCAGAGAATATTTGAGAATACCCCAAGCTTTCACTTTGGGCTGACTGCTAAGTATGGAAGGAGGGCTAAGTATGGAAGGAGTGACCAAAAAGAGCCAATATGAAAAGGCTGGCTCCTTTTTTATTGTTGGCTCCTAACATTCAAGGATATCTGTATCAAAACACTAGTTGAATACAAGCTGGGAATCAGAGATGTTGGTGGCTGTACATGGCAAGGAGTGAAGTCTTTGTGGGAATAGTTTGAGGTCACTGGACAGGTAGACTACTATTGTCTTCAATACCTGAAAAGGCAGCAGAACCTGGAGAAGCCAGAGAATCTGATTCCAGAGTTAATATATTTTAATTTTTAAAAGCCCAGTTTTCAATAAACATAAATCACAAGATGTAGAAAGAAACAGGAAATATTCCTCATTCTAAGGAACAAAGTAAATGGACAAAAAACAAAGAAGATCATACTTAGGAGGTGAAAACTTGAAAACAACTCAAATAGCTAAAAACTCAAGGAATAGCTATAATAAGCTAAAGGAAGTCATGAGTAAAGGACTATAAGAAATCAGGAAAATGATGTGTAAATAAAATTAGAATATCAGTCAAGAGACAGAAATTATAAACATGAAACATTCTGGAGCTGAAAAGTGCAATATTTGAAATGAAAAATTTATTTGAGGCATCCAGCAGCAAATTTGAGCAGGTAGAAGAGTCAATGAACTTGTAAATAGGACAGTTGAAGTTATTGAGTCAGGGGCAGAAAGAAAGAGGGACGAAGGAAAGTGAACAGAACATATACATTATGGGAGTACCAAAAGGAGATGAAGCAAAAAAGGAGCAGACAGGATATTTGAAGAAATAATGACCAAACAGACCCCCCCTAAAGTGATGAAAGACATGAATCTCCACATCCAAGAAGCTCAATAAACTGTAAGAAGAATAAACTTAGGCAGTGCTCAGAAAAAAAATGAAAACTGTAAATTCCTACATTAAAAAAATTAAATCAGTAACCTAATTTTATACTTTGAGGAGAGAGAAAAAGAAGTGACCTAATCCAAAGCTAGCAGAAGGAAGAAAATTAAAAAAAAATTAGGTTAGAGTGGAGGTAACTAAAATAGAGACTAGAAAAACAATAGAATCAATGAAACCGTTGTTGATTCTTTAGAAAGACCAACAAACTTGAAAAATGTTTAGATGGACTAAGAAAATAGAGAAATCACCAATAAATAAAATTAGAAATGAAAGTAGGGACATTACAATAACCTTACAGAAATAAAAAGATTGTAAGAGAACACTATAAACACTTATACACCAATAAATTAGATAACTAGATAAAATGTACAAATTCCTAAAACCACAAACTTACCTAAGATGACTCAGGATGAAAGGAAAAGACTATATAGCCAGAAATAGATCCACATGGGAATGTTTGAATGATTTTTTTTTTTAAGTAGCCTCCATTCTTAATATTGGGCTTGAACTCACAACCTGAGAGTAAGAGTTGCATGCTCTACTGACTGAGACAGCCAGGTGCCCCTGTTTGATTGATTTTTAACTAAAGTATCAATTTGATTCAAAGGTAAATGAAATAACAACAACAACAACAACAACAACAGCAAAAACCTAAAAGAAAATATAGGAGAAAATCTACCTAATCTTAGAGTAGAATTTTAAAGACTTGATTTTTAAAAATTTTAAGAATTAAGATATTTTTTTTAATAAAATGCTTTTAAAAGTATTGATTATGTGGGTACATGATATTGTGCATTTACTGTTTTTGACTGATGTTAAGGAAAATATATTTGTATAAATCAGTGTTTCAGACTCACTTTACATATTGATGAGGAGCTAACCCATATTTGCAAGTCCATGAAATGAGAAGGGAGAATGAGAAAAGAAAGAAAAACTACTAATCATTATAAAATTTAGCATGATACATTTCAAAAATAACGAATAACTTGGTGTCTATGTGGCTACCAAGATTGCTTTTGAAACATAACATTTATTACCTATGAAATTAACAAAGTATCAACTTGTTAATACAGATCAGAAAATTATAATCTTAAAAATAGAGATGTAAGTTAGAATAACATATAATATTATGCTTCAAAATTGGAAGAAAATAGAGGGTTAGAGCTGGACAAAAAGGGAAATCTGGAATAAAAATATTTGAATCAATCGTTTCAGGAAGTGATATGCATAATGTTATATTTAGAGTGAATATAATATGACGTATGTGTAAGTTTAATATTGACCCAAATATAAGATGAATTTGGAAATGACAGCATCAAATATTTATTATTAATTTCTAAAAATGGAACAAAAACTTATGCTTGCTTCAAACTTAATATTTAACTTTTTGCACACTTCTTGATAGAATTCTTGGTCAATAAAATGAAACTTTAAGAAATAGAGAAGGAGATTTGGTACAAAGTTAGTAATATGGAGTTTCTGGGTCTCTCACTGACAAAGATACTTAATTAGCAAGGCTTTGGAAAAGGTCCCAGCAATGTTTTTATGTGGCCACATGATTAAAGAGGAACCCCGAAATTATTTAAGACTTAGGTAAACAACTTGTTAGAAATATGTATGGGGAGCCCTAGAAAACATGGACACATAAAGGATTTGCAAATACTTTAGGTTTGTTTTACTTTCTGAAAACACAATGTCCCTCCTCTGCAGTCTCAAAAAAATGTTCGTAAATTGGTTTTGCTTTGTTGCAGAGAGTGCACATTTTAAAGGCATTCTTTTCATTTTCCCCGTGTCTAGTCCTGAATCCAAACATTCAATGCCTTCCTGATTTTATGGCCTGGTTTTGTCGACTCTTGTCTCTGGGGTCTCACTGTGATTCTGAAAATGCCGAGTAACTTGGATGCTTGAGATGGAAAAAGCTTTGTTTAAGCTTTATTTAACCTACTCAGCTCACCAGAGTTGGATAGACATTTCTCAAAAACTCTTTTCAATAAACTCAATAAAAAAGGGTTATATAGCCCTCAAGCAATTAATGGTAGCTTTATGCCAGCCTGCATAAGAATCCGATAGAGAACTATAATATGGCTCTGTCAGGACTTTTTACACACGCCTTCGCCCACTGCACTCTAACAAATAGTTCTAAGGCTTGGGTTTATTTCAGTTTAGCTTTCTTTTTGTTTTGTAAGCCTTGACTGCAAAAATCACTATTCTGCCAATTTCATTGTATTGTCTCTTTTCTGAACGTTTTTTTCTTGTTGTTTCTAATAGATATAGCTCACAGTGTTTGTGTAATACAGAAGTAATCTGAGATGTTTACTACCATTGATCAAGACACGTGGTCTGTGTTTCCCTTTTAGTAATTCAGGGATCTGAATTCAACCATTACATAAGAAATTCAATGGCAGAGTTTGATCTTTATAAGCTTGGGTTTAAGAATTAGCTGGTACTGAACTGCCTGTAGAACCTGTAAGATGTGCTGGAAAGAACAGCAGCATCTTTGTATGAGTGCCTCATTGAAGGATCACATGGTAACCAGAGATCCCAAGGCCTGGATCTCTCACATGTGGAAACCTGGAAACCTCACATATTTTACTAATCATATGTTTCTGGCCTATGTACTAAAATATGTTCTTAAAAATGTAGATCGGTATATCCTTGGAGACTCTCTTCAGATCATGGGGGATGGGTAGAAGAGGGGTGGAGGTGGGGCTCTGAAGATGAGAGATGTCCTCAGGGTGAGAAGAAAAAGATGTTATTTTAAGTGGTATTTACAGAAGTGTTGTCAAGTGAATAACTTTTTTTTTAATGAGCACATCCTAATGGATGCACTTGAGTATGAGTATGATCTTGAATGAACTAAAACTAGGATAAGAAAACACATTGGCAGAAAATGTTAAAAGGAGTTCCTTGGGGGAACAGAGAATAAAAGAGAAAGAAGAGGAAATGAGGGAACAGGTGGAAATGGGTGAGGGAAATATATGTCAGGGAGAAATTCCTGGAAGTAGGAGAGACTAAAAGACTTTTCAGAGGTTTGCCTAATGCTTAAAATGTATGTGTATGTTTCATGATAATAGAATTCATCCTCTAAAAACATTTGGTAAAGGTTGTGTGAGCGGTATTCTCAAATAATTATGGAAAACAGGTTGTTTTTCATAACTTTATCATGGTAGAAAGAAAAGAGAAACTCTTCTAATGGCAAAATGGTAATCAGATCAAGTTCAGCAAAAGTGGGAAACAGAGAGAAAAATGGAAATGAGATCACACGTGTTTAGACATTCACAAACATCTTGGAAGTGAATTGGTACCAGAAAATGGAAAGAGAATAACCAATTTAATTTACAAATTTAAAAAGAGGATTATAAAAATAATTAAAACCTTTGTGTAGTGTTATATTAGTCAAGATAATGTATATCGGTTGCTTCAACAAATAACTTTACATTTTATTTGCTCCCTACTGTGAAAATATCCATTTTTCCTTCACCACAGTCCAAGGTAGATTGTGAGGATCTTTTGGGTGACTCTCCTATAGTGACCTGAGAGACCCTCAGGTGTCTGGGCCATGTCAGCATCCTGAGCTTTCAGCCATCTCCCATTCACAAGGGACTTCTCTATCTCCCATGTGAATGGGAGTGACTTGAGGATCCTTCCATTAGTGTCTGGGTCATCTCAGCATCCTGAACTTTCAGCCATGTAAGTGGGAGAGAGACTAGAGGATTACATGGGACATTTTATGAATAGGTCTGGCAGGGCATAGATCAGTTCTGTTTACTCCAGTGACAGAACCCAATCATATGGCCCTAAACCAACTGTAGGTGAGGCTGAGAAATCTTGTCTTGTCCACATTAGCCTTGGTGTGCACCTGGCTTGATTCTGCCACAGGTATTGCTGTAATCATTTAGAATAAGGAAAGAAGGGAGACTACACTTAGGGAGGAGATGAAGCTAAAAGCTCTAGTTGTTACAATTCCTTTGAAATCAGTTTAAGTTTTGTGTTTTTAGTCTTTAGATTGGAATCAACAAAACTTAAAGTCCAGATTTTAGTTGATCCCTAGAGAAACCCACTTTCACATCTTAATAGAGGTATCAATTTCCTTTAAAAAATAGAGCAGGAGTTGGCATATTGGCATACAGTTTTTCTTAAAGTCTTGTCCCTTTAAAATAGTAACTATTTGGGGCCTGCAAGAAATGCTATCTATCTCAGCCGCTCAACTCTGCCATTGTACTCCCAGAGTAGCCCTAGACAGTTTGAAACAAATGGGCATGGCTGTGTTCCAGTAAACTTTATTTACAAAACAAGCATTTATTCTGAAGGTCATAGTTTTCCAATCTCTGGTTTAAGTGATTATTGTCTTAAAGAATAACACACAATAAAGAATAAAGTAGCTTATTTTGTAACCATATATATATGTTATGAATTACATGCAAATCAAATTTCTAGAAATCACATCAAAATTTAAAAGTGATTTGGAAGTTGTACAACCTCTATTATAAGTGATAAATTCTTTAAGTAGTAAATAATCACCCCTGATTTTTTGATGTAAATGTATATCATCTCATATAGCATATGTTTGTCATGAGGCACACTATTACTTGAACTTCTATTCTTTATTGGTACCTATGTTTGAATTCTTTGTTAAACTCATACATTTTTATAAATGTGATATATAGTCTGCGGTCTTAGTGTATATATTAATTTGTATTAAACCCAGGGTGCACTTGTATAATAAATTCAGTGTATTTTCTCAGTGAAAAAAGTATGTAGATACTTCGAGAAAGCCCTAAAAGGCACACATAAATGGTTTCTCTACTATAAGCAAGAGTTTGAAAGGTATCATTGCTGTGAATACCAGTGGGGCCAGTTGTAAGGTGGAAAATAGGTGGGACACAATTGCCAAAGTGAAACTGGCCTAAATCTCAATCCTTTAAATAGGCTCAGATTCACTAGAATGGTGGAAGATAAGGAAAGAGATGGGAACCACCACTATTAAAGGGCCATATTTCCCTCTTTGCTTTCTCCCAGACCAGCTGACTTTAGACTAGGTTTATCTTTTCTATAGGACCTCCTGAAATGCCACAAGTAATAAACGAAAAATACCAATATTCTGAATTGTCTTGTCATTTCCCATAACATTAAAGATTCAGGGCTAGTTAATATTCCATGGTATATCAGGAAACTGTTTCATCACATGCTTACTGCTTCATGATGACTGCCAACTTTCCAGCCTATGATAGTTAAGTTCTCAGTTCTGTATCCTCTACTCTGCCAGTTCTTCTCTTAGGATCTCTTAAATGTGACAACCTACTTCCCATTCTCAAATTACTTATCGGTCAGTATGCTTTTGATTGCAAGTAACGTAAAACTCATCTACAAAGGCTTAAAACTGGACAGATTTTCTCACATGTCAATCATTCCAGAGAGAAGTGATTTCAAGGCTTTCTGAGTTAGCTTCTCTTAAAATTAATTTCTCTATCTTCTTAAGGTACTTGAATGTTCATAACAAATCTGTGTACCACAGCCTCAGATTATAATATCAAAAAAGAAAGAAGATTTTTTTCCCCTTGGATACCTCTTTTTTAATCAAGATTCTACCCAGATCACTTACTGTGAAATTTTAGTGGCATCTATTGAGTCATTTGTCCATCCCCTAGATGAAGGAGGGAGACAGGGGAAATGAGTCTTTGACACTTTTAGTTTCTAAATGAAAAGGTAAGATCTAGCAGCAAAGAAGGGAGGTTGGTCTGTGAATTGCTTTTGGGTAAATAGGTAATAGTGCCTGTCAGCAGCTCTTAAGTGGATCGCCACCACGTGATATTTTGGTTTCTGGTAGGAATCTATAAACAGGCAACATGTCACCCAAGAGCTGCCTTAAATCTCTTTTTGTTGCCTGTAGCTGAGTGAAAGATGAATGCCCATTATGTGCAATATGGAAGGCACTGAACACCGTCTTTGGTAGTTGCTTGGGTAGGTGTCGATTCCCCTGTCCATGGTACTGGCAAAATATACTCCTGCATAGCTGTGTTTTGTAACATGGCTCTATTGGTTTCGTTGATTTAATGATCATGATTTTAAGAACATGTTTAAGAACCTTTGCCTGGAATAAGAATGCTTCAATTGGATCATGAGAGACCATGGTTTAGGTCCGTGAAATGGAATTTATCATTCTTAGATCCTTTTATTAGCAAAAAAGTCTCTCTTCTAGGCAATCCTCAATTGTGTACAGTCCTGTTAGGAGACAGTGGCCACCCTCAGTCTGAAAGCTGGAGGAATTATAGCTTCCTTATCCCCCTACTGGTCCATCATGGGTCACTTAGGTGGTTTAGGTTCAATCTATTATAATCTATCTCCTGCAAATTTGAATCTTTAGTGATTGGCACAGAACATGACAATGTTGAAATGCCATAATTACTGTGGCATCTTTTCTCGGTGAGGCCAGTAGAGTTTAAGTGGACTTTGCTATGGTTCCTGTTTTCAGCCTGTTTTTTTTTCATGCTCACTTTCTAAACCGTGTGTTTTTAGACTATTGTTAATTCTGTGAGCCCTGGATTACACTTTCAATGAATTAAGATCTTTTAAGATCTTGCTTAAGTTAGACAAGGTAAACCTCTGTACTTGCATATAACCCCCAGACTGTTACAGGCCTGTGTTGGTACCTGACATACACCTGCACGCTGCAGCTCCACGAGGTTAATAATATCTTGTTCAACTGTGCATGCCTGAGGCTTCAGTGATGCTTGTGGCTTAGACGTGTGCTTGTTTCTGTTCTGGATGAGTTTACTTCCCGTACTTCTAGCAAGAATTGAGTAAGGGAAAGGAAAGGAGATGTTGAGACCCGGTATCTATAGACGTTTGTTTAGATAAATTATGTGAGTTTTTGTTATCTTTAACTTGATGAACTGGTAGCTCCCAAAAAATGCCTTGTAATAATTTCCAGACAAGTCTTAGTAGCTTGAGTTGGCTGAATGCATCAGAGACTAAGCACTAATCACCCTTTACAATCTAACTGCTAATTTACCTACTTCTAGAGTAGGAGCTCTCCAGAGCCTGGCTGGATGCCTGCAAAAACAAGGTACTTGAGGTCAGGAGCTGTAGGGCCTCACTTCTTATCTTCCTGCCCAAAGGACAATTTTCCTGCCTCATTCTCTGACTTCCCTGGCATATATACAATGTGGCCACGGATTCCAGGTTATTTTTCTCTCCAAACATCCTCACAGGAGAGGGACTGTCTTCATGACTAGGCTCCTTGGCTTTTAGGGTAATTGACAAGGAATTCATAATGCCATATAAATAAATATAACTAATAGTTTCTGGGCATTTTTAATGTACAAAATGCAGAGCATTATCGTAGTTGATTCTCAGGAATCTGGATGGTAGAAAAAGAAGTATTAATTTCTTTTCAGAGATAGTAAAAACATTTCAGACAATTTAAGTGATTGGTCCAAGGGGATGCTGAAATAGTAAATAGATCCAGAATTCAAACCCAGTTTTGGCTTCAAATGCCGAAGCTCTGTGTTCAATGAGAATCATCGTTTGTAGTAAATAAATAAATGACTTAACTTTTTATGACTGGATCAGAAACATAGATTCTGTCTGTTTCAGTCAAAGTTTTATCCTTAGTATTAATTAGGCTCTAAGGACTCGTGACTGAAAGGTGTAAATAACTACAAAGAAGGAGCTCTGGAAAAACAAAGTGTTGGGAAGACAGGAGACACAGTGCATAGATAGGAAAAATATAATTGTATTCATATTATAAAATGTGAAATGTACAGCAGAACCAGTGAGGATTACAAGAGAAAGGGACCCAGTGCATTCTAGTGTATTTACTTTATTCTATGGGAGGAGAAACAGTTTCAGGCACTGTGCAATAATTTTGTTGCATACGTGCTACTCTATTGTAGTCTATTTAAAGCTAGTATTATTTAAGCCACTCTACGTGAGTTTTAAAATGCCAATTTAAAAATTTACAAAGTAGAAAATGGAGGCTCAGGGAAGTTTAATAATATGTCTAATGCTATTATATCTATTAAGAGGCAGATAGTGAAGTAAAGCTCTTAGCTATAGATTCTGGACTATACTTTTGCCAGAATCTATACGATACACTTCAAGATCATCACCAATGCACTGCTCTCAAAGAAAGTGAAAGGACAGTTTATTTTTCTCACACACAAAAAATCCCATTTGTGCCAAGATGAATGGATCCAATATTTTATTAGATTCATTTAAGGGCCACAATTCAAAGAAAACTAAAAGCACAAATGTTTTATTTTATAAATGAACTCTAAGAACAAAATATTGAATCTAGAACGATTTTGTCCATAAGTAATTCAGGTTTCTTTTAACACATAAGATTAATTCTGGGTAATAAAGTTCAATAAATACTATGCAATTAATAGAATTAGTACAGCTGGGACATGGGTACAAAATGTTACAGCAGATGGAGGACATGTATACTTCAAACAGCACAATTGGCAAAGCAGAATCGTTAGCAAAAGCAACAGAAAAATATATAAACAGTCATATTAAGATGGAAAGCAAACCAAACAGGCTTATTGATGTGGTAATGAACACTGGACTGGAACAGAGATAAAGCGTTTGTTCAAAGGAAAGAATACCAGGAAAAGGCTAAAGTTATTTTTTTAAACAGAGACTTTAAAGAGAAAAGAAAACGGAATATTCATAAGGGATACTTGACAAACAATCTCAAATGATAGGCCTGATTTCAATAATAAAGTAGTACATTAAAATACACGAAGTAAAATAAATGTAATATATATTTGTATGTTGCATACTTGGTATTTTACATTAGATGTGAAAACTCTTACTTAGAACTTTTTAAAATCCAGTTGTGGATTTTACTATAAATGTCAACTCAAGGACAGTAAAGTTTAAACATAAAAAAAAAATAAAGTTATATGAAATACAGAGTAGTTTTAAAACTCACAGGATTGTGATCCATCTTTTTTTTTTTTCAAAAATAAACAGATTTTTTAAATGGATTATTTACCAAACACTGGAACAACAACACTAAAAGGCAGGTGGTACATTATTTACCTTGTTTTAAAGGTGGAAAAAATTAGGAACAGAGAAGTTAAGCAATTCCTCCAAAGCCACAAGGGTCCTAGAGTAGGAATCCAATACATTTTTCTAAGATATACGTCTTGTAATGGGTCCTTTTGTATTTGCTCCATAGAGGAAGATTCTAGACAAAGATTGAAGGATATACATAAGCAGTTATATAATTCTTGATAAATCGCTTATACATACAGTATTT
This sequence comes from Prionailurus viverrinus, assembly GCF_022837055.1. Lineage (NCBI taxonomy): Eukaryota > Metazoa > Chordata > Mammalia > Carnivora > Felidae > Prionailurus > Prionailurus viverrinus. The sequence continues at coordinate 46,307,789 of NC_062561.1, read as the reverse complement.
CTGGATTTCTGGATTTTTTCTTTATAATATGAGGACATTGAATGAAATGACTCTTTCTAATTATTAGATGTTACCTAATGAGAATTGTGCATTCTATCATAAAATATTAATAAATATGTATTTTAGAAAAACTAAATAACTAATAATCAAAAATTCAGATGTCATTTAATAATTTATTGACAAATATACTAATCACCATTAGATTTAAGAGATCATTTTGTTTCACTTCAGCCAAGTAAATATAAAGAGTTCTATGAAATACATGATGCATTTTGAAAAAATATAAATTTTAAATTTGGTTCAAAGGAAATTAAAAAAAACTGAGCAAATTTATTACTCAAGAAAAAATGGATAAACTTTAAAGTAGCCAGCTACAAAAGTACAGTAGAACTGGGGCGACTGGGTGGCTCAGTCGGTTAAACGACTCTCAGTTTCCGCTCAGGTCATGATCTCATGGTTTTGTGGGTTCGAGCCCCACTGGCACTGACAGTACAGAGTCTGCTTGAGATTCTCTCTCTCCCTCTTTATACCCCTCCCCTCACCCCTGCTCATGCAGTCTCTGTCTCTCTCAAAATAAATAAATAAAACTTAAAAAATACATTGGAACCCAAACTTTTTGTATATTAATCATGTAAACTTTAAAAAATAGAACCTCATATTGAAAAAAATTTAAATGTACAGAGAATGAAGGATGAAAGAATTATCTAAAGACTTTAAAAAGAATTTTTTTTAACATTTATTTATTTTTGAGACAGAGAAAGAGCATGAATGGGGGAGGGTCAGAGAGAGAGGGAGACACAGAATCTGAAGCAGGCTCCAGGCTCTGAGTGGTCAGCACAGAGCCCCACGCGGGGCTTGAACTCATGGACCGCGAGATCATGACCTGAGCTGAAGTCGGACGCTGAACCGACTGAGCCACCCAGATAACCCTCTAAAGACTTTTTTATAAGCATAGTATTCTATTGACATCCACAGCTAACAATCACAACAACACAAAATAGGCTTGTCTCAATTATAAATATATAAGCTAGAATCTTTTAGAAGACATGTATGAATAGATTCCAAGGAATGCTAACATGAATAAACAGGATTTTTACCAAGAACATAAGTGTAGTTCAAAATTAGAAAATCTATCAACATATAATTAACATGTCAATATTATAAAGGAACAAGATAATTTCTGTAGGTGATGATAAGACATTTGATAAAATTTAAGATCAATATGTGATTATTTAGCGAATCTTGAAAGTAGACTAGATTGTTGCCTTTATAACATAACACAAAATGTCCCATAAGAAGAACCAGCTTGAAATCTTCCATCTGAAGTCAAGACCATGACAGAGGCCCCACCACAGTCATCATTATTTAAAATTGTTCTGAAAGTAGGAATCAACACAATTAGTCTACAAAGGATAACAAGAAATAAAAAAAAATTAAAGACGCAAGCAATATTTTGTTGATAATGATTTTTATACTTTTTTTTTTAATTTTTTTTTCAACGTTTATTTATTTTTGGGACAGAGAGAGACAGAGCATGAACGGGGGAGGGGCAGAGAGAGAGGGAGACACAGAATCGGAAGCAGGCTCCAGGCTCTGAGCCGTCAGCCCAGAGCCTGATGCGGGGCTCGAACTCACGGACCGCGAGATCGTGACCTGGCTGAAGTCGGACGCTTAACCGACTGCGCCACCCAGGCGCCCCTGATTCTTATACTTTTAACCAAAGGCAGACAGACAGAAGGAGAAATAAATGTGGTGACTAATTAAAAAGCAGTCATATATAGGTCCCAAATCAGATAAAATGTAGAAGTGAAGAAAGGTTTCTATTCACAGCAAAGACATGTATAACATCTCAGAAAGACAAAAATGACAAGAAATATGTAAGTGCAATTTAAAGAAAACTTTTAAAAATTCTACTGAGAGACTTTAATATATAATATTTTTATAAACCTCAGTATTGTGAAGCTATCTATCTTTCTAATTAATACAATATCAATTACAAATGGAGTAGCATGTCTTGAAAAGCAGACAATCTATTTCAAAAGTGTATGTAAAAATAAACATTATAAAAGAATTGTGAGAATTTTGGCATATAACTAATACTCCACCATTAAAATATATGTTAGAATATGTCAATTAAAATGGATTGGTATTATTTGACATTAATTGACAGTTTATTGCCCCTTCAATCTGTGATGTGAGTAACCATCATATCTGTTTTTTCCTTGAAACTCTGTTATCCGCAGGCTGGTATCTTTTGTCTATGCAACAACAACAAAATATGCTTCCTAAAGTATTAGAGAAAGACTAACATTACTTTCTATTTTACAGGTGTCACACAGATTGTTCACCTTCTTCATTAGGGAATTTAACTTATCTGGGTTCAATTTTTTGGTTAAAATCACTTTCCAATTATTTTTCCCAGTAGTTAACGTTGTCATCACTGTGACTACTTTTCAGTTGTTTCAGAAACTATTTAATCACCAACAGCATATACTTTAACTAGGAAATCTTTACATATTACTGAACTCACCTCTGTATTACTTTATAGCTAGCCTTAATAAGTGGGATTTAATATAAAGATACAAGAAGAAGTAAAGAAAACAACCATTTCAGGCAAACATAATGTTGCTTAGAACTTTATCTATGACCTCTATTATATTAAGAATCTGTCAGCAACCCAGGTGGCTAAACCAGGAAAAGAGTAATGTTTTTTTAGAAGCCAGTGCCCTTTGGGTCCATCTCTGATTCTCCATCATTATAGAGACTTGGCTACTTTCTCTCTTTTTTATCCATCTCCATGTATCTTGGTGTTTGTTCCTATTACACCAACTGGTTGGTTAACTCTCTTGTCTAGATGGTAACTCCATAGAGGCAATAGATCCATTAATATCCATAATTCCTATCTGACAGAACCTTTTTACAAAACACTTTTAACTGTAGATTGTCTTCTTTGGGTCAAGTTCTATATAAGTGGAAAGTGTCTCTGGGAAGGACTGTGGTCTCTGGCAGGCTTACTCTCTTCAGGAAACACGAGAACTTATATTCTCAGGGAAGAATGTTGAATACATCAGTTGTGGAATGGCACTCGAGGAAATCAACATTTTGCACTGATTTTTATTAACTTTCTCTTACACTTTCATTCTTTCTAAATTCATTGCTCAAGAATACCGTATTTTATTTTGGGAATCCCTTGCTAACAACCCCATATATTACTGCATTAAAGATTAGAAGTTTATGGCCCTAACTTTCTTCTTTGGTATCTTTGAATGAGGCTGATTTTGTTTTCATAGATTAAGTAACTTTTGTCTCCATAAATGGGTTAATTCTATAAGGGTAAACATTATTTAAATTTTTGTCACTCATTAATGTGATAATTTTCTATAGTGAAAGGAATTATGAAATATTATCTAAATTAATACCATAAAATGTATGTTTTATACATCCAGGGAACAATTTGGTAGCACATTTCAATATGTAAAACATATTCATCTATTACAAATCTAGAAAATCTTTTATAGAAGTACCCGTAACTGCATGTATGTAACTACACTTGATTTCTTGTGTAAATGAGCAGACTAGGAAACAAATTCAGTATCTATAAATGAAAAATGGGTAATTGTAACCATACTATAGAAATTTACATAGATGTTAAACTGAACAAAGTAGATTTGTGAGTATTGATGTAAAAATATCTCCAATACAAAACTCTATGCACACGTATGTCTATGAAGATATTGGTGTCTTTCACACCATACTATTAAAAAAGATTGCTTTTGAGATGGGAGTATTAAAGTGTGAGAAAAAAGAGCTTGCTGAGAAAAATTTTTTTTATTTTACAAACTTACAGATTGTTAAATTTATTTTAATAAGAAGATATTTACCAATTATGTGTCTAGACTTTGAACTTTTTAGTAAATTATATATAGGAACGTGCACAAACTATAAGTTTTCAGCTTGTTGAATTGCACATCCAGTACCTGGATCAAGAAATGGAACATTACTAGTGCCGCAGAAGTCTCTCTCATTCTCCTTCCTAGACAATACCTCCCAAATGTTAGCCACTATCCTGACTTAAATACCATTGATGACTTTTGCCTGATTTTGAACTTCCTTAAATGAGATGTTTCAGTATGTGTGCTTGATTTGGCTCTTTGTGTTATTGAATATTTGAATTTTTAGCAAAACGTATTTCATCTTCATGTTTTATAATATTCAGTTGTGTGAAAATACTGTGCGTTATCCATTCACCTGCTAAAGGACATTTGGATTCTTTCCAGTTTCTGGCTATTACAAAGAGAACTGCTGTGAACATTCTGTATGTTTCTTTTACTGAACATATGCACATATTTCTGTGGGCTATATACCTGAGAGTTCAATTGCTTGGTTATAAGGTATGCATTTGCTCAGCTTTTATAGATATTAGCAAACAGTTTTTAAAGTAGTTTTCAAATTTTTACACCCATTGGCAATATATGGGCGTATAGTGGGTACACATTCGTTCCAAGACTTCGTATATATTTTTTTGTCTCTTTCTTTTTAGAATTTCTAGTATTTATATGGTAGTGTTTCATTTTGGCTTCAACTTTCATTTCCCCTATGACAACAACAACAAAAAGACAAGCACCTTTTTCCTCATTTAATAACCATTTAGATAACCACTTCTTGAAGTATGTGTTCAAGTCCTTTTGCACACATTCTGTTGTGATGCCTCTCTTTCTCTTTTTTCCTCAGGTAAAATGGAGGATAAACATATAATAGACTAATAAAATTATATATATTTAAGGTGTACATTGTAATGGTTTTATATACGTATACATTTTGAAATTATTACCACAATCAAGTTAGTTAACACACCGATTATATCACAAAGTGAACCTTAAGTACACTTAAGAGTGACTCTCTTAACAAATTTCCAGTATAAAATACATTATTCTGAACTATAATCACCCTGATGTACAATATATTCCCAGAAATTAGTCCTTTTATAATTGGAAGTTTATACCCTTAGACTAAAATCATCCCATTTCCCCCAACCTTCAGCCCCTGGTAACCCCTATCTTACTCTTGTTTCTGTAAGTTCAATTTATTTACATTACACATATAAATGAGATCATATAGTAGCCATTCTCTGTCTGGCTTACTTCCTTAACATAATGCCTTCCAGGTTCACATCCATGTTATTGCAAATGACAGAATTTCATTTTTTTTTCATTGGCTGAACAATACTTCACCATAGATATGTGTGTATATGTATGTATGTTTATATATGTATATATGTGTAGATATATATATATATATATATATATATGCAGTGTATATGTACACATGTATGATCTGTATATATATATAGCACACAATCATTCCCTTTCCCTTCATTCTTTCCAGCATGTATCTCTTGTCTTTTTTTTTTAATGTTTATTTTTGAGAGAGAGAGAGAAAGAGAGAGAGAGAGAGACAGAGAGCGAGCCTGAGTCAGGAGGGAGGCAGAGAGAGAGAGAGAGGGAGGCACAGAATCCAAAGCAGGATCCAGGCTCCAAGCTGTCAGCACAGAGCCTGATGTCATGACCTGAGCCAAAGTCAGATGCTTAACTGACTGAGCCACCCAGGAGCCCCTCTTTGCCTATTTTTAAACCTAGTTATTTGTTTTTTTGCTGTTGAGTTGTATGAATTTGTTATATATTTTGGATATTAACTCTGTATCAGATACATGGTTTGCAGATATTTTCTCCCATTTCAGAGGTTGCCTTTTCATTTATTATTTCCTTTGCTGTGCAGAAACTTTTTAGTTTGATGTAGTCCCACTTGTTTACTTTTGCTGTTTGCTTTTTGTTGCCTGAGCTTTTGGGATTATATAGAAAACAACATTGCTAAAATAAACATCAAGAAGCCTTTTCCTATGTTTTCCTCTAGGAGTTTTACTCTATCAGGTCATATGTTTAAATCTTTAATCCATTTTTAGTGGTGTTTGTATATGGTACAATCAAGAGTACAATTTTATTCTTTTGCTAGAAATACCCAGTTTTCCCAGCACCATTTATTGAAGAGACTGTCCTTCCCTTATCGTGTTTTCTTGACTCTCTTGTCAGAGATTAGTTAACAATATATGTGTGGGTTTATTTCTGGCCTTTCTGTTCAACTCTATTGGTCTATGTGTCTGTTTACATGCCAGTACCACACTGTTTTTGATTACTATAGCTTTGAAATATAGTTTGAAATCAGGATGCATGATGCCTCCAGCTTTGTTTTTTCTCAGGATTGCTTTGACTACGTGGGGTCTTTTATGGTTTCATATAAATTTTAGGGTTGTGTGTTCTATTTTTGTGAAAAATACCATTGGAATTTTGATAATCATTCCATAGAATCTATAGTTTGCTTTGGGTAGTATGTACTTCTAATAATATTGATTCTTCCAAACTATAAACACAGATATCTTTGTACTTATTGGGGTCCTTGAATTTCTTTCATAAATTTCTTAGAGTTTTTAGTGTGCAGATCTTTCACCTCCTTCATTAAATTTATTCCTAAATTTTGTATTCTTTTTGATGCTATTATAAATGGGATTATTTTCTTATTTCTTTTTCAGATAGTTTGTTGTTAGTGTGTAGAAATGCAACTGATTTTTTATCCTGTTGGTAACTGTTGATTTTTTATCCTGAAACTTCACTGAATTCATTATGTCTTTCTTTTTCTTATTGATTTATAGGATTAATTTGTATATCGGATATAAGTGTTCTGTCAGATATATGTAATTGAAGGATTTTTTTCCTCTTCTGAAGCTTGTATCTTTGAATAAAGGTTTTTAATATTAATGAAGTTAGTAGCATAAATTTTTGCTTCTTTATGATTAGCACATTTTGCATATTTTTAAAGAAATCATTTTTAAGCTAATGGCCTTGGAGATCTACTACTTTTTTTATTGCTTTATTGTGTTACCTTTGCTGTTCAAATCTATAAACCACCTGGGATTGATCGACTTTCATGAGTGATGTGCGGTCAAGATTCACTTTTTTTTCAGTATGGATATTCAAAGAACAGAGCCCTATTTATTAAAAAGTCCATCATTTGTCTAGAACATTAATTACATTTTCACCTTTGAGTTAAATCAAGTGACTATAAGTATATGGATCTATTTCTACATTATTTATTCTGTTACACTGGTCTATTTGTTTATCCTCGTGTAGTACCAAACGGTCTTAATTGCTATAGCTTTAAAACAGGTTCTCAGGTCTGGTAAACTTGTGGGGTTTTTTGTTTGTTTTTGTTTTTGTTTTAATTTTTAATCTTTATTTTTGAGAGAGAGACAGAATATGAGCAGGGGAGGGGCAGAGAGAGAGGGAGACACAGAATCCGAAGCAGGCTCCAGGCTCTGAGCTGTCAGCACAGAGCGCAACGTGGGGCTCAGACTCACAAACCGCGAGATTGTGACCTGAGCCGAAGTCAGATGCTTAACCGACAGAGTCACCCAGGGGCCCCGGGTAAACTTGTGTTTAATATTTAAAATTTCTTGATCTGGAAGTAGCTGTCTGAGCAATATAGAAGCTATCTTTACATATTCAGTGAAACATGGGAGAAGAATGGGGTACTAGAATGTATGTTTTTGACTTTCAGTATTTTATTTCAGAGGAAGAGGACTTGTATAAGTGGCTGAGTGTGTTTTTTAAATTATCTGGTCTTTCTACAGGCTTATTTTTTGCAGGGAAGAGACATTTGATAAAGTATAGTCATCATATAGTTGCCTAGATAACATACAATTTTCCTTTTTCCAATTTTCTTCATTAAAAATAGAAGTTCAGTGCTGTTTTTTGTGCAGTGTAACCAGCCAAATAATTACATTTCCCAACTTTCCTTAAAGACAGAACTGGTTCTTTCATATATTTCTAGAAAAAAAAATGCCCCTTCTTCTTGTATACTTCCCTTTTTGCTTAAAATATTGTCATGGTGTCTGGAATATTGAGCAACCATGTTTTTACAATGGCTTAAACTACACTTTGATAACACAAACATGAGAGTAAATGTCACAACTAAGAGAAGTGACACAGAAAGAAGTATGGATGTGGTTGACACAATTCACTAGGTGTTTTTGGACATCAGTCTTTGGACTTTTTGTCATATGACAAACAGCTAACATTATTTGTTGCTCCAACATGGTCTGGTATTCTGTTTCATGCAGTCAATGAAGTCATAATAGGAGCAACTATCTATTATTCACTGTGGACTTCTGTCTCCCACCCATGAGAATTATCCCATATAGTGAACTAATTGGGGAATGAACAGTTACTTTATTAGTGCTAAATAGGTATCTCAATGTATTGGTGTTCTGCTTTTATGTGAAGTGGCTCATTATTGTTTTGTTAGTCCTAGTAATTAAAATACAAGTTTTAAAGAATTATTTTGTACATGAGAAAGGATTCAAAGGTATTTATAAAATAGGATTGCTCTAAAAGACTTGCATTCCTCTACACTTTTATGAGAAAGAGATAAATAGTGGTTTTAGAGTTAGCAAGCAATTTGTTTATGTAAAGCTGTTAATTCAGGCAAACTAATGCATATTTGCCTTTGAAAAACAGACAAAAAATAAAGCAAGTAAGAAAGCATCAGCAATAACAAAAGCAGTTAAAATAACTGTCCTAATAGATTTTAAATTTAAAATAAAATTTAAAATGTAGCAAAAAGCTAATATTGAAATGAAGTTCAAAGAACCAGTAGCTCAGTTAATTTTCAACATTCACAATTGACTCCTCAGATTGTTAATCTACACCAAGCTATGTTCATTTTAACAACTTACTGTTTCATAAAATACAGGTTGTTTTTTTTGTTTTTTAAGTTGGGAAAGGCATGGAATGAACTGCTTATATTCTCCCTAGTTAATTTTGGAATGTCTCCCACCTCTCACTTAGTGACACTAATTTTCTTCCATCTGTTGGAAAACTAAATAAAATATGAGCTGTTGTCCATTAAGCTTTGCAGAAATGGCAAATGCAAATACTTAGCCCTTTTTTTTCAGAGTTAAATATTGTGTGTTTTTGGTTTTTGGCTCATGTGTTTATTTTTAACAAATTTCTACATTTAAAATGTTTTCAGTTTTAAAATGTATCAAGTTAATTAAGTCATTAATAAAATAAATGAATACTATTTAAGTTCAGATATTGTCCATCATTTCTTTGGATTTGATATTATAGCAAGTGAATAGATTAATTCCATTGAAAGAAAACCTTAAAATCATGCTGATTCATTGAGTCTTCAATGTTTTAAAATTAGTAAAAGAAATTCATACATATATGCTTGGTAAAATCCAGGTACTATACAGAGAAAATAATCTATGGATACATATATTAAAAAAGATAATTGAGATGCTAATAGATCCTATGAAGATAATAAAGTAAATAATGTGATAGAAAACATGTGAAAGGGACTTTTTTGATAATGTTTGCATTGTAATTGAGCTAAGATCTTATGTAATTTAGGATAAATATACAGCTCTTCTAACAAAACTCCAACTGAATGATAATAGTTTAAACCATTTTTTTTCTCAGTCATGTAACAGTCTTTCAATTAGCAGTCCATGTGGTTGGAGTCCATTTTTCTTCTATATGTTGGCTTTTCTCCAACCCCCCACCCTCACCCCCAAGACATTGTCTTAGTCCTTATGTCAGTAAGCATTCAATATAGATCTACAAGGTTCACATTTCAGGCAAAGAGAAAGAGAAAAGGAGAAAGGAAACACATGTCATTTTATTGAAGGACATCACCTAAAGTAAATCAAATCATGTCTATTTACATCCCATTGGTGAGCACATAGTCACATCTGGTACCAATGAAACTGATTAAGGGTTTTTTCATTTTAGCCAGATACAATATTTGAGTTCCGTTCCTAAGGAAAGACTGGACTTTGGATGACTAGCAGGTTTTTACCTGAAATGAAGAGAAGGATCAAACTGTTGTTGAAATTGGGAGATAGTTTTCAAACCATCATTTCTCCAGATATTGTCTCCTTCTGCACCAGTCACTTTGGCTTCTCTTTCTCAAACACTAATGAAATGATTATTAGACCTTCTGATATTGTCCTGTAGGTGCCTGAGCTCTGCTTATATTTTCAATCTTTTATTTTCTTTTATTGTTAAGATTGGAAAATTTCTACTGGTCTATCTTTAACTTCATGAATCTCTTCTATTCCATTTCTACATCTACTACTAAGGCAATGCAGTGAAATTTTTATCTCATATGTTGTATTTTTCCATTATATTTGTTTCAGTTTTGTACCTGATTCTATAATATACTTTCAATTTCTCTGCTGAAAATTTCTATTAATTTTGACAGTGATCAACTTTGGCTCATGGCACTTGGTGATGAACTGCTTTAAGTCTGGCCGATGATGTCAACATCTGAGTCACCTTGGGATTAACATTTTTATTATAATTTTTTCCTAATGTTGGGCAGATTTTCCAAGTTCTTCCTATGTCAAGTGATTTTGGATTTCTTGGACATTATTAGTATCATGTTTTAAAAATCTAATCCCTGTTAAAATTCTTCAAAGATTTACTGTGCCCTCTTTTCTCTTATTTTATAGTGGGCTATCGACACAGCTAGGTTCCGATCAAAAGTTCTAATTTGCCTTCTATGGGCAGTGCTTCCAAAGTCAGTTCAGGTTGAAAAGTCTGTACTCTGCTGGTTGAGCTTCCTTGTACCTGTTCTTTCAGGGATTTGTGTAGGACTTTGGTATTGGGCTCCACAATAATTCAGTTCTCCAATTTTTATCATGCCTATTGGTGACAATTCTGTTAGTGCCAGATTGGGGCGAGCCTGGGTTTTTGTCAGTTCAGATACAGTTTTTAGGTATCCCTTTCTCCATCCCTCAGCTCCCCATTTTTTCCAGCCGCTTTTTGGCTGGCCATGATCGCTTTTCCCTGTCTTCTGGCATGTAAGCTCATGGTTTAACCTTTTGTGCTGGTGTGCAATTTTGCAGTAGTGTGGCCATTCTCAGATAAAGCTAAGAGAGAAAAGAGAGAAAACAACATTAATCTCCCCACACACTTTGGGCTCAGGGGTCCATTTCTTGATTCCTCTGGGTCGATGGAGGGGTTTTTCCTCAGATTTTAGATACCCTGCCATGGCAGTGGAGAAGCTTCATGACTGGAGCTTTCTCAGGGCAGGGGTGAAATAGAAAAAGAAAAAAAAATATCATCCTCCCAATCCATTCTCTGGCTAACAGAGGTCCTTTGTCCTGTCTTCTGCCTTGTAAAACACAAATTTGCTTCCAATTTTTATTGTCCTCTTCTTCTTATACTCTCAGATAAAAGCCATGAGATAAAGGAAGGAGGGCAAAAACAGGTGAAGCCAAGGCATTTTCCTTCTTTTTCAAGTTTGACTTCCCTCCCAAATCATCTGATATTATTTATTTGCTATCCATAGTAATGCAGTCATTCTTTGTGTTCTGTCCAGAGGTTTTATTGCAATCACAAGGAAATATAGGCTGTAATGAGTTTATTCCATCTTGGTCATCACTGAAACTCTTACTAATTCTAAATATTTTATCATTAGTGATTTATTCATCATGCCATATTTCAGTTTATAGTTTTGGTATATAATTTGCCACATGTATTTTCTGGGATTCAGTAAGGAAAAGGGAATCTGAAATATTTGGATAGTAGAGAAGTGAATTATGAGAAAATCTAATATAGGTTTTACTTACTTTAGACCTAATATACATTGAAGTTATTTTATACCCACTTTGCAGGGACAATGTGTGAAATAGGCAATCAGTTACTAGGGTTTCACTAATTTGTGCTATCTGGTTTTGGTCAGTAAATGATGGCATTGTACCTGTATCTCACATTCCTCACTAATATCATTTCAATACTGAACTGGCCTAAGTAATGTTTTTTCAACTTGGACTTCTCAAAATTTCTTTTCTAGAACGAAAAATAAGCTCATAACTTCATAGGGGAAACAGCAGTGATAAAAGCATATTAGATGATTGTGCCATATAATAACATATTTACCCAACTTGACCATTTTTACACTTACTTCATACTTATGTAACATTCTAATATTTCCTTGAAATATGATTACGTGTCATAGCACAAAAACTACATAGCACCACACCAAATAGACAATACAAAAGTAGAATAATGCAATGTATACCATGTAGAAGATTTCTAATAGTAAATTAAAGTCACATTGCAATTTTTTTCTGGTGCATTTTAGCATTTTGAAAGATGCTTTCGAAACTAACCTTTTTTTAATTCTACCTTCACTTGGTAACTATGTGTGAAATATTTTGATACAATGAGGAGGAACATTGTCTAAACAATTACTTTTTCCTGTTAGTAAACTTTGTATGACTCTATTACTCATAATCTAAATTTGGACATAGCAATGGATATAGCAGACATTCAATACTATTCTGGATGGATATAACCCAATCTATATAGCAGTATATTTCCTGGAATTGTTGTCAAGAAAAATCCTGCACTTTTCCATGAGCAGTGGTTCTCATGTGCAGTGTTAACCTCAGAACTGACAGGTCAGGCATTCCTATCCTCTCATGTCATGAATTAATTTCAATTAACTTCTTGTGAAAAAAAAACAGACATATTTAAGAATTCTTCTGAATTTGTAACATTAATTATTATGTTAATTGTTCAACAAATGAATTTAACAAATTTTATTACATGTTTACTCTTTGTAAGGGCCTGCACAGAGACTACAAAGATAAGAGACATATAGGGACAGTAAAATTGAAATACTTGTGCTCAAGAAAGTTATAATTTTAGTGGGGTGTATTAAGAAATTGGGAGAATATTTTTAATAACTAGTGGCTAAATAAGAGAATATTTATTGAGAACTTACTATATTCCTGGTCCTGTTGTATATACTTTTAAGTTTTTATGCTGTTATGCTGTTTTTTTTTTATAGTTTATTTATTTATTTTGAGAGAGAGAGTGAGAGAGAGAGAGAGAGAGAGAGAGAGAGAGAGAGAGAGAATCCCAAGAAGTGCCATGTTGTCAGCACAGAGCTGGTTGTGGGACTCAATGTCACGAACCATGAGATCATGACCTGAGCTGAAATAAAGAGTTGGATGCTCAACTTCCTGAGCCACCCAGGTGTCTCATAAGTTTTTATGGTGTTTTATAGGAAGTAAATTTACATTTCCCCCCACAATACAAAGGTACAGAGTTTAGTAATTTTCCAAAACCTACAAGAGGCTTTAGTAGTTTTACAAAATCTAATCTTACAAAATAGATTCACTATTCAAATTCCTCTCTGAAGTACTGTGAAGCTTCACATGATATTTTGGGAAAACTTGCCATATTGTTGCAAATAAAATGCCACAAGAATTGAGGGGAAAATCCCAAATCTGCTGTTTTTATCATGAATATTTCCTACGGAAGTGGTGGTACATGATACTGGGAAGATTTCTTTAGAAACCTGAATGCTGAGAAGAAGATGGAACCTGGAAGTTGAAAAGCTAAAGATTTGTTTAAGGAACTGCAAATGTTGAAGTTGTACGGGGCCACAGTGGAGTAGCGATATAGAAAAAGTAGAAAAAGTGTAGGTTGAGAGTTTGCCATCCATCCGGTAGGTGATACCCACTGTAGTTCATTGACAGGAAGAGTGAGGTCATCATGGTTTATCAAGATAAATTATCATTTCTTAGGTAAAATGTAACATAGAAAAGAAAGAGAGTGGAGGGAACAAATCTGGATAGAGCACGATTGTAAGAGTTTAGGCAAGAGCATATTATCAAGCAGACAGATGTGGGGAATATTAGGGGAGACAGAATCTATGGGGCTTTAGCACCTAAGTATATTTTGTAGATAGAATAGAGAGAGACACTAATTAAGTAATAAACTTTGGGCTGTTATAATTGAGAGAGGAGAGGTGCCCAAGAGGGAAAAAGGGGAACAAAAAGATAAACGGTTTTGAGAAGATGATATGTTTTTGTATTAGGTATATTCAATTTGAGGTGAGTGTGGAGTATCTATGTGCTTTTATCTATTCAAACATTGGAGATTCTTTTGGTTTGGGGCTGAAGATATAGGGAGTGCTGAGGCACCTTAATGTAAGAATACCTACAGAAAGTGGTCGTTGAAACTCTCACTGTGGATGAAGTGACCCAAAACTCAAGAGTTGATGGTGGGGGGGGGGGAGGGGAGGTGATGGGCATTGAAGAGGGCATCTTTTGGGATGAGCACTGGGTGTTGTATGGAAACCAATTTGACAATAAACTTCATATATTAAAAAAATAAAAAAATAAAAAAGTATAGGAAACAAAACATTCTAAAGATGATATAAATTTAGAATTCTAGAAAACAAAAAAAATCAATAGAAAAGAAAATGAAACACTGTATTTCATGTTAATACATATAAGCAGAATTTAAAAAGCAGAAAAATAATTGTAGCTCCCTCTTTTTTAATGCTTCAGTGCTATTACATATTATCTCAACATTAATCTCAACAACATTCCTTTGAGGTTGGACTATTGTTAACCCTTTATAGAGGAAAAACTTGGAGCTCTGATGGGTTAAGAAACTCTTCTCTGGTCACATAGCCAATGGATGGCTGAGTCAAGATTCACACTAAGCAGCCTGTCTCTAGATTTTGTACTTTTAATGTTTATGTTTTACTATTTCTTGGTTATGGAAAATAAGTTGTTTTAGTAAAAATATTTTAATTGAGGAACCTGGGTGAGTCAGTGGGTTAAGCTCTTGATTTTGGCTCGGATCATGATCACACTGTTCGTGGGGATCAAACTCTGTTTCGGGCTCCATGCTGAGCACGCAGAGTCTGCTTGGGACTCTGTCTCTCCCTTTCTGTGTGTGCCTCCCCCGCTCTCTTTCTCAAAATAAATGAATAAATTGTTTAAAAATATATTTTAATATACAGATATGCACAGTTGAAGATTTATAGTTGTCCTTGTTTGCAAGTCCTTATTTTACTCTTGTTTTATGACCAAGACACGGAGAAGGATTAAAAGTCAAATCAGATTTCTGATGGGGCATAATCTCTGTAGGGTGATACAACATTACTAACATAAAATTAGATATAGTGCTATTAATTCCATTTTCCAAGAATGACTCATTATACAACTGATATAATTTAAATTTGTTATACTCCTAACCAGTGCATATACTACATTTCTTAGTTTTAAATTATTCATGTCATACACACAATATGTGCAAAGAAGTATGGAGCCACCCAAGGAGTGATTGTTTTTTGGACAGCAAGCAAACTTTTTAATTTTGGTATGATGGCTTTTGCCCTGCTCTAAGAGATTATTAATGAGGAGATTAGGATATCTAAGTATTGTTAAATGTTGAGAAACCCACAATGCTCTCTGCTATACACAGAGAGATTTTCAAGTAAAATTTTAAGGAGTCTATAAGAGGATACGAGGAGCTTCCTAGAAAGGTGAAGTGCGGCAGAGGACAAGGGAGTCAAGAGACACCAAAACTACAATCCCAAAGGAAGCACTTGCAGAATTCTCTAAGGAAATTTCTCTCCATCATAAACCCCTTGTTCCATCATGCTTACAGAAGTTTCCGTAAATTTTAAATATCTTATTTATGCTTTGATGATAGTATGGTTTTGGTCAGACTTAAAGAAAAGGACTGTGGGATTATTGTTTTTTTTAATTTTTTTTAATGTTTGTTTATTTTTGAGAGAGAGACAGAGCATGAGCAGGGTACGGGCAGAGAGAGAGAGAGAGAGAGGGAGACACAGAATCCAAAGCAGGCTCTAGTCTCTGAGCTGTCAGCACAGAGCCCTATGTGGGCTTGAACTCATGAGCCGGGAGGTCATGACCTGAGTGGAAGTTGGAATTTAACCAATTGAGCCACACAGGCGCCCCTGAACTGTGGGATTGTTACCTACGAGTCAAACACCTAAAGAAGCTGGTTTATGCTTTTATTAACAGAAGGCAGAATAGCATGGAAACTAAGTGTGGGCATTGGAGTTGGACAGCTTAGGTTTACACCTGGCCTTGTGCACTCATACTAGCTATGTGATAGTAGATAAAGTTTAGGTACCCTGTAGGTTTTTGGTAAAGATTGATTGAGATTATCCATGTAAGGGGCTTAGAGTAGTACCTGGTGCATGGTAAGTGTTTAATGATTTTTCACTTCCCCTGGTGAAATTTGAATAAACATTTAAAGAATGTTTGCTTAAAGTGGTGTTCACTTAGTCATCTGCCTGTGGCAAGTATTTGAATTAATTCTTTATTCTGATGAACTCTGAATTATTCTTACTTTGTAATTTTTATTTAGAGATTCCAATGTTTTCAACATAAAAATGTATTATCTTAAAGTTTTAACCTCTGTTACACATTCTTTCTAATGTTAATGCTATTTTTCTTCTTGTTACAATTCTTTTTACCTTTTCAAAAGTTTGCCTATTTTATTGATCTTTTCAAAGAACCAGCTTTTTATTATATCCATGAAACCTATTTCCTTATTATTTTCTGCTCCATTACTTTTTGTTTATATCTCTATTTTTAATAGTTGCTTTTGCTTCTTGTCATTCTTCTAAGTTTTAGAGGTGTAGGTGGATTCCTTTATTTTCAGTCAATCTTAACTTTAAATTAATACATTTATATCTTAATATATTATAAGCAATAGTTTAGTGACATAATGCAGGGTTTTTAAACATATAGAAATCACTGTTAGTAAATACACTTAACATATTTAATAATTTCAGTTTTTATTTCATTGTTACTGAATAATTATTTAATTTCTTAAAAAACAATATGGTCCGTACATGTGGTTTGGGGAGTAGAGAAATGGTATCCCTCTTTACTCTTGTTTCCTTCAATTGTCATCTGATGTATAGCCTATAAAATATGCTTTTAAAAATTATGTCATTGAGATTTTCTTTTGTAATCAAAGTTCAGTTTCTGTGACAATTTCATGTGTTTTGAATAAATGTGTTTTCTTTTGATACATTCAAGATGTGCAGTAGATATATTAGTTCAACATAATTTTGTTATTTATACCTTAATATCTATACTTAGTTTTACCATAGTATTTGGTTATTTAATAAGTCAGTTGCAGAAGAAATTGTCATATCTTTCACTATGTTCTACATTTGTCATTTTGCTCTCTTTTTGCCTCTTTTGTATTTTAGAATATATATTGATGACATATAAATTTTAGCAAAACAAAAAAAATGCCCAATCCATCCCATTTTGACTTGAATCCTATTTGGCCTGATAATACCAGTGCTAAATTATTTCCTATTTGTAAAAATATCTTAATATATATATACATATTTTAGGTCAATTGCATTAAAATGTTGAGTTATTGTGTATAAACTGCTTTCCTTTTATTTCTCATAAGATTTTCATTTTCTCATCATAGATTTTCTCTTGGCATTGTTAAATAATCTGTGCCTTTTAATAAAGGCATTGAGCTAATCTCATTTGTTAGGATCAGTCATAAATTTGGGTTTTTTGACATGCTCTAGTGTCATTTCTCTTCATTTTCTTTCAGGGATTTTTAGTTTTCATCTTTTTCTTTCTTCCCGTAATTTTTTTTTCTAGTAGTTTAGAGGATATATATCATAATATGTTTTTTTATAGTCTTTCAGTCTTTGTCTTGAGCTATATAACACACAATTATTTTTTGATTAATGTATACATAGTGAGTATATCTTTCTTTTGAATAAGAGAACTTTGCTATCAATCTCCTTTCCAGTGTTGAACACCACTCACCTTAAGATCATCTGGAGAGTTCATGACAGAATTATAATAATGTTTAAACAGGGTGTTGTATGGAAAATTATTCTTGACTATTTTTTTCATCTGAAATATCTTAATTTGTTTTTTCTGTTGTTTTGACGTATGAATAGGAGTTTAAGTAATTAATAAAACATGGTTTAAAATTATGATTTCTTACAAAGCTCTCAAATGCCTTTTTAAAATCCTGATTTTTTGTAAAGGTTTTTTTTTTATTTTTTTCACTCTGCAACCTTTTAGGATGTACTCTGTCATCTGATGCTGAAATTATGATTTGTGTCCAGTTTTGTGCCATTTCTACTAATCCTGTACAGTATTTAGTGCATCCTTCAATCTGAAGACATATGTTTTCAGCTCTCAACTGTTTTCTTCTATTACTTCTTTGATTATTTCTACTCCTTTTATCCCATTTTTGGGACTTTTTATTTTTTATTCGTATTTTAAAAAATATTTTAGGGGCGCCTGGGTGGCGTAGTCGGTTAAGCGTCCGACTTCAGCCAGGTCACGATCTCGCGGTCCGGGAGTTCGAGCCCCGCGTCAGGCTCTGGGCTGATGGCTCAGAGCCTGGAGCCTGTTTCTGATTCTGTGTCTCCCTCTCTCTCTGCCCCTCCCCCATTCATGCTCTGTCTCTCTCTGTCCCAAAAATAAATAAACGTTGAAAAAAAAAATTAAAAAAAAAAAAATATTTTAGAGCAGTTTTAGGTGCATAGCAAAATTGAACAGCAGTTACAGAGATTTTTATGTAACCTCTGCCCTCATGCATGCATAGCTCCCCCCATTACCAGTATCCCCCCACCATAGTGGTGCATTTGTTAAAATTGATGAACCTGCATTGACACATTATAACTAACCAAAGTTGGTAGTTTACCTTAGGGTTCTCTCTTGGTGTTGTACATTCTATGGCTTTGCACAAATGTATGACACATATCCCTAATGTAGTATCCTACATAGTATTTTCACTGTCTTAAAAAATCTGTGTTTCACCTATTCATCCCTCCCTCCACTTACCCCAACTCCTGCAAACCACTGACCTTTTCCCTATCTCCATAATTTTGCTTTTTCCAGAATGTTATATACTTAGAATTATACAATATATAGACTTTTTTCAGACTGCCTTCTTTCACTTTATTATATGCATTGAAGTTCCCTCCGTGCTTTTTCCTGTCTCAATAACTCATTTCTTTTTAGCACCAAATTATATTCTATCGTCTAGACATACCATGGTTTATTTATCCATTTACCTACTGAGGGAGATCTTGGTTACTTCCAAGTTTTGTCAGTGATAATAAAACTGCTGCAAACATCTGTGTGCAGGTGTTTGTGTAGACATGTTTTAACTCTTTTGGATAATACCAAGGAGTACAATTCCTGGGTTGTATAGTAGGAGTTCTTTTGGAACTTTTATAAAATAAATATGAGAATAAATGGTCTCTCATGCTGTCTATCTTTTCATCCTTCAGAATCATTCTGAGCTGATCCAGACTTCTGGTACACTGTCATACATGACTGCTAGAAGCACACACTCTGAGGGCAGATTAATTAGGTCAGATACCAATGAACTCTCTCACTTCTTAGTTGTATGACCTGAGGGTTATTATTTAGTCTTTTAAGGGGAAAATCCCTCACCAGTTAAAATAAAATAAAGTGTAACTACCAATATTTATTATCAATTATTATAGAGATTAATTCAGAAAATGCATAAGGATATAGAATAGTGTCTATCACATAATTTTTTGATATTTGTTAACTATTATTGTTGTTGGTTGGTTTCCCTGAAATTTTGAGAATTTTTAATATGGGCCAATAGTCTTTAATGTATATAAGTGGATTATCTTTTTTGGGGATCAGTGGCTACCTAAGGCATGGTCCTGCCTTTATTTCTCCAAGCATAGTTTGACTATAAATATCACTCCCACTGTTTAGGACAGTTGGGCAAAGAAGGAGAGCCTGGCCCACCTAGCAGCACCAAATGCAGCTCCCTGATTTATAACCCCCCAAAAGCGATGGCATTGCTAGTTCACTAAAGACCTGATCTGCCTCCAGTGTTTCTACCTTTGGCATATTTCAGCCTGTATGTGTTTAGGGCTCAAGTATCCTACACTTTTGTTCCTCTCTATATTTGCACCCATGTATTTTCTAACCTTCAACTTCTTCAATATTTATGCACTAATTTTTCAAAGTCAGTATGGATGTATTCTTTAAGATATATTTTCTCTTACTTTGTCAGTTTGGGAATAGAAGGAAGACTTGGACTCTCTTAAACCAATCTCAACATATTTTGGGGAGTGTCCTGAAAATAAGTTTTCCAGTTTATGTTTGATGGTCTACCCATACTCCATGCCTAGGTTTCTATGATCTATTGTAAGTAAAAGGCTCTAGTGGAAGTTTGCCCTTGGATATGGGGACTCATATCATGACTCCCAGCTCAGTCATTGGCAGGGTTCCAGCAGCATTCCCAGGACACTGGCCTCAGTTGCTTGAAGACCAATACAGACTTACTCACTCTTTCGTGTCAAGGAATCAAATATTTTGCCAAACCACTCTCTTCCTGTCCTTCAACCCTTGCTGTTCTTCATAGTCATTAATATAGCTTGAAAGGTATTAACATTAGCCACAATCTGACAGGCATTATGCCATGTTTCTTAACACTTCTACATTATACCATAATATTTTCTCTCTTATGGTAATATTTAGAAAAAAATAAAAACAGCTGTTCTGCACTGAAAAAAATATATATATACATACATATATATACACATATGTATATATACACACACATATGTATATGTATATGTATATATACACACATACGTATATGTATACACACAAACATATATATATGTATATATATACATATGTGCGTGTATATATACATACATATGTGTATATATATGTGTGTGTGTATATATATATATGTGTATATATATATATATGTGTATATATATATATATATATATATATAGTGTGTGTGTGTGTGTGTAACCTATTTTAAAAGTGATCAACTGCTATTTAACCTTAATACAAAGTACATTCCAGTTAGCTGATAATTTTGAAAAGTAAAATAAAGGGAGTAGTAAGTATTGCTTATAGGTTTTATTCTGCCAAGTACTTTAAAATATTTTATTTTTTAATTGTAAAAATAATTCTATGAAGTAATTGGATACTTATTTTACCAAATAAATAATTGAGTTTCAAAGAATGTAAGTAGCCTGTCAGAACACCAAGAAAGGCTACATGATGGGTCAGGAAAATATAAACTACTGGACAAGAGTCTATTCATTCAATTTCACATAAGCAATTAATAAATGAACACTTTAAAGCAAACATCTCTTGCTTTATTTGAAGATGTGCATGGGTGTCATATATTATAATATAAAAATATATATGACTATGAAATAGACTCAACAAGAAATGATTAGAGAATATGATATCTCTCCATTGGGTGAGGGGTTATGTACACATAAACCTTTACCCTGAGACTAAAAAGACAAAAAAATTACTATTCCAGCACTTCATTCTTTTAATCTAGTTGTCTTTAATGATGAAATTCTTACATATTTAATCCATTTTTAAACATTGAAATACATCAAAAGACTAATAGTTTAAAAATCAGAATACATTTAGATTCTTCTGTGGCTCCCAGTATAAAAATAAATTTCAGAATATAGGGGTTAAAAGTACAATGCCTGTAAAATTAATTGGTATTATTAGGCAAGTTATATTTTAGCTACAGCAGTGATTGGTGTTAATACGTGCAAAAAGTATCATAATATTTATAGCAAACAGAGTTGAGCTTTGGTACAAAGAGGGAAATGAGATTCCCAGATCAATTTCAAACTATTGTATTGTTTGAGTCATTTCAAATGCCTCCTCTGGGACTTTTTAGATTGTGGGGTTCAGGGAAATTATGCCTTCAATACCCATGGACACTTTCAGGATATAATCATTAGTAAACATGGCTTATGTGATTCATCATTAGTTAAGGAAAATATTCATTGGAAAATCAAATAATGAAAATGCCATGTTTCTCTATAACTCAATAAAGTCAGTACAAATTAGATAATTTGGTGGCAATTACATATGTGGATTAACACTGAAGAAAGTCAACCCAGGCTATTATTTTTAAAATTGCCATAACTTGAATGGAGTCAAAATGTACTTACTGAATGTCTTTAGTCTCCAGATCAATTTTGGTGGTATATCCCTTGAAAAATAATTTGTTTTTAAAAATTGTATCATTCAATAACTGAGCAGAAAGGAATATGATGTGTTCCAATCATGCAGTATGTGGCTTCCAAGTTAGATGATGAAAGTACTTGATTTATAGTAATGCAAATGAAAGAAGAAATATTTTCCCCATAGGGCAGAAGGTGGGAATGCTTATCTAAGGATTTCACTGGGAGCACCATCTTTTGTTGGATGATGTAAATAATTTATCCTTTTGGCTCAAGGTGAGATCCCTCTACCACGTCTTCAACCAATTAATTGCTTAATGTTCCCAAAACTTGAAATAAAGTGGGAAATATGAATATATTTTTAACCAAAGGGTTTTTGTTTTTGCAATAGCCTGACTTAAACTTGTTTAAACTTGGTAAGCTTATTTAACTTCTTTGAAACCAGCATTTACTGTGGCATGAGCTCTAAAGTATAGAGGGAATTCTACTGAGTTCAACCACTAGCTTTACCTAAACTTAAGAAAGTGAAAGCATTCTCGAAAATAATATTGCCAGAGCCTAAACTGTTAACTTCCATTTCAGCTGGCAGCTCCAGTATTTTATTGTTCTCAGTGTACTAAAGTGGAATTGTGTAGCTGCTTTCCCTCTGGAACCTCTATAAAAATAGATGCATATCTTAAAAAGCTGTCTAAGGAAGTAGGGTTTTAAGTAAACAATATAATAACTTGTCTTCAGGCTAATCAGAGTTTTTGAATACCAGAGAAACAGAGAAACGGTTGGATTGAATTTTTAGTTACTGCTGCTTTAAATGAAACAAATATTGCCTAAATCTTTTGAAATGTAAAATAATACAGTTTATTTGTAATTCTCATAATTACGAAAGTTTAGAATTTTGTATGTTTCTCTCTCTTCTGTATTCAAGTGTCTCTAATTCACACGTTAAGCTAATGGACAAGACATCTATGAATGCATGGAATCACAAGTAAGTTAGTAAATACAAAAAGCATTTCCAGAAGAATTGAAATATAATAGATATGTAGATAATGACACATTTCAACTGAGAGTTTGCAATAGTTATCTTCCAAGCAAAGTGTAAAGCTTGATTGAACAAAAGATAAAGTTAATACTATCTAATAAGAACAGACTATTATAGATCAGTGAAACTGCAGAACAGAATGATAAGACAAGGGCCAAGCCACATTATCTAAATTAACATTTTTCCAGCATGAACAAGAAGGGCCACTGTAGGAAAGCAAGGAGCTAAATAGTGTGGCCTGCATTTAGTCAACCTGAAGTAATTATTAATTTATGGTTGTCTGTGATTTTAATGAAAATGAAAGCTGTGAGGAAAGAATTGAGAGAGATAATGTGCCGTGAAATTGAGTTTCATTTATTTAGGGGCCACCTTTTCCTTTTTTGTTGTTGTAAAGGAAAGAAAGTTAATGCAAGATGTCCACATTAAAATTTCACTAGGATTATGTAACCACCGAGTTAAATGGTAATCATTATATTCGAGGCAGAGTTAATGCAAAAGAAATTGAAGCCTGGATTTAGGGCCTATTGGCAAGGACAGGAGGAAAAAGCCAGTGATGGGCTGCAATTAATGCCAAAGTTGTAATTATTGTCTTTACAAATATGACGAATCCACTGGTTATTTCGTCAGATGTTTTATGCTTATAGTCATCATGAAAATGGCCCTTTTGATGGTGGCCTTGTTGGAAGAAATATATTTCAGGAGTAAGGAGGAAGCCACGGGAGGCAAAACAATCATCAAAATGCAATCTCTTTCTTTGACCTCAAACAAAGTGTTCCTAAATAGTCTTAAGAGTGACAAGCCTTCCAGAGAATAACAGGCACGTCTAGTGTAATAGTGTGGAAAGAACAAGTTCATGAATTGAATTTTGTATCTTCACTACAAAAATAACAACTGTGTTTCCAGAAACATTTTCAAACACTAAGTCAAGTGATAGGTCTAAATTCCTTACACTAATTACAGTAGTAAAAATAATGTTCAGTGGCTTTTCAACATTTTTTTTCTTCCGAGGAAGAAAAATAATCATTTTCTAATATTTTAATTTTCAATTCTGGAAATAATAAGAGAATAATCTTAAAATTCAGATAACATCAGTATTTATTCCAGTCTCAGATGTGAAGAAGTTATCTTTGCTTTTAGAATAAGTTAGGTGAATCCCATAGAATGGAATGAATTAAAAACATTCAACTTTTCTTGAAAATATCATTATAAAATATATTTATCACATATATGTTATGTCCTGTGTTTTCTAGGTTGGATATAAATTTATCTATTAAGAATATACTTGGGGCACCTGGGTGGCTCAGTCAGTTAAGGATCTAACTTCGGCTCAGGTCATATCTCAGGGTTTGTGAGTTTGAGCCCCGCATTGGGCTCTGTGCTGACAGTTCAGAGCCTGGAGCCTGCTTCGGATTCTGTGTCTCCCTCTCTCTCTGCCCCACGCCCGTTTGTACTCTGTCTCTCTCTCTGTCTCTCAAAAATGAATAAACATTAAAAAAAATTAAAAAAATAATATATTGACTACAGGGCATTTTGGAAAAACAGAAAATAACTATTCTCTAAATACTAAAATTTAGTAGGATCACTGTGTCTGCCTGTCTGCCTGCCTTCCTTTCTCCCTTCCTTCCACTGAATCAGAAAGCATTTGCTGGACATTTATTAAGTGTTCAACATTGTTCTGGTGTTGGGAATACAAATTTAAATAAGCATTACCTCTATGATGAAGAAGCCTATATGTACAAATGATTCCATGCTGCATATGGTAGGTTTCTGCAAAAGAAGAAAGCCCTAAGTGAAACTTAGAGAATGTCAAGTCTTGCTTTCTGGGATGAGAAGGCAGGATTCATGTTTATTTAAGTCTTTGAAAAGCACCTTGATGAGTCAGCAGGAGAATAGAGAAATTGAGAATGTTTATAGGAAGTAATGGAGAGCAAATGCTTACTACTAAATGAGAGAACTGGAATTCAGAATAGCATCTTCCAGGAGTTACCAGAGACCTAAAATATTGAGGGTAATGCTTAGAAGAACATATTAATAAGCTGCAGTAGCAACTGAAGCCTGAAATGGGAGAAATAGTTATAAGGCTCACCATTTGGTACCTGGGAATAAAATCAGCCAGATTAGGACACTAGGGCAAGGTAGAGGTGGGTAGAGATGGGATGAAGTTCCTCTCCTCGTGGAATAAAAGGTATTAGCCATTTTTGTGTGTTTTATATAAGCTGTCTACTGGGACTGAAGTGCAGGGAAATCAGTGTGGAGGTAAAAGCAGAAAATACATTTTACTCCGTGAAGCAAAGTCAACTCTGACTCCGCAAGGGGCCTAAAAGAACTCAAATAGAAATTCTGGATGGTTCTGATCTCAAATGTCAAAGAACTTAGATGGCTACATGATTTTCTAAATCAGAAAAGTGACTTAGGTTATATTAACATGTCTTTACTGGGCAATTCCACATGTATTTTGTACTTTTTAACAGCTGTCTATATAAGATTGATACATAAAATCCTGTATGGACTTGGGATATTCAGCCATTGACTAAATATTACTCCAATTGCTGCTTCAAAAGTTCAGGCATTAGAATATCCTGAAGTAAGAGCTTTCCAACCCAGGGGTGCCATACTTGACACAATATAAGGAGATAATAGCTCATTTTTTTTTTAAATTGAAGTATAGTTGACACATAATGATACATTAGTTTTAAGGGTGCAACATAGTGACTCAACAAGTCCATAGGTCATGCTATACTCACGAGTGTAGCTGCCATCTGTCACCATACAACATTATTACAGTATCACTGATTATATTCCCAGCACTATACCGTTCATTCCTGTGACTTATTCATTCCATAACTGGAAGCCTGTACCTGCCACTCCCCTTCACCCATTTGCTCATCTCCTTACGCCATCTTCTCTGGAAAGCATCACTTTGTTCTCTGTATTTATGGGTCTATTTCTGCTTTTTGTTTGTTTGTTTGTTTTGTTTTTTAGATTCTACATGTAAGTGAAATCATATTGTATTTGTCTTTCTCTGCCTGACTGATTTCACTTAGCATAATGTCCTCTAGGTCAAACCATGTTGTGGCAAGTGGCAAAGTCTCATTCATTTATATGGCTGAACAATGCTCCAGTGTGTGTGTGTGTGTGTGTGTGTGTGTGTGTGTGTGTGTGAGTGTGTGTGACATCTCCTTTATCTATTCATCTTTGGATGGACACTTGGGTGGCTTCCATATCTTGGCTATTCTAAATAATGTTGCAATAAACATAGGCATACATATATCTTTTTGAATTAGTGTTTTCATTTTATTTGGTAAATAGTAGTGGAATTAATAGCTCACATGGTAATGCTGTTTTTAATTTTTTGAGCAACCTCCATACCATTTGCCACAGTGGCTGCACCAGTTTACATTCGCACCAATAGATCATGAGGTTTCCCTTTTCTCTGCATTCTTGCCAACACCTATTATTTCTTGTCTTTTTGATACTAGCCTTTCTGACAGGTGTGAGGTGATACCTCATTGTGGTTTTGATTTGTATTTCCATGATGATGAGTGACATTGAGCAGATGAAAGCCCATTTGAATGGAAAATATTCCTTTGCTCTCTTAGATAAAGCAAGGAGAAATAGAACCTCTCTCATAAAATGGAAAAATGGTTTTATAACACCACCTGAGCTGATCTTAACCGTAACGTACATTGACTGAAGTACAAATAAGACAAATAAAAATCACAACTTTGTAATAGTGACTTAGAAAAACATACAACATGTTCATAAACTTCTTTTACTTTCTGCTTTGCCTCATCATCACCTCATAGCTTACCTTATTGCTAAAAAAAAAGACAGCTCACGACTTCCTGAACAAAAAAAAATGTGAGTTGAGTCTTCTCTGTCTGCACATTCTTAAACTGAGTGTTTTTTTTTTCTATATCCTGCTCATCTTGACAATGTCCCCATTGAAGACTTTCAAAGCATCCTCTCTCAAACTAGGAACTCTGTACTTTCTGTTTTCTGAAAATGTAATACTGTCAGTTCTTGTTCAGGTTAGTAGTAACCTAACAGGTTCAGGTTCAGGTTCAGGTTCAGGTATGTTCCTTCAGAGTTTCATCCATGCTTCTTTCACTTTAGGGTACCAGAACATTTTATCATTTAAAAGAGACATGCAATAAATGATGGTTGAATGCTAAAACCTAAAGAAGCCAAGCCAGAAAAGGAATTTTGAGGCTCAAGACTTCTCTGGCCTAGATAATTCAAAGACTTTGGAACATTCATGACTCACCTTACAATAAAATTGAGTTGTCACTATTCCTATGAAGAACTAAACACATGTGTCCATCTATGAGGGCATCATAGACAGGGAAGTGTAAATGTTTCCAAGAGGAAGATATTCAGCAAGATATGAGGATGTCCACTATTATTTATATTATTCCACTAAGTTTCATTAAGAAAATGATAGGAAATAAAAAGAAAATACTTTTCAATAAGAAATAATTATGAAAACAGTATTTTTCAAGATTGGTTGAATCATTTATTGAAAACATAGAGTTGATTTGTACTAGCACTATGCATTTTCTTCAGAATACTTTCTTATTGAAGAGAAAGAAATAATGAGTCTATGTTGTTATATCCCCAATAGGTCATGTCCTAATTCCAATTTAATTTTTATGCTTACATAATGACAAATGAGAAGACATTTCTCATGCTGCTAGATATTTGAACCTAAGAGAAGATGTATTTCATATTCTTGAGTCAAAGTGCAAAAATCTAATGTATCTGACGAGACCAAAAATTGTAGTCCACAGCAATAATTTTGTTTTTCATTGTTGTATTCCATTATGAATACTTTCAAATGAATTTCCCCTCTGGATTTGCCTACCTGCTAGAGTTCAAACACCTCTTTAAGCAAAGTGGCAATAAAAAGCTTTAATAAATGCAAGCCTTGCTGAGTGAGGAATCATTAGTGTAGAGGTGCAGAAAAACACACTTTCTTATTTGTGGGAAAGTGTTAGGAAAGCAGAGTGTGGAAATAAGAGTCATCAAAATGCAAATATAATAAGCTATTTAAATAAACAAATCTCACACTAATATGGTGCACTAAATCCTGTTTTCCCTTGTCTCCCCAAAGTAGAATTTTCATTTCTTTTGCTATCCCAATCTAAATTTTTGTTTACTTTAGACTCTTTTGGAATACTCCCACCATAGCAGGATTCACATATGAGTAACTGTGAACTGCAGAGTTTGACTCTCTAATGTTGATAATTTCTTACTTCTGTAGATGTGGATTTAAAAAGGGAGCAGGAATTTCACTGTTACTGTTGGCCTTCTTAATGGTATATCTATCTTACCGGAATCCAGGGGAGAAGAAAAACATGATACTTGTGGCTAGAGAGTTTAAGAAAGTTAGTTTACTAGCTACCCCAAGAAGGGGGATGAGAACTGTAATTGAAATGGTAGCTCCAAATCATTCTAGATATAATAAAATAAAACACAGCAAACAAATTTTCCTAAGCAATATTTTGCCCCCTTAGCAATATCAAATTAATTAATTATTAATTTTATATAAATGGCAGTTACACAGGAAATGATATTTAAGTCATAGTGCACCTATCTGGCTATCTGAAATTCTATTATGAAGTCCTGTTTTCCTAAGACCTTATTACCTTGATATGGTAAGTGATGCCCACGATGGTTGTGAGGACCATCGTATATAAATGAGGCTATATGATTGATGTCTTCAAAGTCAGGAATAAGAAGTTCTGAAAGTAAGTAATGTAGCTGAGAAACAGCTTTAAAAGGTTTAGTTTTAAAAGATCTCATTTGCCAGTGATATAAGTGGGTGTGTATATTAAAAGTGAGGAAAAGAACTAACGTAAAAGTACATATCTGAGGAGAAATAATCCTTAGACATATAATGTATGGAAATACAGATATTTTTTTCTTAGAGCTGAATGATAATTTTTACTGCTCAATTTGCAATTCGTATTACTCTTTGCTTTTGTGGGTACATATGGTATTGAGAGATGAAACAGATTGAAGTTTGAAAGAGACACAGTTCTCGGTTTTCGTGATTTTGAAGGTGGTATGTTTTTATTCCCTGTCACTTGATTAGGATGCAACATTATGAAGGGGCCAAAATCATCAATTTGATTCTCATGTAATTTTTATTTTTTGCCGGCTAACTATTGATCATACCTAGTTATGTCTAAACAGTTGTAAATATTGTTCAAGAGTGATTAGATCGCGGAGCACTTTTAGATAAATACAATCTAGCATCTTTTTCTGAAAAGTTGAAGTGTCATTTCCCATGTTATGGGGCAGTGCTACCATTTGCATACATATTATTTATTATAATAACTATCATCCATTTAGTACTTAAAATTGTCAGGCACTGGGAGAAGCACTTCTGATTCTCAGAACAATTTTCTGGTGTAGATATTATAAATATTTTTCAATTTATAGAAGAGGAAACTGAGGCTAAAAAATATCAGGGTGAGGCATCTGGGTGGCTCAGTTAGTTAAGCTCCGACTTTGGCTCAGGTCATGAACTCAGGGCTCTTGAGTTCAACCCCGCATCAGGCGCTATGCTGACAGCTCAGATTCTGGAGCGTACTTCACGTTCTGTGTCTCCCTCTCTCTGTGTCCCTCCCTTCCTTGTACTCTGTCTCTCTTTCTCCCTCAAAAATAAATTTAAAAACTTTTTAAAAATTTGGGGGTATGGGCTCAGTCAAGCATCCAACTTTGGCTCAGGTCATGATCTCACAGTTCTGAGTTTGGGTCCTGCATCATGGTCTCTGCTGTCTTCAGAGAGCCTGCTTCAGCCTACTTCAGATCCTCTGTCCCCCCCTCTCTCTGCCCCTCCCGTGTTCATGCATGCACTGTCTCTTTCAAAAATAAGCATTTAAAACAAATAAACCCCCAAAGTAAAAAATTTGTGTAATGCAAAATTACTCAGTAAAAGATCTAGAATATGAACCTCCAGTGTTCAATGTGAAATCCAACTTCTTAAATACAATTCTACAGCAATTGCTACCAAAAACACATCTAAAATTTTTTAAGAGCTGTATCAAAAGATATTTCAGGGGAACAAAACATGTTCATGACTCTCTAGACTCCTAGAAAAATTCAGCTACAAATACGAGATTTGAAAAATAATGACTTAAGCAAGATAGAGGGTGGTTGTTTTGTTTTATTTTTTCCTTTCATAAAGTAAGTGCAGAGGTGGACAATCCAAGGTGTTATATAGAAGCTTTTCTGGTTGAACCTCAGGAATGTTTTAAGCTCTTTCAGTCTGTTTTTCTCTCTAGCATGCTTGAAGCCTGGTATACTTCATGCTTTAAAGCTTTCATACTCAATCTGTGGTTGTAAGTAAGATGACTGCCAAAGACCAAGGAATCACATATATATTCCAGCCAATAATAAGGAGTAAAATCTACAACAACTACAAGAAAGAAGTAGATTGGCTAAAGGTACCTAACAATGGAGTCAGATCGCTTTGTTAGCAGCTATCTTGGAAGCCCCCATCAAAACCTCCACCAACATTATACAAGCAAGAAGTTGGTCACGTGGCCCTTCTACCACGTGATGAGGTATCAAATGAAATTTTTTATATGGGAATGTTGCTCTTTACCCACCCTCAAAAATCATGTTGGTAAAGAAGGAAAAGTGAATTTTTTTTAAATCTCCTAAGTAACTAACGCTGTTCCGAATGACTAAACTTACAGAAACTTTATTTTTGAAAGTATATATAAACAAGTTCGTATGTGTGTATACGTGTATGTTGCATGTCTTTTTTCTCCTTAAGCAAGCTCCAACAATGTTTATAATTTATTGTATTTAAAATACAGTATAAAGAAAATATTATAATGGACCATTTTCAATAAAAAAAAGTCTTTCAGGGCTATTCTGTGTCCAGATAAATGCATCTTTCCTCAAAAGCTACTAGTTCTCAATTTCTCCAGCAAAACCCTGTTCAAACTGTCTAGGAAATGAGGAGGACATAATTAGGTAAGTGTTAACCCATAGTGGGATCACATAAAAAGGAGACACACTAGCTTTTTCATTTAATGTTGTTGTTGTTGTTGTTGTTGTTATTAATTTGGTTGGAGTACTGAATTCAAATAGAATAAATGCATTCAATTCATGGTATAGTTAGTGCATTATTCTTTTCTTCAATAAAGTTGTCACTGTAATTTTATCAATGCATACAAAGCTAACTACTTTATGTCACATTTTGTTCTTTGGTATTAGAAATTAACTCTGGATAACTTAAGTAAACAGAAAAAAAACTTATGGGAAAGTCATGAATGTGAGTGGAGGGAAAACTGAGGGAAAGGTTTGAAATGTACTGAATTCAAGGACAGCTGTATAGTTCCCAAATTCACGTAGCAGGAACTGAGGGACAATTCTTTTAAGGTAAAGCCAGCCCCAGGATCTCCAGTCTTTTAATCTCATGTGGAACTTTCAGTTCCAGGCAGAGAGACTAGTTTATTGAATACGACTTATTGGTAGGGGCAGGCTCTTAGATTGGCGGAAGGACCAGACTGTTACCAATGGGAGAGATAGTTCTCCAATACAAATTCACAACATTTTTACCCAAAGTGGCATAAATGACTCATGTTCAGTATAGTTTGTAAGGGTTTTTTCCTCTGAGGTATATACCAAATTCTCAGTGACTCAAAAATGTGAATATCAGGAATCTTTGGAAACACACCATAATACTTAGGCCCATTGTAAAACAGTAGGCTGTCCTTACAACTTCCTTTAATGTTTAAATGCCAGGTGCTGGGGAAACCTTTTATATTTGTCTTATTCTATCAATATGAAGGTCACATTTTTATGACCATTGATGTCACCCTGTTTTCCTCCTCATTCCTTGTATATTTTCAGGCACTCTGGCCAAAAATGAAAAGCACTTCCCTCTGTTTTCCTATGAGATCACATACAACACCACAGTGGCAAAGGATCCATATGACTTTTTTCTACTGTTAGTCTGGCACCAGAAACTATTTCATCTCCACAGAAGCAATTGCTATCTAAATTGCTTTTTGATCCATAGATACATTTATTTTCCTGTTTTCTTCCTGCTATTGTTTTTGTGTCTCTCCAAACACAAATATAATACAGATTTTTAAATTCACCTCTGAAAAGAGGGGAGGCAGATATGCTTTCTGTGTGAACTGGGTTGACATTCACATTTACAAGTCAATTCTTTTATTTGAAGTTTCTATTTCAGCCAGGAAAAAGCAGAAAACAACAATGTGACTAACATTGTACTTTTCATTTCTTTATGTAATTCTTATTTTATGTCAATACACATAACCTGACATTTGCAAGTGGATCCCCTGTTTTTTCAACCACCTTAGATAAATTTTTCATAGATGAAGGTTTGATAACTTTAAAGCCTACTATTACAAAACTCATAGAAATCAAAAGGAAAACCTGAAAGCTAAAACAACTTTCAGTGACTTAGCTTTGGTGGTAAAGAGCAGTAGCTGTTGACCTTGGCCCTGGAAGAGGTTTAAGAACCAGTGGTTTTCAAGAAATTGAACTAAGGAAATACATGAAATGTAGTCATAGTTACAGGTGCATATGTCCAAGGCCTGAAAATGCTTATAAATATTCTTCATTAGTAACATCTTTGCTAAGTTTTTATATTAATATGTTTTTATTAGGATATTAATTCCACTAGTATGATTGCTATAGGTCTTCATAGGATGGCTAATCACGAGCTCCTCTAGATGTATATTTTCTATTCACTTAATCAAATTAAAAAGTAAATCCTGGGGTGCCTGGGTGGCTCAGTCTGTTGTGTCTGACTTCGGCTCAGGTCATGATCTCACGGTTTGTGAGTTTGAGCCCCACATCGGGCTCTGTGCTGTCGGTCTAGAGCCTGGAGCCTGCTTCGGATTCCACGTTTCCCTCTCTCTCTCTCTCTCTCTCTCTCTCTCTCTGCCCCTCCCCCATCCATGCTTGGTCTCTCGCTGTCTCTCAAAAAATGAATAAACGTTGAAAAATTAAAAAAAAAGTAAATCCTAAGCTATCAGGAAAATGAGCTGAAATAAAGATACTCTCTGCTAAAATTCTTTTGGTATTGTCTTTAGTTTTCTTTAAAAATCTTAATTCATATGAATATACTTTCTTTTGTGGATATTTATAAAGGTAGAGACAGTGATGTACTTTCGAAGTCTACATATAGAGGATTATATAAACCAAGACTAAATCAAAGGTGGTTAGCGGGCTCACAGTTGGAGTGAGGTCGTAACAATTTTCTTAGTCATTATCATCAATAATACTTCAAAAATAAGGACTGGGGCACCTGGGTGGCTCAGTTAGTTAAGCATCAGACTTCGGCTCAGGTTCCGGAGTTCTCACGGTTAGTGAGTTCGAGCCCCCGTTGGGCTCTGTGGTGACAGCTTATAGCCTGGAGCCTGCTTCAGATTCTGTGTCTCCCTGTCTCTCTCTGCCCCTCCCCCACTAGCACTCTGTCTCTCTCTCAAAAATAAACATTAACAAATTTACAAAATAGGGATTAAGAATTTTGTTAAAAATGTCACAGTTTATAGAAACAATAACCCACAAGAAAATTTTCTTCATGTGATCATCCTATTGGTACAAAAATAAGATGAGTCCACAAAGTCACTTAGTTCATCCATGGGCTCTGTGAAGCTGCAAAGCAGAACATGACAGTATTACTGTGCTAGGCTTTGGCCTGGGTGACTTGAGTATAAGCTACTGTAAGAAGAGGGCAGTGATGGGGTAATAACATAAACATTCACACATGACAACAGAAAGAATAAGTGCCCCTTCTCAGGCTAGTTGCTAGCATAATTATTCTTATACACTTAATTTGGAAGAACAATTTCTGGGGGAGTAAAATCACACTCATTCCCTGAGACAGACCAGTTCTGCAGAACTGCTCTTGTCTATTATCCTCTCACACAAGTTTCCTAAGATTTGGGTCAACTCTTGACTATCTTCGTAACATGCGATTACAGTTCTGGTGTGTGTGTGTGTGTGTGTGTGTGTGTGTGTGTGTGTGTGTGTGTGTTTGTGTGTGTGTGTGTGTGCGCGCGCATATGGCTGTTTATATTTAAGCCTGAGTAAAGTCTCCCGAATCAAGGCAGCAGAGCCACATTTTACTTTTGTCAGAAGTGATGCAGGACCTTGATGAGGATGTTGAAAATGGTGTAGATAGAGAAGCTCCCTGTGTAGATTAATTCAGTGCACAGCTGGGGCTAGGAAGGCAAGCCCATTCTAGGGAATGAAGAATGGCCGATCAGGGGTGGAGCTGCCCGCCTCCCTCTCCACAATGTACTAATCCTCAATTTGGCACTGCTTTAAAAGAAAAGAAATCTAAATTGAGGCCAGCTGATTTCTTACTGAATCAGCCAGCTGGATGTGAAGCCAATTTCCGCAGCTTCCACGCTGTGGTAGCCAGGAAATATTTTAATTGAAAGAACTCTATGTTGACAAATACCAAAGACAGCCTATTTATATCTTTTAACCAATATTTATGGAATTCCCTGATTTAATAACATTTCTCTTTAAACTCGATTGCAAAATAGAAAAATTGTCAGGCTAGAAGCAACGCTAAATGATGTGGAAGGATAATAAGTAAAAGCAGAGAACAGGAAAAAGAGAAAAAGACTATTGAATGTTGCACACAAATCAACAGACACATGTAAGTGAGGCCGATGGTATAAATATATTAAGCCAAAGTAATTTCAAGTTGTACTACTTTTGAATATTATACTTTAGAAGGTTTGATAGGATAAAATCAGTGATGCTATGCTTTTAAACACATCCAGTCTTACGAGGTATGTCTACATTATGCATATTAGGTGGATAATTTTATTTTCCTAGTCAAACTGAGTGATTTGGATTAGTTCTTCCTCTTTTGAGATAAAACAACTTGTACTTAAAATGATCCTACAACACAAAATCCAATACGGACTTTCTCTGTTCCTTATTAACATGGACACAGTGATTTGAAAGTGCTGATCCTGAATATAAGGATGATATGATAATCTTTAAGATATATGCCCACCTTTCTTGTGCTGGAGTTTATTTACTTGTACCACAATTAAAGCCGTGTAGTTTTGCAGTTGTTTTTTCATCAACAAATGCTTAACATTTGAAGGCAGGGCTTTGCCTTTAAAAATATTCCTTTCTCTGTAAATCTATTTTTTAAATGACTCAACTTTTTACAATATTTAACGCGATTAATATAGCATTTTTCCCTAATAATCAAGGATATTATTATTATAAAGTTACTTTTAAACCGCCAAAGAGGATTGGAGAATTGGAAAGTAAAAATGGTTTGGAACATGGCTCATTCCATACCGAAATGGTAGTGAAGTCCAAAATTGATGATTTATGCAGTTCCAGACACCTGTGAATCACAAATATAATCACATAATGATACTGGGTGTTGTGAAGATGCTATTACTAAATTTATGTGGTTGGGAAAGCTACTGTTGTATTTTCCATTACTGTTACTGATGATGGAGAGCTAGCCAGTGTCGCAGGCTTGGTAGCTGTGGTATGCTGTAAGGCAGCTCTCCCTAGTGGACACTTTGCTATATCCATGCCCACTCTGTGCCTCAAGAGTAAAGAACGTCCCCATGAACTTTTTGAGCATCGATGGATCTACATAGATAAATAAGTATCAAGATGTTAGGTATATCGTATATACATTTTAAGAATGTTGTTATTTCAAAGGATAAATTGGTTTTAGGGTAGGGATGTTAAAAATCCAATGTCATCTACCTACTTCAAAATAAGCAAGGGTTTTTGAGCAATGTCAGCCTCCAAATTAGTTATTATTTATGGAACTAAATAGTAAGAAGCGATAAGACAAATATTTTAGTTCATTCATGGGACAGATAAGAGGAATGTTTGAATGCATGGAATCTGGTATAAAAACATTCACAAATAAAACCCAAGTGTAAATTAAAAAAAAAAAAAAAGATTTGGCAGAGAACTGTCAAGAATTATTTAATCATAGAGGAATGTGCCTGCCATTGAATTTCGTAAGTAATCATACTGGGGAGATAGATGCACCTCATTACTCACTTTCCATTTTTATGAAAGATTCATCCACGGGTGCAATGATGCATTTATAGGTTTACACCCTCTTTGGAAAAAAAAAGGCATTTTGCATTTAAATTGTCCTTCCTCTTTCCAAAGTAGCTCTGAGAAGAGTAGGAGCCTTAAAATAACAATATATAATAAAGATAGTTAGAACAATATTGGACATAGTTTAAAACAGTATGTTTTAATTTCATATAATTTATTTAGTTTACTAGATTATTTAGTTTTGATACCATAAAGTTGTGGGGTGGTAATCATAGGGGAAAAGATCTCTTTTATAGTACTTGAGGCAGTAAGTACTCAACAGTATTTGAGGCAAATTGCTGGATAATGGTATAATCATTGGGGACATAATCAGCTAGGGAGAAGGCCAGTACATTTGTGCATTGTGGGATCTATACATTATCTCATTTAAAAAGTAAGGAGAGGGGTGCTTGGGTGGCTCAGTCCACTAAGCATCCAACTCTTGATTTTGGCTCAAGTCATGATCTCAAGGTTTGTGAGATGGAGCCCTGCGTGGGGCTCTGTGCTGACAGTGTGGAGCCTGCTTAGGATTCTCTCTCTTCCTCTCTTTCTGCTCCTCTCTCACTTATGCATGCACACATGTGCGCTCTCACTCTCTCTCTCAAAATAAATAAATAAACATGAAAAAAATTAAAAAGTAAGGAGAGATTAAAAAGACCTAAGAAAAATAGCATTACCCCATTTGTACCCCTGTCTACAACAGGAGGCATGTGATGATTTTTAATAGTGTTAGCATTATGTGGGCCCAATTATCTGTGTTAAGTATGGCAGTTGTAGAGCTAAAGCATTGTTCACCCACAGAGGAATATCTATTATTCTCATAAACCATCTTCACCATAGTCCATGTTACTACAT
Source organism: Prionailurus viverrinus (assembly GCF_022837055.1). Lineage (NCBI taxonomy): Eukaryota > Metazoa > Chordata > Mammalia > Carnivora > Felidae > Prionailurus > Prionailurus viverrinus. The sequence goes on along the minus strand of NC_062561.1, from coordinate 46,270,888 downwards.
TTTTACCCCTATGAAAAATCCCTTGGTGTTTTTTGCATCAATTGTATCCTTTCTCAGTGGCAAGCAGCATGCTATTGAATCAGTTAATACATTTGAATAAGGGCGGATGCTTATAAATATTTCTAAATATAGATGATTTCTAAATGATGAATAAAACTGAATCTAGCCAATGTCATAAGCAAGTATTGTTTTTACATATGAATATAAAATTTCATGTGACATTATCCAAAGATAATATAGTGTTTCTGTTTCACATTAATTAAAAAAAAAATATCTTGAAATCTTCGAGTACTATTACAAAAAATTTTCGAGAAAGAAAATTTAAATAGCTCTTAAGACTATAGAATTATTAAATGAATAACTTTGTTTTGACTACAAGTGACACTGGCCCTTTAAAGGCCAATAGCACATAATCAGCCATTTCTTGACCATTCAAATAGAAATCTAAGGACGTTTTCAGTTGAGTAGTTGCATTGCAATGTGAAATGGGGTGTATCAACAGAAATAACCCTTTTCATTTTACCTAATCCCAGGAAATAAAAGCTTTAGCTAATAATAACCCATCCTTACATTAGAAATGTAATTCTAGTAACGGAAAAATCTGAAATAGCTGACCACATACCATTCATCATGGAATGTCAAACAGCCATCAGTTCAAGAATAGAATTGAAGTGCCAAACTAGTAGATATGAAAGTAGTTTATCTGCTGGCCCTCTTCCTATGAAAAGAGAACAACAGTGGTGAAAACTCCCTAGTCCGCCCCCTTTATAATCTTAGCATTGGTGTTGTCATCAGAAATACCAAGCATTCAAAGTTATACTTGATTTCTTCCATTTAACATTTAAAAGTACTTAATCTGACACATATAGACAAAACTAGGCAAATGAACCAGTATTAAAGCGAGCTTTAATGGACAACCATTAAAAAAAAAGTGTGTTAAAAATTATTAGCTGGTTTTGAACAAGGTGGTAACCAGTATACAACCTGAGGAAACGAATTTGCTGACAAAGCAAAAATAGCTATCTTTCAACTCTTTTACAAAAGACTTACAGATTAGCACACTGAATAGTAAAATATTGTTTTGATTTTTTTGTTTAAGTGTTATTCTAACGTTAATATGGTGGTATGTATTTTAGCAGTTAATATAGATCACGAGAATATGTCAACCTATATATATATATATATATATATATATATATATATATATATGTATATTACATGTATAACTTTGTAGCTATTTTTTAATTATGCTTTTTTTAAAAAAAGAAACATGTTGACATTGTGTCCATTTAATTTCCATTAGCCAGTAAGATAATACAAGTTTGTGGAAGTAATGAAAGAATGTGATAACAGGGGCGCCTGGGTGGCTCAGTCGGTGAAGTGTCCGACTTCGGCTCAGGTCGTGATCTTGCGGTTCGTGAGTTCGAGCCCCACGTCGGGTTCTGTGCTGATGGCTCAGAGCCTGGAGCCCACTTCGGATTCTGTGTCTCCCTCTCTCTCTGCCCCTCCCCAACTTGTGCTCTGTCTCTCTCAAATAAATAAATGTAAAAAAAAAAGTTAAAAAAAAAAGAATGTGATAAGAGTTTTAACCAAAGATTTTCACTTTAAAATGAGTGTTACAGATTAAAATGTTATACACATAACACCCATCCAAAGTAAATATCAAAAAGGTGAATAATTAAGACATTACTTGCAGTTCAGTAGCTTTCCCACAATGTATAGTGTTTCTCAATCTCCTCCTACGAATGTGTTGAGTTGTTCATTACTATTCTTTCTTTCTTTTTAAATTTTTTTTTTCAGTGTTTATTTATTTTTGGGACAGAGAGAGACAGAGCATGAACGGGGGAGGGGCAGAGAGAGAGGGAGACACAGAGATCGTGACCTGGCTGAAGTCGGACGCTTAACCGACTGCGCCACCCAGGCGCCCCTATTCTTGCTTTCTGTAAAATAATTTTAGAATTTATGAATGCATCTTCAAATAATATAGTTTATTTTTCTTGTTTTCAGAACTCATAAAAATGGAATCACACTGTAATTGTACTTTGTGTCTTGCTTTTCCCTTTCAAAATTATATTTGTAAGACTCATCAACATTGTTGGGTGGAGGTCTAGTGGATTCATTTACATTGTTATATACTTCACTGTGTGCCACAACCTATTTATCTATTCTACTACTGATGACCATTTAGGTTGTTTCCAGTTTCAGGCAATTGTAAACAATGCTTCTTTGAATATTCTTTTTTTTTAAGATTATTTATTTATTTTGAGAGAGAGGGAGCATGAGCAGGGGAGGGCAGAGAGAGAGGGAGACAGAGAATCCTAATCAACCTCTGAGCTGCCAGCACAGAGCCTAACACTGGCTCAAACTCACAAAACTGTGAGATCATGACCTGAGCGGAAACCAAGAGTCCAACGCTTAACTGAATAAGCCACCCAGATGCCCCTCTTTGAATATACTCATACATATATCCTGTTGCATATAAGATGTATTTACTATGGTTACATATTTGGGGATGCAATTAATTAGTTGGTAAAACACACAGTTCTTCAATAATATGAAATAATACATATGGATTTTAAAGCGTTTATGACAATTTACATTCTCTCTGAGTTCTTAGGTTAATAAAAGGTTTAACAAACGCATAAGCCTGTGTAACCCAAACCTCTTCTAGGTACAAACTCTTATTATTGCCCCAGAAAGTTCCCTCTTACCTCTTCCCAGTTGCTTCCACCTCCAGAGAGGCATCCATCGCTGTGATTTTTTTTTGCCATAGACTAGTGGTGTCTACTCTGGAAATTCATATAAGTGGAATCCTATGGTCTATATTGTTTTAGGTAAAGCTTTTATTCTTTTTTCCCTTTTACGTGGTACATCATTTGGAGATTCATCCATGTTACTGTATGTATTAGAAGACTGGTTATTTTTACTGCTTGGTGGCATATTCTATTGTGTGAATATGCAAATACTTATATTTGGTTATCCATTCTATCTAAAGAGGCATCAGGGCTCTTTTCAGTTTGGGGGCATTATAAATAAAGTTGCTATGAACACTCTTGGTCAAGTAGTTTTTTGTTCATTCGCTTATTTTTTTATGTGTGCTGCATTTAATTTTCTTAAATAGAAACCTAGGAGTGGAATATATGAGGGAATACAATTTATTTTTTTAACAACAATGCTACCAGTCATTGCACATAGTATTAGTTCAGTTTTGCTCCTATCAACAATGTATGAAAAGTTATATTACCCCATGTTCTTGCCAACATTTGGCATTTTCCTTTTTTTAAAAATTCTCGCTGTGCTTATTGACATGTTGTAGTAACTCATCATGGGTTGAATTTGCAGTTTCCTGGTAACTAATCCTTTGACCATTTCTTCATGCAGTTTTTGACCATTGTACATTTCCTTTTCTGAAGTGTCTGTTCGTATGTCTTACCAGTTTTTTTTAATTGGGTTATCTGTCTTCTTATAATAATAATAATTGTTGTAGAAGTTCTTTGTATATCCAGGATAGAAATATATATATATGGCAAATATTTTTTTTTCCAGACTGTGATTCTGTTTTGATTTTCTGAATGACGTCCTCATGGTGAGCAGAAACTTTTAATTCTTTACATCTTTTTTAACTGAGATGAAGATTATATAACATAAAATTATTCATTTTAGAGGGTACAATTCAGTGGCATTCAGTACATTCACAATGTTATGTTTGTATCTATTTCCAAAACATTTTCATCACTCCACAAGAAAACCCCATGCCCATTTAGCAGTTACCCCCTTTTCCTCACCCTCCGCAGCTCCCAGCAACCACTAATATGCTTTTTGGACTCTACGGATTTATTTATTCCTGATATTTAATATAAAAGGTATAATGGAATATTTTTTTAATTTTTATTTTTGAGAGAGACAGAGACAGAGTGCGGGGGGGGGGGGGGGGGAGGAGCAGAGAGAGGGAGACAGAATCCGAAGCAGGCTCCAGGCTCTGACCTGTCAGCATAGAACCCGATGCGGGGCTCAAACTCACAAACCATGACATAATGACCTCAGCCGAAGTTGGATACTCAACTGACTGAGCCACCCAGGTGCCTCAGGAATAACATAATATATTTATCTCTGTTTGGCTTATTTTACTTATTAACATAATATTTTTGAGTTTCATCCATGTTTCTGCATGTATCACAACTTCAATCTTTTCTATGACTAATATTCCATTGTATTGTGTGTACCACATTTTATTTACCCCTTAATCTGGTGATGGATAGTTGGGCTTCTTCCACCTATTAGCTATTGTGAATGGAAACTTTCAATTTTGATATAGCCTAACTTATTTTCCTTTCTTTAATGATTATTCTGTTTCTTTTTTGATTAGGGTACCCCAAGTAAGCAAAATATTTTCATGGTTTTTTTATTATTTTATCTTTTAAATCAAGGACTAAGGGTGCATGAGTGGCTCAGTCAGTTAAGCATCTGACTCTTGGTTTCGGCTCTGGTCATATTTTCAAAGTTTGTGGGATTGAGCCCCACTTTGGCTCTGAGCTGACAGCGTGGGGCCTGCTTGGGGTTCTCTCTCTCTTTCTCTCTCTGTCTCTCTCTCAAAATAAATATATAAACTTTAAGCAAATAAGTCAAGATCTAGAACTGATCTCAAATTTTTTGTGTATTGTGTTAAATAAAGATCAAAGATGTCCCTTCACTTCTTCTTCTCTCTATCACCCTGTCCCCATCCTCTCCCCCTCCCCCACCTCTCTCCCTCTTCCTTCTTTCACGTTTATTTCTTCCTTATCCTCCTCCTCTTCTTCTTTTCCTTCTCCTCCTTATCTCACTCCTGGTCTTTCTTCTCCTTATTTTTCTTTTCTTTTATTTCTTCTCTTCTTCGTTATACGGGTATCTAGTTGTTACAGATCTACCTTTAGAAAACACTTTACTTTCCCAATGGGTTTCTTTACTTTGGTTCCTTTGTAAAAATGAAATATAATCCTATATCTGGACTCTCAGTTCAATTCCAATGATCTACCCGTCAGTATTTATGCCAGTATTATACAGTCTTGATTATTATAGTGTCATAGTAAGATGGGCAATGTAATATCCAAGCTTTACTATTTTATTAAAGATTGCTCTATTTTATGTTCTTAGAAGTGCTTATAAATCTTATAATCAGCTGGTCTATTTCTCCAAAAACGTCTGCTCAGATAAAGACTGAGATAAAATTGAATTAAATATTAATTGGTGGAGAATTTATTTCTTAATAATATATAGTTTTCTAATTCATGAATATGGTATATATCCACAGTGTTTCAGTCTTTCTTTAATTACCCTCAACAAAATATTATAGTTTTCATTGTAGAATTTTTACATGTCCTTTGTTATTGCCAATTATTTATATTTTTGATATAATTGTTATATAATTTTTAAATTTTTGCATGTTTTATTTTGATGGTATAAAACTGGATTTTGTAATCTTGAGTCTTACAGTGTTGCTAAATACTTTTATGAGTATTAATAATTCTTAGAATTATTCTTAGATTTCTTAGAATTTTCTGTGGAGGCATTCATGTTATCTCCAAAGGGAGAAAGTTTGACTTCTCCCTTTCTAATTTTCATTCTTTTTACTTCTCTTCTATGCCTTATTGTAATGGATAGTTCCTTTTCATTTTATTTTTATTTTTTTTAAGTTTATTTATTTTGGGGGGGGGAATGGAGCAGAGAGAGAGAGAGAGAGAGAGAGAGACGGAATCTTAAGCAGGCTCCACACTGTCAGCATGGATCCTGATGTGGGGCTTGAAGTCACAAACCATGAGATCATGATCTGAGCCGAGAAGTTGATACCAAGAGTTGGATGCTTAACTGAGCCACCCCAGACACCCTTGGATAGACTCTTCATTTTAATATTGAATAGAAGAGTTAAGAGAGCATTATTTTAGTGTTTTTAGTCTTGGGAGAGGAACATTCAATATTACATAATTGTGACATATACCCCAGGTTTTTATAGATACTCTTTATCAAATTGATGAAGATCCTTTATAATCCTGAGATTACTGAGAACTTCTATCATGAATGCATTTTATCAAAATTATTTTTATGTATCTATTAAAATGATTACATGGGGTTCTTATTTGTTAATATGACGATTTATACTATTAGGTTTTTAAAAATAGCCCAATCTTTTAATATTGGAATAAATCCCACTAGAACATCAAGTATTATTCTTTTTATATATTGCTGGGTTCAGATTCAATTTGTTGATATTTTCTTAAAGATTTTTGCTTCTATGTTCATAAAGGTGACAATATATATATGCCTTAAGATTATGGTGGTCTCATACAGCATGTTATGGGGGAAAACCTTGTGATATTGATACATTCTTCTTTGAATGTTTGATATAATTCTCAAGTTTAACAATCTAGTTTTGGAGTTTTCTTCATAAAAAGGATTTTATAAACAACTAAATCTACTTGATGTATCATATATTATTATATATTTTCCCTCATTATGTGATATTTTCTTCTTCTCAATCACTACTTTGAAAACTTTCTTGTTAGCCTTGGTTTTTAAAAGTTTTATTAGAATATACTAAGCATAGTTTTCTTTGTACCTATCTGGCTTGGAGTTCTCTGAGCATCATCAGTTTATAATTTCATGAAATTTAGGACATTTTCATACTGATTGTATTTTTTTTTCTGTTCTTGTCCCTCTTCTCCTTCTGTTACTTCAATTACATACATTGTAGACTGTGTGAGCCCCAGTGAGGTTCTGTTCATTTTTTCTCAATACGTTTCCTCTCTATCCTTCAGATTAGATAATTTCCTTTCATCTATTTTAGGTTCATGGGGCATTTGTTTTGTTTTTATTTTCTGCATAATGTTAAGTCCATTAGTTAACATTTAATTTCAAATATTTCATTGCTTTTTTTCTAGAATTCCTATTTGGTTTGTCTTTCGTGTTCCATTTGTAGGCTGAAAATCTTGGCTATTCATTAATTATTGTCAAATTTTCCCTTATGTTGTTATATATAGTAAAAAGATAATTTAACATATTTTCTACAAAATCTAATATCTAGGTCATCTTTGGATTATTTCTCTTTACTGCTTTTTTTCTTGCCTTTAGATCACATTTTCCCATTTCTTCAAGACGTCAGTAATTTTTAAAATATATTTTGGGCAGTGTAAATGATACACTATAGAAATTCTACACTGTAGGTTAGACTCATGGGATCAAACCTGAGTAATTCTAAGAGAAAAGGCAGAAGAAAATGATATACTATAGGAAATGTAGAAATATTATACTGTAGAAAGAAAAAACTTCCCTAAGGGCTTCTGGGTGGCTCAGTTGGTTAGGCATCTGACTTCAGCCCAGATCATGATCTCATAGTTCGTGGGTTTGAGCCCCGCATTGGGCTCTGTGCTGACAGCTCAGAGCCTGGATCCTGCTTCAGAGTCTGCATCTCCTCTCTCTGCCCCTCTGCCACTCGTGCTCCTTTCTCTCTGTCTCTCAAAAATAAATAAACGTTTAAAAATTAAAAAAAATCTCTAATAAGTTTTGGGTTTTATAAAAACAGGCACTTAACTTGTGTGAGTTCATATTCCCGAATCTGTCTTCCTAGTAGTAGGCAGCAACTGAGACTGCTCATTTCCTTGAGTTTTCAGCAGTTACTTTTTGAATGAAAAATTGCAAATATATTTCAGTCTTTAGTCAGGGGGTTGGGTTGGTAATGACATGCTAACTGGACTTCAGATCTGACTCTTCTTTTTGTCCAAGGCCTTCTTGTTGGGCCAAACTAAAAGCCCCTTTGATTAGTAAAGACTTAATAATGCACAATTATCCTGAATTGGATAAAATTGGCATAAATTAAAAGCTCTGACTGGCTTCTAAATTGTGTAGATCGATATTTATAGTCTCCTCTAGGTTTCAAGTATAACTTGAGATGATCCCAAACAATTTAATCATTGGGGAGTAGGTTAAATCATCCCAATAGAAGAAGGAATTTGAGTAATGGATATAAATGCACAATATGTAAGGAATTGGACAGGAGATCTGTAGTTAGCCCATATTAGTTCTCTATATTGGCTTTATCATCATTTTTATTCATATCACTGTCCCAGAAAATTTCTAATTGTGTATTTTATTCACTCTCTTCTTTCTAAAGCTGTTTTATGTACAACTTCTTTAATTGCCACTATGATAAAAAACTAAAACATTTTTACAATTTAAATTAATATGAAGGTGATACTGATGTTAATCCCATATTAGATATGAATGACATGAAGGAAACTCATTTTCACTCTCTGTTTTAAAATGTAATACAATAGGGACCCCTGGGTGACTCAATGGTTTGAGCGTCCAACTTTGGCTTAGGTCAAGATCTCACCATTAGTGAGTTCGAGTCCCATGTCAGACTCTGTGCTGACAGCTCAGAGCCTAGAGCCTACTTTGGATTTTGTCTCCCTCTCTGTCTGCCCCTCCCCAACTAATGCTTTGTCTCTGTCAAATAAATAAAAGTGAAAATTAAAAAAAAAAATAAATGTAATACAATAAATGGTGAAACAAGAAGCAAGTAAGGCTCAATAAGACTTAAAGTATAACTTTACGTATGAGAAAGGCTTTCCAATTATTGAGCCATTATTTTGGTTTATTGTGTATTTTTATTTTGTTTACTGGTCACTCTCACTCATTGGCTTACATTTCTTTGCTCGGAAATAGAGAATGTGCGATTGTGGGGAGCATCTAGAAGTTGTTCGTTTTTATTTCAGGAATTACAAACCTTAGGTGTTGAAACTTCATTTTTGGGGAAAGGGATTTCATATATAGCGATGGATAACTGTATATACAAATGGTAAAGGATACAACAGGCAAGATTATTTTATGCTGTTAGGAGAGAGTGTAGGGACTGAAAGCTATCTTAAGGTGTCCCAAGCATTGGCAGTATTTTTTTTATATTAAGTGAGAAATCTCATAAGTACACAATTGTATTATATATACATACATACATATATGTATGTATGTATGTATATATAATACAATATAAGTAAGAAAGTGTACACTCGTACTTTATATATAAGTAAAATGGTACTTGCGTATGTATATCTAGATCTTTATGCTAATTAGATAGTTGCATGGATTAGAAGCATTGAGAGAGAAATGTAGGTTGAAGTTGGAAGGCTCTCGTGATAATCAAGGAATACATCATCTCAGGTGGGCCCAAAGTGGTAGCAAAGGAAACGGAAAAAAGAGGATGAGTTGCAAAGCATTTTGAATGTAGAACTGACAGGGTTTGGTACGTGGAATTGGGAAGAAAGAGTGTTGTTTCAATTGTCTCATGGTTTTTGCTATGACACATTACATGGCAATGCCATTTTCTGAGATTATTAAAAATAAACACACAGAGGCAACAAATTTCAAGTGGAAGGTTAGTAATTCAGTTTTATTTATGATCAACTGAGATGCATGAGAAAATATTCCAAGTAGTCCACTATGTGTATGAGTCCAAAGTTCAAAAACCAAAGTTAGCCTGGAAATAATATGTAGAACCACTGGTACATAGATAATGTCCAAATGTGGGAAGTAAAGAACTCACTTGGGATATTATTAATCCTAAGAAGGGAGAGAGTCATGAGATCAAACCTGAGTAATTCTAAGAGAATTGGCAAAGGAAAATGAATAATGAAAGAGACTGACAAAGGTAGGACAAATGGTAAATTAGAAGAATAATGTACCATGGAAGTCAGGAAAAGAGTATTTTCAAGAAAGAGTAGGAATTAACTCTATAGAATATTCCTGAGTAGTCATGTAAAATTAGATATAAAAAATGTTGTTCAGTGATCATAGCATAAAAAAATCTGTAGGAACTTTAGCCATAGCAGTTTCAATGAAATGTTGGTAATAAAATCAAGATAAAAGCTTATTGAAGAATTCATGAGAGATGAAGAAGAGAAGGCAGTGTATATAGTCAACAACTGGTTGGACTTATAAAAGAGGTAGAGCAGTGGTAAGAGCTTTATGTGGGATATACAAGATGATGTCTAAATGCTGGTGGGAAGGATCCATAAAAACTGAGAAGTTGAAAATATAGAAGAAAAGAGTGAAGAGATAAAGAACACAGTACCTTCAAGAGATAGGAAGTTCTGGCATCCAGAACAAATATGAAAGTTCTCACCTTTGTTAGGAAGAAGGATAGTTCTTTACATTGGGGGGAAGAATATGGAAGGTATAGAAAATTAGTGTGACTGAGGGTGGCTTTGTAGATTATTGGTGGTAAAAAGGGGAAAATTTCCTTCTGCTAGCTTCTCAATTAAAGAGAGATTGAGTGAGGGAAAGGGATAAGGACTGGTAGTGTAAAGAGAACATAGACTGTATTAATGAGTTGTAGTGGTGAATAAATCCTTAGCAGTGAACAGGTGGAGTGGAAGTAAAGTCCCTAGAGGCAACGAAAGCAAGGAGCTGAGAGATCAGACAGATGGCTGTTTATTTACTATGGCCCTGAAAGACCTTCATGATGGTATGGAGGGTTAGAGAAACAATTACAATTATCTCCAAAGATTATATGTGAATAACATGGTCCCCATATGATAACAGCAAAAAGAGGGATACTGTGAAAGAGCCTAATGAAGTTCAGAGTAGTAGAAATTTTCACAAAACTGATGGCAACTTAGTGGTCTGGGACAATGAATAGGAAAAAAAAATGACATTAATGCCACTTTCAGACCAAATGCAAAGAAAAGTTTCATGTAAGAAGCATATGGTGAAGCCAGTTTTATTTGCTAACACATGGCAGTGTGCAGAGAAGAGTTTAAAGTGGGGAAGAGTATGAAGAACATGGACCCAGAGTTCAGGAAATATAGCAGGAGTGTGCAAGAGGGAAGCAAGTGTGGAGAGCTTGGGTCAAAGAAACAGATGCACAAAGAATTATGGGATGAGGACTGTAATTTAGTTAAGATAGGGAAGTCTTTGTTTTGGCAGTGAGCAGTATAAATATGTGCGTGAGGCACAATAAATTTTGTGGATGTAATATCTTAGAACAATGGTTTCCCTATCTACATGTTTGTTTCAAACACACGGGTGTGGGGGTGTTTTATTTATGTGTGTGTGTGTGTGTGTGTGTGTGTGTGTGTGTGTGTGGTCAAGAGTTCTTCACTGATAGTGTATGTGTGAGAGAAAGAGGATTGAGAATAATAAACATTGATCATGCTCATTAGGAATTTAGGTATTAACAGCCAGTTGTAACAGATCCAGACTTCATCTTTTAGGCTGGTTTTTGATGTGACTGCTGGGGCTAGCTGGTGATTGATGCTCTGTCTCTCTATATACAAGTGGACATAGTTTTAGAATGGAAAGAGGTTGGAGGCTTATTGGGACAATGTTGGTGGTATTTCAGGGGGAAATTTTTTTTCCTTCCTGGAGGATGAAATATTGTGATCAAATACAATAAAAATACGACTTTAACTCCCCCTCATTTCCCAGGGAGCTTTGTAAAAACACTTTCAGCTGTTCTCCAACACTTTTATTTCTTTTTAATGCAAAGGAATATACAGAAGAGCATAAGATTTAGAATTATTTTCCTAAGACAGAAACAGAAATAAATGTGATAATCTACTATTTAAATCCCAAATGTCACCAAGATCTGACTTTTTCTCCAGCACTCTTTCAGTGGTATATATCAGTCTGACAGTGAAAGGACACTCTAATTCCTGTGTCATACCCCGGGGAGTGACATTTGTGTAGAATGTCAAGTTCTAGGAACTTGCTGTTAATTACTATGCTTTCCAAGATATTTTTAATTTAATATGAATTAGTAGATTTGTGTCAGTATCTTCCTTCTTTACATGATGCAATATCATTTCCAACTTATCCCAAGCTCTAGCCCCCATCAAATTTCTCAGTGACCTTTTGTTGAGCTGACAGATCTAAGATTATATCAATTATGAATTGCAATGTATTATCAATCAAACTGTTACTTATCAGACTGCTTTTCTGCTCTGATCAAATATATCCCCAGAAGTGATAACCCTGTATTTGAAAATATGATACAAAGAATTTTATTCTATCAATGAATGCACATAAATTATTATTTCACTAATATTAATGGGTAAATTGCATGTATGTGTCAAGTATAGAAAAAAATCCTAAAGAAGAAGATATTAAATAAAGATTTATCATTACATTTTTTAGAAAGGATTAAAAGATGAAATGACCTAACAGAATTTTGATATATAAATTATTAAAGATAATCATACCTAAGAAAAAAAGAGGCAAAAAAAAACCAGACCCTTAAATACAGAGAACAAACTAGTGGTTGTCACAAGGGAAGTAGGGTGTGGGGCAGGCACCCCAATAGAAAGCATTTTTGTATTTTATAACTATCCTAGTTAGAGTCAATGTGATGCTTTGTGTTACTCAGTATCTCACAACTGAAGTTTACTTGGAGACTTGGTTTCCAAGCAAAATTGATCAGTCCAATAAGATGAATAGTTGCATAAATGTTGGGGTGGAAGTGTACGTTATTGTGCACAAAATTCAGAGAAACCCCTTTTCTATTTTCTTCCTTTGTCCTGGGTGCTTGGGTGGCCCGGGTCATCATCACACAGTTCCTGGGATGGAGCCCTGTGTCCAGCTCCCTGCTGGCAGTGAGGAACCTGCTTGGGATTCTCTCTCTTTTCCTTTCTCTCTCCCCGCTCCATTGCTCTTGCTCTCTGTCTCTGTCTCTCTCTCTCAAAATAAATAAATAAACTGTTTTCTTCCTCTGTCTCAAGTATTCTCAATTCAAATGTGTGTTCTATAATTAGTAGTGCATGAGAATTTAGAATAGAGGGAACACCCAAGGAAACACAACCACTGCTCTTCACCATGCTCTGTATATTGTTCTCAGGCTAAGCTTCAAATCTTGGGGATGCAAATACTACCTAGATTTCATCCTCCACATTCTTCGTTTCCCAGTGCCTTTTTACAGTGACAAGTTGCACAACCATTGGGTCATTGAAGAGTTATAAAGTAGGTGGATTGGGTGCAAATATAATCTTCCCTTAAATTATGTAAATAGGTATTTAAGGCATAACTTAGATTTCAAGTTAAACTTCCCTTACCTGATTTCTCATTTTCTATATTCTGCTAGCATCTCTCTGAGAAGGAAAGTGGTTTTCTATATTGTCTTCTTTTAGAGAATGATCTATTCACACTGTCATGGGTGCTAAGGTTTGAGGTAGGGGAATACTTTTCCCCAGTGTCTCCAAATGCTTAGAAAGACATAATGTATGAAGCGCAGAGTTTTAGCAGCTTTAAATTCGTTCCCCACATGCCCTGCTGTTCCCGGTTGGTCTACTATTAGATATAGGGCTCAGTCCTGACCGTCAGATATCTTGTACCTACCCTCAACCCTCACAGCAAACCCAGTAACTAAGGTGCAGCTCTGATATGTTATCCATATGTCATGTTCATCTGTCCCCCATAGTTTTGTGGTATGTACAACTGGTGCTGTATCCACTCCCATAGTGTATTTTTCTGGACTATACTCATCAACTTCACATTGCACTGGGTAATACTGTCTCTCTGGAATCCCTTGGGCCCTGGTTTAAATCGCAAAGTGAGTAAGCAACTAGAAAGTCCATTCAAATATAAAGTGGATACTGGCATTTTTCTTAGGTTTAAAAATCTGTTTAACAGACTCATGCTCTTTGATGGCTTAGATGACGGCTCTCCCATCGGCCAGAATTTTGTCCGTGTTCTGAGAATGGGGCCTAGAGAAAAGGTGCATCTTCACCAAGGGTTGATATGGGCCCTAAAGTGAATGTTGCATTCTAGTCATGCGGAACTGGTAGAAGACACTAATCTGTGACATGTAGGTGGCACTGGAAAAGCAGTGAGGCAGTGGTTGTTTTCGGGTACCTTTGAAAGGGCATTCTGCAGCTCCTCATGAAATATATTTCTGATAACCCTCTCAGAGCTTAATCTCCGGTTATAAAAATGATATTGTGTGTTACCCTGTGATAGGTATTTATTGAATAGTGTCATGGATTGCTTTACTCGAGCATTGTCCTCCTCTAATTCTGTCACCTCTGGTGTCATATGGCATACAGAAGTCTTTTTGTGGCTGACCAATCAGGGCAGAATAAAAGTGTTTATATCTCTTTTGGATGTGCTATCATGAAAGGAGTCCAAGAATTGGGTAAAAATTGGAGAATATCATTGGATGGGCACTGAATCAGCAGAGCTAAGGTGAAGATCTAGAAGACTGGCAGAATTTGAGGTTGAAGCAGTTATAACAATATCACGTATTGAACGTAAGGGATAGAACATGGATAGAAATAGGGGAATGGGTACTTACAAAAGGCAAGAGCAGAATGAACAGACTTGAGGAGTGCATCCAATAATAAATTGACAGTCTATCCTATGAGCTGAATAAACAAGAACGGCTGTTTACTTCCTGTTCTGTGAGAGTAACACCTTGTAGTCAAGAAGCCATGTTAAGTTAGATATTCAATTTTGTCCCCTTTCAGACATTTTTGTCATTACTGGTGACTTCAGTTTCTCCTTGTCGACCAAACCCTGCTCCTTGCAGACATTTTAGGTGCTTTTTAAAGCAACAAGCTCATTGTTTTTGGTTGTATTTTTCTTCTGTCAAACTCTGGTTTGATCCATTCAAAATATTAGTGATGAAAATCAATTTCCTCCCCTGTGACTTTCAGTCAATTTCAAACCCACATCTCAACATCCAAAGCACTCTTGTAATCCTGTATCCATTTTCCCGCCTCTTTTTTCCCTCTAGTAACTTCTCTGATCAAATGTTTGCTTTTTTCCCCTTCTCATCTTTATTCTTTTTCCTCTTGAGTAAATCATTTTTTCTGTGCATCTGTCAAATGCCCTGTCATTTTGCCTTTAGTTCTTTCCTGCCACAGAGCTTAGTCTCACACATCTAAAGACCAAGGTTGAATCAGCTGAGACTGAGGGAGAATCTAAGAAACAAGAGGCCACACTTCCATGGACTTGTCTTTTCCATCCTTTGTTTTCACTGCTTTCTGTTATTTTAAACATGAGTATATTAATATCATCATTGCTATTGCTCACAGAAGAGAGCATCATCCATTTAATTTAAATTTTTGGCTAATGGCTTTACATTAAAAGTTTATTCCTTTTGACTTATTTCAAGTGGAAAAAAAAAACTCTATGAAGTGCCAAGCAAAAGAAAAATGCAAAGCAAACACAAGTAATAGAGAAGAATTTTGTTGTTTCATTGAGTAGAATTTAAAAGCATAATAGTTTTGGAAGGTTTTTTTTTTTCTTTTTAAGAGTATAGCGTTAAAGCCTTTCTTACAAAACAGTAAAAGTAAGCTAAAATAATGTAAATGGTATGTGTAAGGTGGCTAGTATGAGAATCTATTTCTTCTCATTTAAGCTCATTATTTCAGAAAATTATCAACAGAAATTGAGTGTGTATACATATACTTTATATATATCTATAAAACATCAAATTATAATGTAAACCGAGTATTTTTAATACAAATTTTATGAACTAATTTCACATACTGGAGGTAAACATGATATAGCATTATAAGCAGTGGAATACTTGTGTTTCAGAAATTATTTTAGGCAATATTAACTGAAATTAATTTCATTTAGTTTAGGTAAGATTATTGCCACAAGACCTAAGACTGACTAAAAAATAAATAAATAAATAATGATGAATGGCTATTTATTGAGCTGAGATGCTAGATATCTAGTAGAGTGAAGCAAGAATCAATGCAAGATAGGTTTTATTTAATATCTTCATTACGCTTGAAAATTGTAGGAACAAAATTGGCAAAGGATTTTCAAGGATTGATTCATAAAAAAAGATTAAAATCACATAATACTTATAGCTTTGCCAAAAAATGACTCGTGGGTAACGATAAATATTTACAATGACTAAGATTAATTATCTAAGGAGATAAAACTAAATAAAAATAAGCTAATTTGTTTTCCAATTGCTTTCCGTGTGCCAGGACATAATGTATCTTCCCCAGCTCTAAAATGTAGACAACACACACTATTACTTTAACATTGGAGACTATAAAAGCAATAAGCATTTGTTGAGTTCTTGCTAGGTGCTAGGTGTTGTTCTAAAATGTCTTACATTTATTAACTTAATTAACATTTATTAACTCAGGATAATCCTCAGATGGGCATTGTCATCTCTAATTATGGAAGACACTAAGGCACAAAATTGCAATATATAGTAATGGTAATATGCCTTTTTAAAGGAGACATACCTTGAAGGAGGTAGTCAGGGCTTGAAATGAGGCAAGTCTACTCCATTGTGGAGATAGTTAACCTCCACTCTCTACTGTCTCAGATTAGATTTCAGAATAACTGTAAAGTAGCTATAGGAAGTGTTTGGTGTCCAATGTGGCAGATTTAATACATTCAACTCAGACGATATTTATTATTAAGCACAGACTACGTTTTAGGAATTGACTGGAGTGACAGAGACCTCAATGGAAAAATGAAATTTCAACTTGTGTATTTCCTTCTCTTTTATTTTCTTTCTCTTGCAGTCTAATACATTTAATTATTGTCCCCTTAGTGAATTCATGATCTTACTAAACCTCCCTCTAGCAAAATTTGGTCTCAATTAATTGCCATGTTGTATCTGAAATATTAAGTCACACCAGGGGAGAAATAACAAATAATAAATAGCATTTTTTATTTTAATAGCCCATAGTCACCTTTCTCAAAGAGTAATTCCTGAACCAAGTATCATCAACTGTGGAGAGAGAGTTTTGAGTCGGGATCTTTCTAAGCCTAGATATGCTTATAACTTTAATAGGAAAAAATATGACTTTCAATAAATAAGTCTTTACTTGGGACAGGTCTGGAATTGCTTGAACAACTCAGGCATAATCCCAGTTGGGTTTCTTTCTAAACCACCTTGGTTATTTGATTTGATGCACTTATGTACCCCAAGTCCTGAGGAGAAGGAAGTTATGAAATTCTTAGAGAATATTATTTTTAATTGAATGTGCCCTCTTAAAAGAGCATTTTAATTGAGATTTAATAACTCCATAAAAGATAAATCTAGCCACCATGTAATAAACAGTAATTAATTAGTTAATATCAATTAAATACTAAAAATATTAATTTACATTTAACGTCTAACTACTGTAATTTGCTATAGCTATCTTATTAAATGCTAATTAAATTCCTAAATATTCTTACAAATTTAATGCATTAATAACAAGAACGTAAGTACATATTTACTGTATCTGCACTTCTGAGTTCATTACATGGCAACGAGATTTATCTCTTTTATAGTAATTAAATATACTAAGCAAACCTCAGTAACTTTTCCTAACACATACCATAACTGTTTTATTAATTTCAAATTAAATGCTCATTTAAGGTTTTTAATCAACAGCTGCCCCAAACAATTTTCTACAGGCAGAGCAAAGGTTATTATATGTTTAATTAAACTTTAGTTTTAGAACTTTTGGCTGAAGCTTTCTAAACATGACTTTTGGTTTCTCACTATAATCAACATTAGCTTTTTCATAATATTTATTAACATTTTCCATAAATTCTACATTTTTTCCTTTGTCCTATCTTTGTACCTTTGTTCCATCTACTAAGTCTATATATTTTTTTCCTCTGTTTAATACAGGCCAGCAAAATTTTTCTTCCTTTTTCCATCATTAAGAAACAGCTTTTGCTAGTATCCTCTTCAGGTATCTTTTATTCCCATTAATTACCACTTGACTGTCAGAGAAACAGCCACACCAGGAAACTTTAAAAAAGAAGAAAGAAAGAATGAGAGAAGGAAAAGAAAGAAGAAATGTGTCCTGTGGCATTTGTTAGCAAAAGTGAGTCCAGTTGGAAAGGCTAGAAAAAGCAATAACACTCTGCCAAGGTTCAAGCCTCAGGATGATTTTTGAAAGACTAAGAGAAAATACAGTCCTTGCATGTATCAGATGATTTAGAACCTTCAGTCCTTCCAGATATGATGGGGGATGTCATAAAGACAGGAGGCTGCTGAGCAGGAGGAAAGCACATTAGCTATTAACCTTCCCCCAGCCGATCAACTTTATTTTGCAATCTTCCCTCAGAACCATTAGAATACCCTGAAGAAATAACTTTCCAATTAAAAAGGATCTCAGAGAACAAAGCCATTTTATCTCTGACTCCTGGTGTTCTTTATTCCAATAATTTAAATTGGAATTGATTTTTCAATTTAGCCGTTGACTTGCTATGGACACACAGCTGAAAAGGCCGAATGGAATTGCATGGCTGAAATATTTGTCTTTGTGATGCACTTCTCATAAATTCACAGGAGCCCTCTTTTTTTTTCTTTTTCTTTCTTTTTTTTTTTTTTTGTAATGCATTTTCTTCTGCTGCCTTTGCCTTAGACAACAGCTTTTTAGCACAGCATGGGCAAACTGAGAAAACACATCCACCATGACCTCAGGGGCCTCCTCCTCCATTCCTCATAGACTTATCTAATTGTTACATCTCCTGGAAAATAAATAAATTCAACCTATCCAAAATGATGGGGATTCTTGGAGCCCGAATATTTGTTTTCTAATATATAAGAGATTTAATTTCTTGAAAGAGGAAAATATCTTTCCAGTGTATTTTACCTTAAAAATATGTTGTAATGGAGATTGAACTCGCTTTATAATTGCTTTAATTATTAGTAGCTAAAAATAATGGATTTTCAATTAGCACTTACTAATTTTGAATTAAATACTCCAAATACTAAATTGTTCTTTATTACCCTTTTATATTTTATAATAAAAGGACTAGAAATATCCAATTATTGAAGCGCTTGATTAGCAGTCAGAACTTTCTTGTCTATTCACGTTGCTGATTGTTTTCTCTCTGTGACCTTAGATGAAATGCCAGTCTTTGTCATCGTCTCCTTCCTGTTTCCTCACCCTGTCACTCCAGCAGGTGTCTCTACTTTCCTTTGTCTTATAGGCTCAAGTCCTGTTCTGAGATTAGTATTGATGTGAATAGCAGGTATGGAAGGAAATCCTGAGCTCAAAACATTGTTTAATTTTTACTAAACACCATATTGCTTATTACTCACACCCCTTGTACTTTTGCTCTGCATTGTCTTTTACATAGCTGTCCAAATGCATGATCTCAGATCTGTCCTTGAATATTGGCACGACAGTCTCTTTTATAATAATCGAGAGCACAAAAGAACACAGAACCCCCAGAATGTAAATGCCATGATAACATGATCTTTACAGGTATTTTTTACTCACTACTCTATTCCTTACATCAAAACAGTGCTTGGCACCTACTTGGTACTCAAAACTCTGCTCAATGTATGAATTATACTGTGGCTCCTGCCTGACTTCTCTTCCCTACAACCAGATATGAATTAATGCAGGGAGAGAAAATATTTATAGTAAATATATTAAATGTACTTTTGTACTGACTGTTGTAACAGAGTAACCATTAATTACCATTATTAAAAACATATTTTCCGTACCAGTATGCTAAGGTTTAGGTATTGCTAAACCTACTAATACCCTACTGGGTATTGTATGGTTTACAACACCTTTAAATGTCCCATGATTAAAACAATAACACCTCATGACAACATTGGTCACATGCGTAAGAGCAACACGAGTTTCTCACCAACTAACATCAGAGTGCAGAAGAAATGGTTTTAGAGTGTTTATTAAATATATATATATATATATATATATATATATATATATATATATATAGTGTCCTGCTATATGCTTGGCACTGTTCTATGCGCTTGGCGTACCGCCAATATATAAGCGAAACAAATCCCTATTCTTGCGGAGCTTACAGTCTAATGAGAATAAACATGTAAAGTTCAAGCATAATTTAGAAAGTAACACAGTAGGTTAAATCATTTAGAGATTAAAGATGATGTAGTAGGTTAAAATGTAAATCAAGCAGAGTAAGGATGTTTCAGAGTGTGGTAGGGGAGAGACTGCAATTTAAAGAAGGCTAGTCAGAAAAGACTTTTTGAGAAGAAGTTTGAGCAAAATCTTGGAGCAGATGAGAAAGGGAGTCATCTAGATAATGTGAGACAAGAGCCTTCCAGAAGGAAGGAGCAGATTGCCAAGGGCTCTAACCAAGGAACTTGTTTGGTACACCTGGCAGGAAGAAGCCAGTGTGGCGAGAGCAGAGTGAAAGAGGCCCAAGAGGAGGTGAGGTCAGAGTTGAATTGACACCAGACCTGAAACACCTTGGAGAGCCACCGCGGGAGCTTTGGCTGGTATCCATGGGAGAAATGGAAAAACACTGTCACCTGCTGCCATCCGGCCCTGCCTGGAATTAATGCAGCGTTCTCTGCAGTAACATCTGACTACGCCACTGGCTTGCTTTTTGGGGGAGTGGGGAGTGGAAAAGATTGGGGGGGGGCATTTCTCAAAATAAGACTTGCATCTTCATTTGGATCGTGAGTGTTTCAGAGATCACACTTCTTATTTTTCTGTTTCCTCTTGACTCTAAGCGTCTACTTTGCCCAACTTTGCTAGTCGTCCCCCAGTGTGAGTGTACTTGCATGCTCGCCTTACTGAAATGTAGATGACTTAAGGACAGCAATCTCCTCTTTTCACCTCTCTATTTCCAGAGTGTGACACAAGATAAAAGCTCCACAAGTGTTTAATGGAGATACTGAGCTTAACTGGGAATTAACAGAAAAAGAAGAAAGGCGAATTGTGTAATTAAAGCACCACTGGCTTGTTTTGCCAATAACTCAAGGTCCTCCTGCTTAAATTGTCATGCTAGATTTTTGTTCTTAAAGTAATTTAGTAAGAAAATGCTCCTGGAAACTTCCTAATGTAGGCAATGATTATATTCCAAAAACTGCTCAGCATTCTCTCCCTAACTTCTACAATTTCAGGAAATTTGTCTGATGTCTGTGTGCATTCAAATTCATTCACACACATAGAGAGAGAATCTCTATTTGCCTGATTCTGAGAGAAGCCTCCATTCAGTCAATGACAAGGAAGGAATATGAAATTTTCCTCCTTCTTCTGGAAATTCTGTGAAAGCTCCAATCTTTAGAATGTCTCCTCACTATAGATGACAGACAGGAAAGGCAGGGAGAAAAATATTTTGCCTTCTGCATGTTAATATATGCAATAGCATAAGTGCACATGTCTGTGCACATACATGCACACTTTGGAATATTTGTCTCTGATTTGCTTGTGCTGAAACTCATTTCCCTGTCCAGTGTCCAACAATGTGGACCATCAGCGAATGGGAGGCTCCTTGCTCTTCATGATAACAGTGTGGCATAGCATGTCACTATAATGACTTTCACAGTGTCACAGGTTATAACCTTTTATTGTATTTCATGAGATATACTTAACTACACAAAATAGTTTTTAAAGATTCATTTTCAAATAGAGTTTTATAAACTTAAAAGAGGATCAGTTAAGAGGACCACACTAGCATCTTGCATTAATTATATACCTATCTCTTAATATATTAACCAGACCACAAGAAGTTCAACTAGAAGTTACATAAAAAAGGAGGTTTTGTTATATGCTCACTCTGTACTGTAAAGGAGTAACCTAAACCATGTTGGTTAACTGAAGAGTCACCCAATTCTCTGATGAGCTCTGGATCCTTCATAGGTTAAGCTCTGTTGCTTGAGGAGAGAGAGAGAGAGAGAGAGAGAGAGAGAGAGAGAGAGCGAGAGAGAACAAGAGAGAGGAAGAGCGAGCGAGCGAGCGAGAGAGAGAGAACAAGAGAGAGGAAGAGCGAGCGAGAGAGAGAGCGAGCAAGAGAGAGGAAGAGCGAGAGAGAGAGAGGAAGAGAGAGAGAGAGCAAGAGAGAGGAAGAGCGAGAGCGAGAGAGAGAGAGAGAGAGAGAGGAAGAGAGAGAGAGAGAGAGAGAGACAGAGACAGACAGAGACAGAAAGAAAAGAGGGACAGAGAGAGAGGAAGAGAGAATCTTAAGCAGGCTCAATGCCTAGCACAGAGCCCTACAGAAGGCTCTATCTCAGGACTGTGAGATCATGACCTGAGCAGAAAATCAAAATTCTCAGATGCTTAACTGACTGAGCCATCCAGGCACCCCTCTGTTACTCTTCATCTGTGTGTTTGATAGTATTCTTCACATGAAGGTGTCTCTGATGCAGCAAATTCCACACTCTTCTGACTTTTCTGGGCACATATCTCCAGTAATCTTCTCAACTCTATCCTGAGTCATTGTACATTTTCCCTTTTTATTGGATAATTCCCAAAGAGAATTAAACTCCAAACCAAAAGCCTGACCCTGCACTTACCCCCAGCTACTATCTTATTTCTCTGATCTTCTTTATAACAAAGGTCCTCAAAAAATTGTTTATAATTTCCCAAACTAATCTTTGTCTTATTTTCTTTTTAAACCCATTCCAAGCAAGTTTTTGTCTCAACTGCTCAACTAAAAATACTCTTGTCTTGGTAACCAAAGGTGGTGCTAAACCCAGTGGTCAAATTTATATCAGTGACCATCAGTCAAACTGTGTTTGAGAGTTGATTCCTTCTTCATTAATACATTGTTTTTTTTTAATTTAAATTTTACTTAACATACAGTGCAATATTGGTTTCAGGAGTAGAATCCAGTGGTTCATCACTTATGTACAACACCCAGAACTCAACACAACAAGTGCCATCCTTAATACTCAACATTCAACTAGCCCATCTCCCACCCACCTCCCTCCATCAACCTTCAGTTTGTTCTTTATTATTAAGAGTCTCCTGTGGTTTGTTTCCCTCTCTTCTCTCATTTCCCCCTGTTCCCATATGTTCATCTGTTTTGTTTCTTAAATTCCACGTATGAGTGAAATCATATTTGTCTTTCTGTGGTTGACTTATTTTGCTTAGCATAATACATGCTAGTTCCATCCAACAGCATTACAGATGGTCAGATTTCATTCTATTTGACATTCTGTTTGTGTATATATATATACACACCATATCTTCTTTACCCATTCATCAGTCTATAGACATTTGCACTCTTTCCATAGTTCAGCTATTGTTGATAACATTAATACATTTTTCACCCCTATGGCTTCCCAGATATAGCACAGTCCTCATTCATTCTTCTTTACAAACCACTCTTCTCTGACCTTGAACTTATATCATGACTCAGAGCTTCCCTTTCCTTTATTTAGATGTATTTCCTTGGTGACCTCATTATTTCCCACAGTCTTAAGTATTCTCCATACACTGATGTTCCCAGCCTACACTACTTCTCTGAACTCTAGAATTATGTATCTAATTTCTTACATGCTTTTGGTATGCATTTTGTTAGAAGATATCTCCATATTAAACACAACCAAAATATAACACCTGATCTGTCTTTCCAGATTAGGGGAAAGAGGTCTTGTCCACAAATGCCCATATCTAAAGAAATGGTAACTCCATTCTTACAGTTGCCTGCACCAATGAATCTAGTCATCCTTGGGTTTTCCTTTTCACCCCATATTTAATCTATCCGTAAATCATGTTGTCTCACCCTTTAAAATATATACAGAGGGGCGCCTGGGTGGCGCAGTCGGTTAAGCGGCCGACTTCAGCCAGGTCACGATCTCACAGTCCGTGAGTTCGAGCCCCGCGTCAGGCTCTGGGCTGATGGCTCAGAGCCTGGAGCCTGTTTCTGATTCTGTGTCTCCCTCTCTCTCTGCCCCTCCCCGTTCATGCTCTGTCTCTCTCTGTCCCAAAAATAAATAAACGTTGAAAAAAAAATTAAAAAAAAATAATAAAATATATACAGAATCCAACCATTTATCACAACCTTGAATACTGCTCCTCTGATGCAAGTTATCAACATCTCTCAACTTGACTACTGCAATGATGTTCTAATTGGTGTCACTGTTCATCTCCTGCCCTCTGTTACCTATCCTCTGTAGAGCTTCCAGAACAAAACCTTTAATATGTAAGGCAGACCAGGTTGCTGCTTTGCTCAAAACTACCAAAAACTTTTCATCTTGTTTAGAGTAAAAATCAAATTGTTACAGTGCTTTCAGATTGCTCTTGATTATACTGTGCATAGCCCACATTAATATGGTGAGAAATATTGGGGAAATAATGAGAGAAAGACCCAAGCTGACACAACATGCATTTGACCATTCTCCTTGTTTTATTCCAGCTACCCCAATCTTGTCTTTCTTTAAGCAGGTTTGACATGCGTCTACTTCAGTGCCTTTAGACTGGCTGTTCCCTCTGTCTTGATTGCAGTTCCCTTACCTGCCTTAATTCACTGTCTAATTTCATGAAGGGCTTTTTTCAAGTGTCTCTTCCCAATGAATACCTTCTCTGACTACCTTATTCAAAGTGCACCCCTTTCTCCAAATCTCTCTACCATTTCCTTGCTTTCTATTTCCTTTGTAAGCTTCACACCATCTGACACATTATATATTTTACTTAATTATTTCATAGTTATTTGTCTTGCTTCACTAAGTATAAAGTACATGAGGACAGAGATTAGTACTATTTATCTTTGGGGTGAATATTTGTTGAAGGAACAAATGATTGAATATCAATCTCTGGTTTAAGAGTCTTATTACAACTTGCATATCATACATACTTGTGGCTAAAATAACTATTTAACATTTACTTCCAATAATAAGTCTTTGCTTTTTAATTTCTTTAGAGATTTGTTTCTTCTCCTGTTCTAAATAAATGCCTAAAATTCATATGTTAATATAAACATTATTTCTTTCTCTAATATTTTACTTATATATTTGTATTCCTTATCAGAAATGTATTTTGATATGGAGAATCAATTTATATTTGGGGTTATCAAATATAACTTTGAATATATATTTGAGTCAAATATAACTTTCCAATTTGGCAGAAAACTACATTTTGGAATGTCAGATTATCTGTCATAAACATTAATCACCAAATTCATGTAGAAAATACCATATTTTTTTCTATCAATTTCAACTAACTTAATTTTGCAATACGGCTTTATGTTTTATTGGCTTGTTTCGGAGGTTCTTCTCTAAAACTATTCATTAATTTTCGGGGGTTGTGATTTAAAGCAGCTAATGAGTACTGGGCTCCAAAATAACAACTTCATCTAAAATTTTCAGGTGAAGTAGCTTTATGTTTAAAACAGTGACAAGGGGCAACTGGGTGGCTCATTGGTTGAGTGCCTGGCCCTTGATCTCAGCTCAGGTCTTCATCTCAGTGTCCTGAGTTCAGGCCCCACATTGGGCTCCACACTCACCATGGAGCCTACTTAAAATGACAACAACAACAACAATAATAACAAAACAGTGATGAAGAAATGACAATATAGTTAATCTCAAAATAAAATTACAGACAAAAATATTGTCCTACATTTTCTATCTTCTTGAGTTTTTAGTAGTTAACAATGAGAGCTGTTGCTTTAAATGCAGAGATACTTCAACTGAAAAAATGCCCAAGTGTTGAATGTCAGTATATTGGCATGTTCATTGAAAATGAAACTAATAGAGTCTTTAAAAATAAGATTATTTTATGTTTCCCTTTTAGGTATACTGTTATAAACAAAGCTTGATAGTTGATTATGGATAAAAAATAATTTGAAAATACCAGTCTTGAAAATGTAGATGTAAATGGCTAGTGAATAGGAGTTGGAAAATGAAGAAGAAAGAAAAGATTGAAGGACAGGTAGGATTATAACCATCCTGAAGATATTTAACTTGAGTGAGATAAGAGATTTTATTTTGGAAGGAACAAAAATATTTTTTTAAGTCTTAAAAAGTCAACATTTCAGAAAAATAAAAAAAAATAATAGTTCTATTAGAAATTAGAAGAAGATGGTGAGGATAGTTTAAGTGATCTAAATCTTCCCTTCTTTAAGCCATAA
The DNA here is from genome assembly GCF_022837055.1 of Prionailurus viverrinus. Classification (NCBI taxonomy): domain Eukaryota; kingdom Metazoa; phylum Chordata; class Mammalia; order Carnivora; family Felidae; genus Prionailurus; species Prionailurus viverrinus. The sequence continues at coordinate 46,245,091 of NC_062561.1, read as the reverse complement.
ATATGATATAAAGTTGATAAATCAATTAATAAATAGATAAGAATATTGTATATATTATGATGAAAATCATGAAAAACGATAAAACTAGAAGTCATTAAGAATGGGTTTAAGGATTGAAATGACAGAATGGAACAAAAAATTTTCTTTTGCTTTTCATCATTATCTCTTCTCAACTTTTTGTTTTCTATGTGCATACTATCTTAAAAATAAAGGAAAGAAGCTATAGAAAGCATATCATTACCTATGTTATACTCACAATATATATTCAAAAATATGCATTAAGAATTAGAAAACTAAGGGCAAATACACATCAAGAGCATAGAAATTCCATTGAGCATGTTCTCTCTTTGAGCAATGTTTGTGCTTTCCTGTTAGGATGAGAATTTACCTCAATATTCAAATTTGTTTTAATTTTGAATTGTGTCTTTTTTCTCCAGTTCTAAGTGTAGAAAGAAAAAAATCTCTTATTATTATGTTCACCAACTGCCAAGAAAAATATTGGATTTGGATCAGATATCTAGTAACAGAAAGCATTAGAGTTGCTCCAAAAAAAATAATGATTTGGCAGTATATTTTTAGTAGAAAAATAGGGAACGATTTGGAAAATAAACATTAAAATAGCAAAAGTTGAAAACAACAGCTGGATTGTTTGATCCTCCATGAACTTCTCCATTGAAGTCGGAGTCAATGATGGAAAAGAGAAGAATAAAGTAGGGCTGGGATATAAGATCAGGAGAGAAAAGGAAGGCTTTATTTGCATGTTTCATCTGAGCGAACTTGAAGACTATTTTGATATTTCCTACAGGTACTTAAAAGTAAATCTGAGTTTAGAAGAAGAAAAGAAAATTTAGTGAGTAGTACTCTTTGTATAAGGCTCAAAATTATTCAAATCCCTAAAAGGAACTTTTGCTTTTTTTCAAAAGTGAAAATTTTGAAATATTCTTGATGTTCTTTCCAAATAATTTTAACACACTTAAAAAAATTGAGTAAAACAAAAATGGCTGTTCTGATTCCACAGAGGGCGACTTGTCTACTTTAAAATGTCTGCTTTCCTAAATGTTTATTTTACTATGCTTACAATTCACTGCTGTACTGAACTTGACAGTTGTGTTAAGTGAATAGCAGGGGAGCAGAGTGATTTGTTTAAGACACTGAAGAGTGTAAGGGGAAAGACAGATTATAAGCATGTGTAGGATTATAAACATGGGTAAATTAATACAGTTAAAGATTTCCTCTCAGTGACTAATCTGGAATACCCTGGACCCTTGGAGAACATGGGGTCATATTCCAGTTGAAATGAGATGGTTATTTCATATTTCCTTGGTACCTCCCTGTTCATTTGCTCTTTCTATCCATATGTATCAAAAATGTGTTTAGAACTCTAGTTGCCAACTCTTGATATCCCTTAGGTCTGTAAAAGTGGATGCAAAATGTCAGTTCCTGAAAACTTTCAATTTATGTCATTAATTAGATTATTGTTCCAATTGTTTCTCTTCCTCTTTGGAAGTGAACTCACACTCTTTGCCATGGAACTTTGCAGTGCCTTACCTCTAGGCACAGAATGCTACCTCACTGGCATTGGGCTTGGTCATCTGAATTGTCTTGGCTAATGGAACGTGACCAGACATGAAGCGAAACCAAGACCAGGAGAGCTCAGGAGAGTACAGCCACATCCAGCCAAGTCCAGTCAAGCTTGGTGGAGCCCAGCCAAATACAACAGCAGTGATCCAGCCTCCTAAAAAGCACGGCTCTAGTGTGACATGAGCAAGAAACAAATGTTAGCTGTCATAAGCCACTGAAAAATTGGGGTTGTTTGTTGGTGCGGCAAATGCTGACTATTTCACATGGTTATTTCTGTAAATGTCGACAGTCGATACAGGAAAATAAGGTGTTATAAAATAAGAAAAAATGAGTTGCAGATAGGGATCAATAGAGAGACATACTGATTTTTAAAACTATCAAAGTTATTGCTCTTACTTTTCATTCAAATATGAATTAACCCAAGCCTGATGTCACAGCTTCGTTTCCTAAATTTGTTCTTAGAAAACCTGATGGAAAACTGTAATTCTAATTGAAGGTGAACCTACCTGATACTGTGTGAATTGGAAGCAACACCAAGGTACGCAAATTCCGGCTTGAGGTGTATATGAATTTACAAACTACTAGTGTTACATAAGTCATCAGGTCATGTCTTCTAGGATTGGAATGCTCCGTATATACTTGGAATCCACTTCTTAGGTACTGCACTCAGAAGGAATACATTTTGTATTTATTTTTCCTTGCCCAGAGACTCTTTCTTTGATTCAGTTCATTAAAATGAACTGTTTATGGCTAAAAGAGTCAGTACTCCTTTGTTAGTACGTTATAGAACCAGACTCATTCTAATCTTTACAAAAGACACATTTCATTGGATCACATACTTGGGAAGTCCAGATATGCAAATAATGACCCCCCTGCTGCCCCAACACACACATGCCTTATCTGTCACTGTCGTAAATTTCCGTTTTTTTCCTTATTTCTCCTTCTTTGTGCATGCTGGCTTCATTCTTCCTTGCCAAAGTTAAGTATCTCCATGGAATGTGAATGATGGCTCCAGAGCCCAAGGCTACAGATGTAGGTTCATATTCTAAAATTAAGAGACAGTCTTACTTGCTAGCTTTAGAGAAGTGTTACAGGGAGATCTGGTCAGCTCAGCCTGGATATCTTATCTCAGGGAAATCTCTGATTGGCCTAGTCTGGATTATTCATCCCTATGTTGTTTGCCTTGATTGTCCCAATAAAAACACATAGAAGGATTAGGGATTTCTACAAATGAACCAGAAAAATAGAGCCAAAAAAGGCTTCTGAGTTGACAGAATTCTATTTTATTTTTATCTAGTGCAGACCCATATTCATACATTTAAGTAGCTCATATCTAGGAGGGTGATAAACACAGATTGCTCTTTTTCTCCATTTTTTTTTTCTTTCAGCATCTATGACTCTGGCCCCTGGGATTCATGCCTTTACCCCAGCCTAAGTCTCTTTATTTATTTTCCTTTGCTAGATAACTTTCTCTAGCTAAAGCTATTTTAAGTTTGAGGTGGCAAGGAGAGTTTCAAGCTAGTTTCTGGGCTTATGAAATAAGAGAGAAAATGTTCCTAATAATAACTGTCACTGGATTTCTTGTATAAAGATAATATATTTATAAAAGGATTATAAGTGTTTGGCAATTGAAAGAGAGATCCTTGGGGATTAGAGTAAGAGAGGTGTTTGTCACTTGCCAGAAAGAAAGAGAGAAAGAATGGGAAAAAGAGGGGAAACATGCAATGAGGTAGTGGAACCGACTTGATTCTTGATAAAATAAAGATTTTATTCCTTTAAGTGTAATCCTTACCTGTTATCACTAGATATTTATTAAATATATTAAAACCAGAAATTTTTTGGAATACATGGACTTTGTGCAGATAAAAGGACTGGATTTTGCATCTAGATGGAGGCAAGCTAAGGTGGCACATATGGACAATGAGGAGATCTCAAGGAGCACACTGAAAGTACAAGCTGCATGAAATTTTCAAACTGGTATTATTGACTCTGGATTCGCCCAGACTTTAAACTTGACGTTTATTAAAGCTAGCCTAAATCTGTGAAAAGCAAGAGGTCATAACTGACTCCTGGGATAAAAGCTTCTAATGTCAATATCCCTAATGATTGATCAGGGAAATAACCTGACTTCTTCTAGTAGTTTTGAAATCATTTTCAACTGCTATTTCCTAGCACCCCTCAAGACAAAAACACCCCCAAAATATGGGTTAACTAGCAAAGGAATCCTCTTGTGTGCATTGCATGTTGCTTTTGTCACACAGTATGTGGTCTGATCTTCTCCAGTGTAAAATATTAACTTAGCAGCTTGAAGCAACGATGACTTATTTGCTCATGATCCTGTGGGTCACCAACAGGTCAGCTCACGATCCAGTGGGCCTCTGCTAGCTTGGAGAAGATCCCTTGGATATGTTTCTATATATCCTCTTTCATCTTCTGACATAGCACCCCCCCCCCCCTTTTTATTAATTATGACAGAAGAGTTCCCAGCAGGAAGACGAGGACACAAGGCCCACTACACAAGTACTTGTCAGGTCTCTGATTGTATCACAGCTGTACTACCTCATTGATCAAAGCAAGTTACATGCCCAAGCCCAGAATCAATGTGGGTGAAATCTACACACAATACACTGGAAGCCATTAATATAACAACTTACCATAGATAGAAATCTTATTATTACTGGTTATGAAAAGTTCTGAGGGGTGCCTGGGTGATTCAGTCAGTTAAACGTCCAACTTTTGATATCAGCTCAGGTCATGATTTCATGCTTCATGAGATTGAGTCCTGGGTCAGCTCCATGTGCTGACAGCTTGGACCCTTCTTGGGTTTGTTTTCTTTCTTTCTTTCTTTCTTTCTCTCTCTCTCTCTCTCTCTCTCTCACTCTCTCTCTGCCCCTCCCCTGCTCATGGTTTTTCTCTCTGCCTCTCAAAATAAATAAATAAACTTAAAAAAAGTTCTGAGTCTAGGCTACAAGTTTAGTGTCTTTAATGAAGATGATCTTTGAGGATCAGAGAGTGTGTGTGTGTGTGTGTGTGTGTGTGTGTGTGTAAATTGTTTTCTGTTATCGCACAAGGAGGGAAGTTAAACCCTTTTGTAAAAGGCTACTTCTACTTAGAGTAGGAAATGAAAGTTAGTCATATAAAAATGTTTTTCAAAACTGGCCACAGTAATATTCTGCTTTCACAATACTCACAAATAAAAAATTTCTATTTTCTTCATTCAGAGGTTGATTTTTTTTCATGTATGTAGGAAAAATTTCCATGAGTGCATCAAATGTGCAGATTTTTCCTCTCTTATACTTGGTGTGTAGCACATAGCTTAGCATGTGTTAGATGCTAAATATTAGTTTGAATAAATAAAGGAGTGAATTCATTAACTAAGTAGTAGAAGAATTATTGAACAGATAAAAAAGAATTGTCTTACCTGGTCTGGTATCTTGAATTCTTCTGTCTGTTTATTTTCCTAACACATACTTACCCCACGAGAATCATAGTCATGGCCATATCTTAAGCTACCATCTGTAACATTATGTTCCTCAAGTTTATGTGCCAATACAACTCTTATTTTTGAGCTCCTGAACTTTATTTTAGAAATATCTGGTTGAGGGTCACCTGGGTGGATCACTTGGTTGAGAGTCCAACTTCGGCTCTGGTCATGATCTCACGCCTCATGAGTTCAAGCGCAGCATCAGACTCTGTGCTGACAGGTCAGAGCCTGGATCCTGCTTCGGATTCTGTGTCTCTCTGTTTCTCTGCCCCTTCCCTGCTCCTGCTGTCTGTCTTTCTGTCGTCTCTGTCTCTGCATCTGTCTCTCTCTCAAAAATAAATAATCATTAAAAATTTTTTTAAGAAATATCAGGCTAAAAATCTGTAGGCAGGTCAAATTTAAAATTTTCAGAAGCAAACTTACCTTTTTACTATAAAGTTGCCTGATCTTCAGTATTTTCCATCTTGATGGACATCAACCATAACAACTTCTTACTAGATACATCTCTGTATCTAGCAAGGGAAGTGGAAGTGCAAATGAACTATTGGGACTTCAACAAAATACAAGGTTTCTGCACAGTAAAGAAAACAATCAACAAAACTAAAAGACAACCTTTGGAATGGAAGGATGGGAGAAGTTCAGAAATTGACTTATCTGGTAAAGGGTTTGTATCCAAAATCTATAAAGAACCTATCAAATTCAACACCCAAAATACAAATAATTCAGTGAAGAAATGAGCAGAAGATATGAATAGACATTTTTCCAAAGAAGACATCCATATGGCCCACAGACACACTAAGATAAGCTCAACAACACTCATCATCAGGGAAATACAAAACCTACAATGAAATTATCACCTCACACCTGTCAGAATGGCTAAAATTAACAACAGGAAAACAACAGATGTTGGCGAAGATGCAGAGAAAGGGGAACTCTCTTACACTGTTAGTGGGAATGCCACTCTGGAAAACAGTATGAATGTTCTTCAGAAAGTTAAATATAGAACTACCCTACAGGCCAGCAATTGCACTACTAGATGTTTACCCACATCACACACAAATACTGATTCAAAGGAACACATGCACCCCGATATATATAGCAGAATTATCAACAATAGCCAAAATCCACAAAGAGCCCAAATGTCCCTCGACCAATGAATGAAAAAGAAGAGGTGGTATGTATATATCCAGTGGAATACTACTCAGCCAGAAAAGAAGAATGAAATCTTGCTATTTGCAATGACATGGGTGGAGCTAGAGAATATTATGCTAAATGAAATAAGTCAGTCAGAGAAAGACAAATACCACATTATTTCACTCATATGTGGAATTTACTAAATGAAGCAGATGAACATAGGGGAAAAATTAAGTAAATTTGGAAATTTTTGGACATAAAAAAGAAAGAAAGGCTGGTTAGAATTCTCAGATAGGACTTGAAGTTGCTGGAATTTCTTCAGCCTGCAAGACTAAACTCTGTTCTTTAAGCTATTCAACTGATTGCATAAGGTCCACCCAGATTACATGACAATCTCCTTTGCAATTATGAGTATAATTTATTGCTAATCAGCTGATTATCACCTTTAACCACATCCACAAAATACCTTCACCGCAACACTTAGAACAGAATTTAATTGAGGTACTGTGTAATGTAGACTTGCCAAGTTAATACATCAAAATACCATCATAATTGGGAATATAACTTTAAGACAATCTGCAATACTTTAGGATAGGGGGACTAAAAACAAGGAGGGGGCTAACTTTTAGATTACAATTGATTACACCTTAATTTTAAAATAAGTAACAATTATGTCATTGCTATGACATATAAAAATACTTGGTATTTTAAAACTATTTAACTTAGAAAATCATTGAATCGTTTTTGCTAAGACTACAGTAAATATCATTTTACCAAACATTTGAGTTCATAAGAATTCTTTAATGTGTAGAGATATATATGCAAGAAAATGTGAGCTATTGTCTGGTTTGGTGTGCTAGAGAATTAAACATAGAATTTAAATGTAGGATATACTAAATGAACATGTAGAATTGTGTCAGTTTTTCAAAATATTTTTCTTTGGAAAAAGCTTTTCACTAAAAACATGAGTTGTGTGAATTAGTTGCAAAATATTATCAAAATAACAACCAAAATATCTATGCTGTAGAATAAGCCTCTATTGTTATAAATTATTATATAAGCTCTTTTAGGAGTCCTACATAGAAATAAAATATTTTAGAAATAAGTATTTATATTCTACTTTGAAATAATATACATTTAATATGTAAATATTGCTGTGTAAAATTAGGTTTTCAAAGCTAGGAATAAATCCTGGATTTTGACATTAGCCATCAGGATGATTAAGTAGAAACATACCAGGTCTATCTAATTTGAAAAATTCAAATTATCAATATTCCTAGTTGATATCTAATTATTTTTGCAAATTATTAAATTTTTAAAAACTCAGAAATACTGACATATATTTCATAGCCTACATTTTTATACTGCATTAGGGGATTTTTATTACATAATATGTACTAAGAGTAAAATATATAAATTTACATGGGTTAGTAATATTTATCACTGTAATACTTGATGTCATATATGATGAGCTGACCTAATAACAACCTTTGAAAATAATTTGAAAAACACCTAAAGAAAAATAAGTTTACAACCTATGTGTTTAAAAGTTAATGTACATTTTCAGGGCATTCACAGGTAGGAGGCAACAGATACAGTCCCTTAGTCTAGCACATCCATACTCATAACATCTATTTGCTTTGCTTTGTCAAAACATATGAAAAATCATTAAAGTGTTTTAATAAATGTCTGGTTTTCCTGCTCATTCATCTTATAAATATTAATTAGCCATGGATCAGGCAATTAAAGTTTAATCAATTTGCACTAATTAGCACCACATACTTGCATAAAAAGATAAAACCAACTCCTGCATCTGGCTGTTATTTGCAGTTTTTGTCAAGTGCTGATGAGTTTAATCTTGAAGGGAAGATTAAGAAGAAAAGAAAAAAAATAAATCAAGAAAGTAGTGTTAATTTTATTAAATTTTCACTCAAAGCACCGGTCATGAGTATCATGGAGATAATGCCAGCAACATTATACTTCTTTATCAAAACCTGATTCACCGACTTCTTCCTCATAGCCCCATTCAAAAGGGAGGGGCTCCATTTCTTCTATTTATGATACTGCTATATTCATTTTACTTCATTTTTACCATGAATTCAAATCTGACTCATTTCTATTCTTTGTGACTTAAAACTTTTGAAATGAATGTTGCCTTTACAGCCATAGATTAAGGGTCCACTTTCTTTTCAGAATGAATGTGAATGATCTATGTTGAAGGAGAAATTAAAAAGTTGTAGCCTTAGAAATGAAATTGAAATGTTAGTCACTAGAAATTACGTGCAACTGTTATGATGAGAGATCTCTGAATGACTTACAATTTGCATTCTGATCCTTTGTGGGCATTTCTTAGCTGGACACATTTTGTCCTACGTAGATTTTAAGAGACTAACTCCTACTTCTCTGTCTTTGACTTCTGAATTTGATTAAATAAATTACACTGCCAATCTAGTAAGGAGACATTGTACAGTGCATTTGCATTACTATTTTGTGTTTTAATAACCAAAGAAAATAAAGTGTTCCATTACTGCCTATTCATATAATTGACAGGGATTATAGGGAATGGAACTAGTCTTTAATCACTGATGGAAATTTATCTTAGGCTTGGCAGGTAAAACTACACGTTTTAAGATGATTTAGCATTGTACTAAAAAATAGAGCATGATTCATAAAAAAAGCTATGCACCATTTACATGAGGATTTTTATTCAGTTTATGCAAGAATAGACCAGTGAATGGTTATTGATATTTTTCAAATAAAGTATGTATGATTCATTAAACTCCCTATTCCCCTGTGAGCAAGCCACTGCTCTGTTAAGCACTCTTTGCATACATATCTCATAAAGAAAGCAAAGGCAGAAAAAGGGGGTGTCATGCTTCAATGCCTTCTTTTAAAAAAGTGCCTAAAAATGAGATCACATACAGTAACAGATAATTCTCTAAACTACCATCTGGATCTCAATACATATGATTATTCACACTGCTGTTGAAAAAAAAAGTGAATACGTTCTTTGTTAATATAGTATATGCATACTGCTATAGAGATATATACCTGTGTATACTTAAAAAAATAAGACTGAATCAAATGCTGATGCTCCAGAATCTTTCTACTATGAATGAAATAGTGTATGAAAAAGGACTTTTTAAAAATCTAAATGACTATAAACATAACATAGCTTCATAGGACAAAGAAAAGATATCACTGCTATGCTTCAATAGACTCCTCATGAACGCATTCCCTATCTTCTTACATGAACAGTATTTGAAATTCTTTCTTTTTTTATAATTTTTTTAGTGTTTATTTATTTTTGAGACAGAGAAAGACAGAGCATAAACGGGGGAGGGTGAGAGAAAGAGAGGGAGACACAGAATCTGAAACAGGCTCCAGGCTCCGAGCTGTCAACACAAAGCCCAATGCGGGGCTCGAACTCACGGACCGTGAGATCATGACCCGAGCTGAAGTCGGATGCTCAACCAACTGAGCCACAGGTGCCCCTGAAATTCTTCTTGTGTTTATATAGAGAGGTAAGCCAGCATGGTATAGGGGCAGGATCTGAGTATACATCTGTGTTCTGTATTCTTCAAAGCTAAAGGTGTTTGGCAATACTTGTAGTGTTTCTGATTCCCTGTCTTCTCCCTTCTCCCCAACCCACAGAATAGCGGTTCATTCTCTGTTTTGTGAAACAAGTATTTATTGACTATACATTTATTTATGAATGGTATAGGCAACCAAAATCTATATCACTTGGGGAGTGGTGAAAGGAATTGACTATGTTACACCTAGAAAGCAACAGGTATCATAATTGTCTTCAATATTGAAACATATACAATATGGAAGAAGCCTTAAAACTTGCTGTGATTTCAGGAGGTAGAAGAAATATGTAGAAGGCAAAGGAAGATATGAATTTACTTCACATAGAAAATAACTCTTAAATATAGATGTATGCATTTTAAGTGGTTTGTCATGGGAAGAAATAAGTCCAGTCTACTTTTGTGGAATTCTTTGTGGAGATTGTTGCTACTGAATAGGGTTGGAGATCAATTATAAGGTTGTAGGAGAAAATATCATATAAATATGTAAGAAAATAATGTATTTAGACAGCATCTCCTTTCATAATACATCTTTGTAAATTGCTGAAGTTTTTGCACAAAGAATGCAAGTTAATTTCCTTATTTATTTAAGGTTAACACAAATTTTCATTGTCATTATTAACCTGAATCCCCCAAATAGTACACTCTTCTCTACGAACTGGAAGGACAACTTATATAGCCCAGTTTTCTGATCTTCTGTGGCTTAAAATGATTCTCAGATGCTACATTTTTTTGAGAGAAGAAAGTCCATGTAAAAATGATGTCGGCTCTAATTTTTCTTCCCTGGCCTTCTCATTCCATTGTACTTTTCAGAGAGACTGTAATTAAGAAATAATGGGATCTCTGTAGCTTATTCTAGCCTACTTGATAGAATTTCCTCACTCTATTTATACACTATTCGTTAGAGGAATAAAGACCATAGAGTATGGGAAGCTTCTCTTCTTGAGACAATTAGAAAAATTATTGTTCATTATCTGAAGAACAGTCATTTCCTGAGAAACAGCCTAAACTATACAATCAGATATATTTATAGATAGCTAATAAAGGCTTAGGAATGTTCAAAATTTTTAAAAGTGGTATATATCTTTGAATTTGCTGATACTTTGTTCTGTTCTCCAATAATATAAATTATAGGTATCGTATACTATGATTAATTAATGAAGGTATAAAACAACATATGACATAGTAATAAATGAAGTCAAGAGCCTCAATGTAGAAATCCGTTTGTTATAATTTTTTTGTAAAATTGAATGTTATAAGGATCTTTTATCTGAATTAAATTTATATATGCATCATAAAAAATTTAAAAAAAGTTGTGTTAACCAATTTATTTATTAAAACACTAATAATCATTAAAATTCTAATTTAATTATCTAAAAGATAACTAAATCTTACCTGTAAGATATAAGGAGGGATAATAATTCAGTAAAGAAAAAACAGAATTTTTAAGGAAAAATATTAAATACAGTACATGTGATCTCCATCTGGTAAAACAGAGACTAGGACAAACTATGTTGTAATTAACTCAAGTAGAAGGGGTATTTGAAAAAGCAAGTAGAGGGGCGCCTGGGTGGCGCAGTCGGTTGAGCGTCCGACTTCAGCCAGGTCGCGATCTCGCGGTCCGTGAGTTCGAGCCCCGCGTCGGGCTCTGGGCTGATGGCTCGGAGCCTGGAGCCTGTTTCCGATTCTGTGTCTCCCTCTCTCTCTGCCCCTTCCCCGTTCATGCTCTCTCTCTGTCCCAAAAATAAATAAACGTTGAAAAAAAAAAGAAAAAAAAAAAAGAAAAAGCAAGTAGAAAGTATGAGCAGAAATGTGAATGCATTCTCTCCCAGATGATTGTAATCTTCACCTAACTTGATGTTAATAAGATATAGTGATTTTATTTTTAAATTATGTAGCAATTAATTTATTTTTAATAAAGAGAGATTTTGACAATTTTTGCATGATACTATGTTTTGAGTGATTTCAGGAAATAGGAGAACTTTGGCTGGAAGAAAGTATGATTTCAACAAAACAACAACAAATTCCATCAACTCCTATTACACTGCAAACCATTTATCCAGAGAGGCAAACATTTATCTGAAATTCCACCAACAGTACTGAATAGCTATGGTTATTTTCCAGAACTTAATGGCCTCTATTCCTAGAAAAGCATGCCTATTCATTTCTTCATGACACAATTCATACATTTTTCTCTAGAATTCCCTCTATGATTATTAGAAAACCAATTACTAAGAAATCCCTTTGCTCCCTTGTAACCCTTTTTTGTATTTATATATTGTACCCTTCATGTGTATTCTCCATATACTCTGTGAGTATTTTGCATTTCTCTGTCATGTTTTCCCATGAGAAAACATGCCTAATTAAAATATGTGTAGTGCTAACAATTCCATGAAAACTCACATGCTAGAAATGAGTGTGATGTCTTTCCATCATCAATGAATGAAAAACTACCAATGCTTAGGAGCAATTGTAATGTGAAAAAGAATATCTAACCATGTTGTGATGATTAAGTGGACTACTGGAGCTAGATATAATGAGTCTTAAACCAAGCTTTTAAAGTTTTTTGTCTCCAATGTGACAATTAGAAAGGATCATTTTAAAATGAAAACTTTGCCTACATTAAAAATATAAAATATTAGAATTAGAAGAAATATGACTGCGATTTCCTTTTCTTTCCTTCAAGAAATAGATATAGTACATTTTGGCTACCATCATCAAACTAAATGTTTGCAAATTATTTATTTGAAATTAAAAACATGAAAGCAAGATACAAGATACATTATGAATAAATTCTGATATGGAAAAGGTTCTGTTGAGTGACATCGCCAATTTCCTTCAGGTGCATGTCTCCTCATAACCTTTCACTTCTCGCTTGTCCAACTGGGGTCTTCCTGACATATTCTTATTAATACTTGGTCTTGAAACATTTTCAAGGGTTTATCTCTGTAGATCAAGTTCATCTTGGACTTTGGTGACCAAAGTCCAATCAAAATGTATCTTTATTGCCTATGTCCTGAGATCTATCTGCCCACTGTCATACCATAACTTTCACATAGAACTGGCTTTCTCTTGCCTGCTAGACATTTGGAGAAATGTACTCTTTCCCTAACAGGAAAACCAATTACTTTTGTCCAGAATTCAGAAAAGGCACATGAGGTTTTTTTCTGTCTCATTTCCATGCCTAGAGACTAACTGGGTGATTCAAATAGTTAGGAATATTCATCCAGGGCCTCAGTTCTTTATTTTGTGTCTTGGATGGAAGTTCCAGGAAACCTCCATTCACATGTCTGATAGCTCAGGGTGTTGCTCGTAACCTGTCTGTTTCCATGTGGCTAGTTGGTCTTCTGAATATAAAGATCTCAATGTAGTTCATCATGGTAGTTGTCTGCCAAGAGGAAGGAGCAGAAGTTATCCTTTTAAAAACATAAGCCAGGGATGGACACTTCATTACCTTTATTTACCATGTTCTATTGGCTTAAACATAAATAAGCCCAGCCCATAGTTTTCCTCTTAATGGTTAAGATGGTTAAGAATTTGTAGCTACTTCCTGGAGTCCACAGATTATTTACATTCTTTCTACTTTCAGAATGCACTCAGCTTTTCATGATACCCCAGTCTCAACCCATTATGTCTTCAGATTCTAGTCTGGAAACTTATACTCTAAATAGATCTAAGTGTGGGTTAAACGCCTCTGGTGTAGTTCCTCAGGTGTAAGTCCTTGGATAATGACTCGTCATAACCTGAAAACTGAGAAATTAAGTTATTTGCTTTTTAAATGAATCATGCAATTTTAAGATTTCTGTAAGACAACTTCAGTAGACCTTTCCATTCAAAAAGGAGAACAACAGGATCACACAGCTGTTAACTAGTCCATAACATTTCTGAAATCCTGCCATGTCCGTGTCACTGGTTTCTTGATTAAGGCATAGCCTTGTTTCCTCAAAATGGTTCTCTGTGGCTCTTTGATACACCTGCTGGGCTCTTGGCTTCACCTTCTGAGTCTTATTCCTTTTCAATAACAATGTAACCATGTTTGCTGTTGAGTAGCTTTCTTATCCTATTTTCTGGTTATAGAAGTTCTAGGACCTAAAGGACCTCTGTTATTGTTAAACTGTCTCTGTCACTTTCAGACCAAGCCAGTTGCATTCCTTAAACATTTCTTGGGTCTCTTGTGTATTACATTTTAATCTACTCACTTAGACAGGAGCCATAGCTAGAAATCTTTTTTGAAGACAGATCTTTCCTTACGTTGGGCTAAGAATTAGGTTTTGCGGGACAATGTCCTTGAGGTTCTTCAACATTGTTTTGTCTCACTTTGCAAATCTTTAGGCGTTGCCATAAAATTTTTTGAGATATTAACAAAGGGTTTTGCAGGCTGATGTCATTTCTTAAGTTGAAGTTTGTTTTTCAGGACAGGGTAGGAATGAGGAACAGTTTTAATTTTGAACCTGCTAACTTTTGATTTGGAAATGTTTCCTCTAGGGTTGACTGGGAACTGAGTGGCTTTTTCTTTAGTTCATCTCTCTCTTAACCATACTTTATCATATACTGCTGAAACAAATCCATTTGCTCTTTTAACACATTGACTGAAAATTTCCTTGACCAGCTCCGTTAACTCATTAGTTATATTTCTATTTTCCAGAGCTTACCAATTTTATACCACCACATAGCATATGCATTCCTTTTTTTTTCCAGACTCCAGTAACAGTTTCCTCACTGTCCTTCAATCTGTAACTAATACCGTTCTTGAGGACCTTGAGGCCTAAGCTCTTGACAAGGTCCCAAAGAGAGTGCTACATATTTTAGGTTGTTATGATGGAAATAATCCTCTTCCTGGTAAGAAATTCTGTTCCAGTTATCAAACTTCTTTTCTTCTAAGACAAGAAAACAAAGATCTAAAACAGTTTGTTAGCAGCTTTCATGGTTCTATGACTTGACACACACCCGGTCCTTTAGAGCCTCTTCTACAGTTCAGTCAGACAGTGGCCAGGATTGGAGTCCTCTGAATGTTCAGCTGGCTTCATAGCCCAAATTCCTCACACTTTGTTCACATAATGAGTCTCTCTGACCACATGCCTCTTTTAGGTAAGAAGCATACATGTGGAAGAGGATGTGCTGCCAGATTCTTCTCTTTAGTAGCTGCTAGGCTCTCCCCTTTTCTCCAGACATTTGCTGGATTCATGAGCTTCTGAGTCATCCAGGGAAGGTGTCAAAAAATAAAGCAGTAAAGGATTTTTTTTCACTTTTACTCTTGTGAACTGGCATTGGTTCCCCATATGATGGACATTATCAGAGCTGAGCTGACTTTTTCTCTCTCAGACTTGTACATTTCTCTTCTTTCCTTCCTTCCTTCCTTCCTTCCTTCCTTCCTTCCTTCCTTCCTTTGTAAGATAACTGACATTTATTTTTAAAGTTAACAAATTCTAGGAGCATAACACTAAAGTGGGCCTCTTAAGGGAAAAGGAGGGTAGTAGACATTGAGTTCTCAGGTGTCAGCAAGTGGTACCACTGACCAACAACTTTTAGACTTATACATCTCTAAAGATATCTTACCTGCTCTTCCCTGACCCAAGTGATGCATAGCCTCTGGTTCATTACTCTTAATTTATGGTACTTCTGGCAGAGTCTAGGCATTTTCTAGGCAATCTTAAATATGTTCTATGATAACCCTAGATAAGTTTACTGTAAAACTTTGGTTTACAAGTATAATTGATTCCAGAAACATGCTTGTAATCCAAAGCACTTGTATGTCACAGTGAATTTCCCCATAAGAAATAGTAGAAACTCAGATGATTCATCCCACAACCTAAAAATATTCATAGAGGAATGATTACAATATTGTAATATACAAAGATAAAGAAAATATAAAATGTAAAGAAAAATTAACCTGCACGTACCTTTGAATACCTTCACAGCTGGTGTGAGAGAGACAAGAGAGAGGAGGGTTATTGTGTAGGATGACTCTCACTATCACTAATGGAATCGCTGTTATCTGTTGGGTCAATGGAATCTTCTTTCCGTGCAACTTTAACAAGGAACCTATCCAATGACTTGCTGTTTCCTCCTTTTGAGGATTTCGCTGAAATGTGACATTGCATTGTCGTTAAACAGATTCATCACTTGCAATGCTATAGTCTTATTTGGGTGGTGCTTTTCTGCAAAATTTTGCAATGTTTCCCACATTTGACACATCTCCCTAATCTCATTTGAAGTGAGGGTTTCCTCCACCTTTTCTTTCCACTGCAGATGAGATGTAGATATAGACTTATCATGAAATCTTGGCAATTTAAGCCACTCGCATACCTCATTCATACTTCTCAATGATTTTCTTTTTAACTTCTACCATAATCATTTCCTTCTTACAGCCTTTATTTTCAACCATTTTCAGCGTGGGGCCATTGTATACATTACACAGATGTTCACTACAGTACAGTATTAATAAACCCTTGTCATATACTCTATTGAATGTAACTGGCAATAAGGGAGCAGAGGAAAGGGTCTCTAAGTGCTTGGAGCCTGACCTAGAATGAAGCAAGGGGCCTAGAATGAAGGAAAGGACTGTCCATAGGTTCTTTGAAGTGACAAAAAATACACTGGTGCCAGTTGTGGGCACCTTCCAATGTTCGGAAAAATCACTGATTTCTGCCAAACACCGTAGCCTGAGACTGAGCATTTGAGCATGGGAGATGATCATCCACAATCCCGCAGAGAGAGAAAGAGAGAGAGAGAACCATTGGCTCAGTTGTGATCATGCGACATTCAGTGTTACCTACTGCTTATATTGCAAGACATCGCTCATTTATCAGTTAAAATTTATTAGAAATGTTTGCTTGTCTTGTGGAACACTTGCAAAACAAATTACTCACAATCCAAGGTTTTGCTGTATTTATATTCATCTAACTTACATCTTTTATTAATTTTATTTTGGTAAAAATTACATATAAAAATATCCATTTAAAGTATACAATTTTATGAATACACATGTATACAATCATCAAACCACTGCCATAGTCAAGATACGAATATTTTCATCACCTTCAAAGGTTTTCTTGTGCTCCTTTGTAATTCATTCCTCTCTGCACTCCTGGCCCAAAGAAACCATTAGTAAGCTATTAGTCACTCTAGATTACTTAGTCTTTCACAGAATTTTACATTAATGGACTTACATAGTATGAGCAATACTCTTTGTGTCTATCTTCTTTCACTTGACATAATGATATTAAGATTTACCTATGTTGTTCTGTACATTGCTATTCATTATGTGTATTGCTAAGTAGTATTTTATTGTAGGGATACACCTGTGGATAGGCATTGGTTCTTCAGTTTTGAGCTACTTAAAGCACTTATTAAACTTATGTAAAATAATTGTGTGAACATACATTTTTAATTATTTTCAGTAAATACCTAGTAGTGAAATGGCTAAGTGTTAACACTATTGTGTTATCATTTTCATGTTTTAAAATCTGTGCTAGTAACTCCTCTTTTAATATTCATATTGCTTTTTTTTTTAATTTTTAATCAATCAAGTCAGGAGTTGATCAATTTTTTAATCTTCTTAAATATCCAGTTTTTGGCATTCTTAATTTTCTCTGTATCTCTCATATTCTGCTGAATTCTGCTTTTAAATATTTTAATTTTGTTTACTTACTTTACTTCTACTCTAGTTTGTTCATTTTTAGCTTAAAGTAGTGTTAGATTATTGAGCTGAGGTGTTCTGTATCTTTTTGCTTGTTTGTTTTCAATATTGTCACTTCGAGCTATAAATTTCCCTCTGGGTACTGTTCTGGCTGCAGCTCTCTACTTTTGATACATCTTGTATTTATTATAATTTAATTTTTATTTTTTATTTTACCTATGATTTCTTTTTTAACTTATGCATGATTTAGAGGTGTGTTGTTTACTTTTCAAAGATTTTTTGGAGTGGGGTTTTTATATATCTTGTTGACTTGGTTTCTAATTTAGTTTCATTTCAGTCAGAGAATATACTCTCTATGATACCAATCATTCTTAATATACTGCAACTTATTTTAAGGTTCAGCATATAGTTTTGTTGGTGAAAGAACCGTGTGCACATATTAACATGAAAATAATCTGTATTTTGCAGTTGTTGGCTATTGAGCAGTGTTCCATAAATATCAGTTAGTACATGGTGCTTAATAGTGTGGTTTAGATAATTTATATATTCACTGACTCTTTCTCTAGTTGTTCTGTCAGTTGCTGAGAAAGGAGTGTTAAAAATATCCTGTTGTAATTGGGAAATTATAGATTTTAAGAGGTTTTGCTTCATGTGTTTTCATGCTCTATTTTTAGTCACTATATATTCATAATTGTAGTCTCACTCATATAAATTGATCCTTTTATTTTCATAAAATGTTCCTTTTTATCTCTGGTAATAATTTATTTTTATTTTTATTTTTTAGTTTTTAAAATTTACATCCAAATTAGTTAGCATATAATGAAATACTGATTTCAGGAGTAGATTCCTTAATTTTATCTTGAAATATATTTTCTGATAATATACCCACTACAGTATTTCTAACCTTAATTTTTGCAAAGTGTATATATATTTATTCTATCCAGTTATTTTCAACTTATGTGTAACTTTTAAATTGAAGTGCCTCTTGTATACAGCATGCAGTTGGGTATCCTTGTTTCTGGTAATATTTGCCTTTTATTTGAAGTGTTTACATGATAACACAAAATTCAGGTTCTTATAAAGTTGTTTTTAGGTCTACCATTTTACTGCCATTTTTCTCTATGGACAGTAGACAATATACACTTAGAAGTACACTTGCACAATGGCTGTATTATACTGGTTTGCATGTAGGATGTTTTTGAACTGCTGATCTTATACTAGAAATATTTTCAATAAGCTACTTGCTTTTAAAACATTGTTGAGCCACTTAAAAAATCTGATTGTGACACAATTTGCCTCAAATATGTTTCAAGTTCTACATTTGTTGTCCAATTTTTGTTCCTGTTTCCCATTTTCTGACTTCAGTTGGATTATTTGAATAGTTTTAGAATCCTGTTTTAATTTATCTATTTACTTTTTAGTTGTGTTGTTAGGCATAATTCTTTATTTAGAATTCTGTAGAATGAGAACAATTCCAAAGAGGGGGTTTAACTTGAGGAAGATGGACAGGATTATCATAGAGCTTTAGCATGTGTGGTCAGCTAAAATTTCACATGTTTGGGAAACAACTATCTAAAGATGGTCCTCAAAGAGGAAGGAAATACTCTTGTGGCTTAGCAGACACTCACTGGGCAATTCAGGATTATCAAGGACAGGAAGAACAGTCATGAGAACCAAAGTTATGTTTAGGCCAAACTGGACAATTTTTACATGTCAGAGTCTCTTACGTTACCCTACTTTATTACTTAACCTACTTCACTTGTCTTCATAGTACTTATTTTCACTTTAAATATTTTTAGCAATTTATTAATTTCCTTTCTGTTGTTTTCTTTCCCTTTGAAATACAATCTTCATGAGGGCAGAGCTGCTATCTGCCTTGTTCTTCTCAGTGTTTCTAACGTCTACAACATTGCCAGGCATGTAATAGAAATTCCAGAAATATTGCTACAGTAAAAATTGGGGGGAGGAGTAAATTATATTTTTTGTTGGACAACAAATGTAGAACTTGAAGCATATTTGAGGCAAATTGTGTCACAATCAGATTTTTTAAGTGGCTCAACAATGTTTTGAAAGCAAGTAGCTTATTGAAAATATTTCTAGTATAAGATCAGCAGTTCAAAAACATCCTACATGCAAACCAGTATAATACAGCCATTTTGCCAGTGTACTTTTAAGTACATATTGTCTATTGTCCATAGTCTACCCAGTTACAAGCCCACACTTCAACAACATGCTGATAGTTCCTAAGTAAAACTAATTAAAAGAAAAAGGCATAACCCGATGTTCCCTCATTTGACCAACTCCATTAAAGTTTAGACATGCAGAAAGGTTTAGAAATATCCAGAGTAAACCACATGAAACATGTTACTTTTAGTTTTCTAGAATAACGTTTCAGGACAATGACAGTGAGATACAGGAAGAAAGGGGCCCCTGGGTGGCTCAGTTGGATAAGTGTCTGACTCTTGGTTTCAGCTCAGGTCATGATCTCACGGTTCATGGGTTCAAGTACCACATGGGGCTCTGCACTGACAGTGTGGAGCCTGCTGGGGATTCTCTCTCTCTCTCTCTCTCTCTCTCCCTCTCTTTCCCTCTCTCTCCCTCTCTCTCTCCTTCTCTCTCTTCCCCTCCCTCACTCATGTTCTCTCTCTCAAAATAAATAAATAAACTTAAAAGAAATGTAAAAAGGGGCACCTGGGTGGTTCAGTCAGTTAAACACTGACTCTTGATTTTGGCTCAGGTCATGATCTCACAGTTTGTGGGACTGAGCCCTACATTGGGCTGCACTGACAGCATGCAGACTGCTTGGGATTTGCTCTCTCATCCTCTCTCTCTGCCCCTCCCTCACTAGTCCTCACTCTGTCTCAAAAAAATAAACATTAAAATGAAAAAAAAATAATTTAAAACAAAAGAAGGAAAATTATTAAAAAAAAGATATGGGAAGCAAAATGGATGACTGAAATCCTCTTTACTACACATGCGTATTTGTTGACAGTAGAGGGAACTTTTTACATACAAGTTACAAAGAAAAGGCAAATTATTGTGTGCAAGAAATTTAACACATTCTATACAATGTCCTTACTTTTGCTTTCATTTTGTATAAACTCTTCACAGTTGACCTGAGCATCAGCATCAACGTTTCCCTGAGCAGATTGAGTAACTGAATAATCATTTAGCAATGTTCTACTATCCCTTTCTTGCACAGAAACTAGAGCTTTAACATTTAGATAGATCCCTTCTCTTATCACCTTCCAATTCCCTCAAGTTGTAAGTACAGTCATCTTTTTTATGTTTTTATTTGTTTTCATTTTATTTTATTTTATTTTATTTTCATCACGGTAAGTGTACTCTAATCCCCATCCCTTCTTTCCCCCATTCCCCCACCCACCTCCCCTCTGGTAACCATCAATTTGTTCTCTATCATTAAGAGTCTGCATTTCCAGGGGCGCCTGGGTGGCGCAGTCGGTTAAGCGTCCGACTTCAGCCAGGTCACGATCTCGCGGTCTGTGAGTTCGAGCCCCGCGTCGGGCTCTGGGCTGATGGCTCAGAGCCTGGAGCCTGTTTCCGACTCTGTGTCTCCCTCTCTCTCTGCCCCTCCCCCGTTCATGCTCTGTCTCTCTCTGTCCCAAAAATAAATAAACGTTGAAAAAAAAAATTAAAAAAAAAAAAAGAGTCTGCATTTCCATTTGTTTGTCTATTTTTCTCCTTTGTTTTGCTTCTTAAAGTGCACATGTAAGTGAGATCATATCATATTTGTCTTCTCTGACTGATTTGCTTTGCTTAGCATTATACCCTTTAGCTCTATCCATGTTGTTGCACATGACAAGATTTCATTCTTTTTTATGGCTGAATAATATTACATTGTATGTGTATACAACCTCTTTATCCATCTATCAGTGGAAAGTTGGCTTGCTCCCATACATTGGCTATTGTAAATAATGCTGCAATAAACATAGGGGTGTATGTATCCTTTTGAATTAGCTATTTTTATATTTTTTGGAGTAAATACCCAGTAGTGTGATTCCTAGATCATAGAATAGTTCTATTTTTAATTTTTTAAAGAACTTGTGTACTATTTTCCACAGTGGGTGTACCAATTTATATTCCCACCAACAGCGCAAGAGGTTTCCTTTTTCTCCACATCTTCATCAGCACATTTCTTGTGTTTTTTATTCTAGCCATTCTGATAGATGTGAGGTGATATCTCATTGTAATTTTTATTTTCATTTCCCTGATAATGAGTGATATTAAGCATCTTTTCATGTGTCTGTTGGCCCTGTGTGTCTTCTTTGGAGAAATGTCTGTTTATGTCTTCTGCCCATTTTTTAATTAGATTATTTCCTTTTTTGGGTATCGAGTTGTATCCGTTTTTTGTATATTTTGGATACTAACCCTTTATCAGAAATGTCATTTGCAAATATCTTTTTCCATCCAGTATGTTGCCTTTTAGTTTTGTTGATTGTTTCCTTCACTGTGCAGAAGCTTTTTATTTGATGCAGTCCCAATAGTTTATTTTTGCTATTGTTTCTCTTGCCTCAATACAAATATCTAGAAAAGTATTGCTATGGTTGCTGTCAGAGACATTACTGCATGTGCTTTCTTCAAGGATTTTTATGGTTTCAGGTCTTACTTTTAGGTCTTTAATCTACTTTGAGGTTTTTTTTTGTTTTTTTTTTTTTTGGTTATGGTGAAAGAAATCGTCCATTTTCATTATTTTGCATGTTGCTGTCCAGTTTTCCCAACACCACTTGTTGAAGAGACTATCATTTTCCCATTGTATATTCATTCCTAATTTGTTAAAGACTAATTTACAATTTAATTGTGACTTGATTTCTGAGTTTTTGTTCTATCCCATTGATCTGTCTATTTTTATGCCAGTACCATACTGTTTTAATTACTACCAGTTTGTAGTATAACTTGAAATCTGGAATATTGATACCTCCATTTTTGTTTTTCTTTTTCAAGATTTCTTTGGCTACTCAGGGTCTTTGTGGTTTCATACCCATTTTAGGATTGTTTGTTCTAGTTCTGTAAAAAAAAAATATGGTTGGTATTTTGATAAGAATTGCATTGTGTAGATTGCTTTGGGTAGTATAGACATTTTGACAGTATTTGTTCATATAACTCATGAGCATGGACGGTCTTTCCATTTCTTTGAGTCATCTTAAATTTCTTTCATCAGTATTTTCTTTTTATTTTTTTAGTTTATTTATGTATTTTGAGAGAGAGAGAGAGAGAGAGAGAGCATGTGCACACATAAGTGGGAGACGGACAGAGAGAGGGAGAGAGAGAATCCCAAGTAGGCTCCTCACTGTCGGGGCAGAAACCAACATGGGGCTTGAATCCACAAACTGTGAGATCATAACCTGAGCCAAAATCAAGAGTTGGACGCTCACCAACTGAGCCACCCGGGTGCCCCTTATTGGTGTTTTATAGTTTTCAGAGAATGCGTCTTTCACCTCCTTGGTTATATTTATTCCTAGATATTTTATTGTCTTTGGTGCAATTGCAAGTGGTATTGTCTTCTTAATTTCACTTTCTGCTGCTTCATTATTAGCGTATAAGGATGCAACAGATTGATTTTGTATCCTGCGATTTTGCCGAATTCATTTATCAGTTCTAGTAGTTGTTTGGTGGAGTCTTTAGGGTTTTCTATATTTAGTATCATGTCATCTGCATATAATGAAAGTTTTACTTCTTCCTTACCAATTGGGTGGCCTTTATTTCTTTATGTTCACTAACTTCTGTGGCTGGGACTTCCAGTACTATATTAAATAAAACATTATATACCAACCATCTTTTAAAATCAGGACACAGTGGTTTATTAAGGAAATAGCAAACAAGTGAAAAGGGAAAGAAAGATGGGCATAACTTTTCAACATCAGTCACCACACTGCTTCTCCAAAATATATTTGGCTCATTTCCAAGAAAGACAAAAATTTCTCTAAAAAGATCTACAGGCATGAAAGAAATTGATGGAGGAGGGCAATAACTTTCTCCCTTTCTCACACATATGAGATTTTATTATCTCAGTTCTGAGCTTAAAATACTTCTTTATATTTAAAGCTAAAAGAATTCTATTTATTTGCATTCCAAATTATATATTAATATAGATTCACATTTGCATTTTAACCCACATCATGCTGTTTTCCAATCTTAAACTTGAAGTTTTCATTTATTTTTTAATTTAAAACAACTTTTAATGTTATTTATTTTTGAGAGAGAGAGAACACTAGAGGGTGAGGGACAGAGAGAGAGGGAGACACAGAATCCAAAGCAGGCTCCACGCTCTGAGCTGTCAACGTAGAGCCTGACACAGGGCTCGAATTCACAAACCTTGAGATCATGACCTAAACCAAAATCAGACCCTTAATCAACTAAGCCACCCAGGAGCCCCTTGAAGGTTTCATTTAAATTTGCAACCCTATGTAACGAGTCACCTCTTTTAGCAATTGCTAAGAAGTAAATATATTACAAAGCAAATTTTACTTAAGTAAAGTGTAATTATTTTCATTAACATTGATGGTATAGACAAAAAGTTCTATAATAAGTTCCCAATTATTCTACTTATTTTTCCAGCTAGTGCTTTACAATGTAATATTTTCTAGGTTTGATTAACCACCTCTAAGGGTTTTTGAATAAGTAAAACCTTTGCTAACACATTTTTCTTCAAGTTGTATTTCTATTTGTTTACAGGCTTGATCTCAGTGTGTCACTTGCCTGCAATGTTTTCCATTACTGTGCACTGTTTGAAAATGCCTTGATGGCAATAATCATTGGGCTCCTGGAGTGTGATCAGTGTGGTGAGCATTCCTGACTTGCCTTTTAAATTTTCTTCGTTTTTCCACAATTAAACAGATTTTAGTCTTGTTTACAATTAGCCTCTTGCTTTTAATTTCTGGTCAAATAGGTGATGGCATTTGGTTTCAGTATAATTTTATAATATGTGATTTTCAATTTCTTGAAGTTTGTAGTCTATGGTTTTTTCTTCTAACACTCAATTGAATACCGAAACTAGATCTTAAAGGTTAAGAAGTTATTGCATGTGTTTTACTCATGCTGCCTTTCTGCCTATCCCTTTATACATGTGTGTATATTTTGACTAGGAATAGTAATATCAATATGCTCTATGTGAGATAACATTTCATTTATATTCTTTTTTCTTCTGGTCATATTGTATGATTCTTTTAAATAATACCCATGAGTTTCTGGGTGATAGAACAATTAAGTCATTCCTAAAGCAGGGTAGCATATGAAATGCATAAAGTAGATCCAAGCATGCAGAACTGTCTGCTACTTTTTACTGCAAATTCTCAATCTAAGCTTTCCTAAATCTGTAAACTCCACTGTTACATTTCTTCCAATAAATTGAGATTCTCCTTGATAGGGTACCTGCATCTACAATAAACTAATAGCTGCTAAATTAGAATTGATAAGTATAATTTCAGTGCTTTCTGTCTTTATCACTGAACTGCCTGCATACTAAAATACTGTAATTTTAGTAGTTAACTTGACAAACTAAAAATAAGGTTCTAAAATTATATTCAAAATAGCACTTAAAAATTAGCTTTGTAGTTTAGCTGCTTAAAAACTGAAAGAACTATACAAAGTGTTGTTGTATCATAAACATACACATGAACAATATAATTCATTACTCATAATGCTAAGAAGGTCATTGACCCAAAGAGTCAAACTTATGATAATAAACAGATAGATCGTTTTAAATAAAAAAGTATCACTATTTTAGACCAGTCCATTTTGTCACGGTAAAGGAATCATTCCCGCTTTACTGTGGTAAAAAATTTCATTGAAAGTTATGTTATATTATTAGGTACATCTTAATGCATTTTGTAAGATTAAAGATATTTTACTATGTAAGATGCCAAAAGAGCTCAGTGGGTGTGATCTTTCTCTCAGTCTTTCTGTACCACTCAATATGGGTCATTTAATTCGTATTTAGCCCATGCATGCATGCATTACAGCTGTCAAGAACAACCCCCAAGGAATCTCATAACTTTAGGGAGTGTATTGTCCTGTTTGTGGATCCCAAAGGCCTATTTGTCATAAGAATTCTTTTGAACCATCTGGACCCAGCCTTTATCTGTGAGATTCCTGGAATTTCATTAGTCAGGTAAGCAGAAACTGTTAGGTTGGCAGGGTAGGCAAATCACGAGTTTCACAGTAGGTGTGTATAAAAAAATAAATAAATAACAATAACAGTAGTGTTCCCAATGAACAGTCTCTCTGTGGGGGCTCCTGGATGGCACAGTCGGTTAAGCGGCAGGCTCTTTATTTTGGCTCAGGTCATGATCTCCTGGTTCATGAGATCAAACCCCAACTCAGCTCTGAGCTGACAGCATGGAGCCTGCCTGGGATTCTCTCCTTCTCTCTCTGCCCCTTCCCTGCTCATGCACTCTGTCTCTCAAAAATAAATAAATAAACATTAAAAAAAAAAAAGCAAGTCTCTCTGCCTTCTGGCTCCAAAAGTTTGTATAATTTTAGACTATTTACAACTAATATTTATACTATTTGCAACTGCTCTCTTTATAGATAACAGCAAAATTTAAATTATTTCAAGTTTTTTTCAAGAATGATGAATAAAACATTGGGTTCAGAGTTGAATGGTTTGCAACAAGAAAAACAGTATTATTGGGTTATTCGGGAACAAGAACAAAAAACAGTGCCCACAACCTTTTGACAAAGAAGAGATAGACTTTAGAGCAGGAATTATGTATTTGCTAGTCATTTTTCATGAGCCATTTGATTTATTCCTCAGAAAACCCATACAACCTAGGTATTCCCATTTTACACATGAGGAAAACTTACTGCAGATCACTCCAATCAGTCAGAACCTGTCGGGGTAGACGCTCCAGTGGCCCAT
This sequence comes from Prionailurus viverrinus, assembly GCF_022837055.1. Taxonomy (NCBI): domain Eukaryota; kingdom Metazoa; phylum Chordata; class Mammalia; order Carnivora; family Felidae; genus Prionailurus; species Prionailurus viverrinus. Next base: position 46,218,785 of record NC_062561.1, on the reverse strand, counting down.
GATTCTCATAGGCCAGCCTGCTGTACCACTCAATATGGGTCATTTAATTGGCAATTGGGCCATGGATATATGCATTACAGCTGTCAAGAACTACCCACCAAAGGACATATCCTGAGCAGGGCCAGAGTTTCCCAAAAGGCAGTTGGACACTATGGATGGGAAGGGCCGGAGCCATTTGTGGACCTGTAAAAATCAGAGCTGGAAGTCAGACCAGATCTGTCTTGCTCCAAAGGCAATCATTGTAGCATACTATCTTCTGATCAACTGAAAATCACATTACTTTAGCAATGTAATGATCTTTTAGATTTTTAATAGATTGTAAGGGTAGTTATCAATCACGTGCTATAACCAAGAGTTCTGATAGATTATTATATATATTAATGTTAGTTATTCTTCCCTGCTCAATCTTCAGTAAAGTATATATGTATGTGTGCATATATATATAATACAGAATAATTATATTTATATTTATATTTATATTTATGTTTATATTTATATTTATTACATATATAAAATACAGAATGAAACTTTCAAACTACACTTCTTTAGTTGAAACTTGAGTCAGGAACCACAGTAACCAAGAAATCATAGACAATTTCCCTTGTCCCATCTCCCAGCTTCTAAGAATGTGAATAAATCATGGGATACACTGTGGACTTACTATAATATTTGAAGTTAATATTTTGTGCAATGTCCAACCTAACATCTTAATTATAAATATAGAAACATTCCAGTTTTAGGAAAATATTTAATATGCTTTGCTGCTTTAGATTGAATGTACTCCTCCCTCTCTCCCTACCCACCATATTCATGTGTAGAAACCTAATTCCCAAAATGTTAGTATTTGGACGTGTGTCCTTTGGGAGGTGATTAGCTCATGAGGAGGAGCCCTCATGAATGGGATTCATGCTCTTCTAAAAGAGACCCCATGAGCACCCACACACTTTATTTCATGTGAGGACACCGCAAAATTATGACTGTCTATGAAACAGAAGTGGACCCTCATCACATACTGAATCTGCTGGCACCTTGCTTTGACTTCCCAGCCTCCAGATTAGTGAAAAGTAAGCTCTCCCAACTAAGGTATTCTGTTATATAGCAGCTTGAATGACATTTGTATATCATCTATTAACCTGCAATTGACTCAGGATTTATTAATGCATAATTGTGACATTTTTTGTTGGGATAAGCAAAAATTTTCCAAAGGGTTCTACTTTATTTGAACATAATTCTGTTCCAAAGGAAAATAAAATCTGTAGGAATCCTGAAAGGAACTCTACAGACACTGTAAAATTTTATAATGTTGATATGTAAGTAATCAATTTAGAAAACAACAAAAGAAGAGAGAATTTGTTTTTTTTTTTAAGTGGCAGAATGAAGTTTTCATTCTGAGTGTCTTGGCAAATCAGAAGTCTCTCTGTTCCAACAAAGCAAAGTATGTGTGATAGGCAGAGCAATGGTTCCCTACCCCAATCCAAAGATGTTCACATCCTAATCCCCAGAACTTGTTTCATGGCAAAAGGAATAAAAGAGCAGGTACAATTAAGATTGCAAATCACCAGATCTTGAGAGAGGGTGAATATCCTGTGTGGCCAATGTAATCACAGGGTTCTTAAAGGGGAGGTAGTAGAGGGTCCAAGTGATGCAGTGAGAGAAAGACTCAACAGGCCATTGCCAACTTTGAAGATGAAAGGGAACCACATGTCAAAGAATACAAAGAATACCACAGGTCTAGAAGCTGGGAAAGAAATTGAATTGTCCCTAGAGCTTCCAGAAAGGAACACAACCTTGCCAATACCTTGATTTTAGCCCAGTGAGATCCATTACAGAACTATAAGATCATAAATTTGCATTAGTTTGAGCCACTAAGTTTGTGGCAGTTTGTTACAGCAGCAATAGGGACCTAATACACTGAGTGACACTCTAAACTATTACATGATATTGCTGTTGAACGTGCATTCTTTGCCTCAAGATAGAGCCATTTAGTATGAAGTTGGAAATCCCATAGAAAGATCAATTTATAGTTTTTGCTTTTTTATCTTTAGTTTGTAAATTTTAGGGATGGCATTTTTGCCAATTGGGTTTGCACAAAACATGGCCTACCCTTTTTTAAAATCAGTATCTATTGATGTGTATATATATGTGCATTCAGTAAATCTCAAATAACTTTAGGTTATGGATTTTTACAATTTATATTTGATAATGCCGGCTCCCTACTCCATCAGCTTACAGCCAGACACATGGGTTATTAAACCATGTTCACATGCTATTTATCCAATAAATGCACAATCAGCCTTTAGTGTTGTTCTACTCTGAACTTTGCAATAAATAATCAAAACGTACTATCTCTTCTTAGAGGTTGTTTTCAATGCTGTAACTTCAGGGCCTAGAGTAGTGCCTGCCATGTGATTGTGTCCCTAATATCTTTATGGACTAAGTGAATGGAGCTAACCATTGCAGAGAGCACTGAAGAATTCTGTTGAGGCATTTTTTCTCAAGGTACCACCAGAGTGCTAATGATTATCTGTTCCTTGGCTGTCCACAAACCATTTCCAAAATGGTTCAAGCCTGTGCAAATGTCCTCATTTTCACTTTTTGCTGCTATAAGGGCTGCTGAGGTACTTAACATCCTCAGTGTCTAAAAGGTTTCTGTGAAATAGCTCTTTCCGTTTTCATCCATCCTTTTCTGAGCATCCGTACCTGAAACATAGCCATGAATCTGTCTGATATCTGGGCAGATATTGTGCTGTACTCATAACCACTTCCTCTCTGATTTAAAATTATTTTTTCCTTAAAAACAACCTATTCTTTTCCTTATCTTAGTAGATTTTTTTGAGCTTCCCCCACTAGTTCTCTAACATATAACCATACAGAGTAAAATCAGCTTAGAAAATAACTTATGTGCAAGCTAACACACCTATTGCTTTAGTTTCAAATGTATTCATGATTTCCCACAAGTAACCTTTAAACATATTTGTAACATACAAAGCCTTTAACGCAGAGACTGATGCTAAATAGACACTTAATAAATGTTAATTTACCTGCTCCTTTCTATTAAGAACCATGAAATCCATTCCTACAGGAAAAAAAATGCTTAGATTAATGTGAAGAATATAATATTTTGAATATTTAAAGCCATGTTCCTGATAAGACAACTATTTAACATGATTTTACAACAGATTTACAGTTAATATGTACTGAACAAAGTATATAAAGAGCAGTGGAGGAATGTCAACACATAATATCCTGAGCTTTTTAGCTCTAGTGTAGAAATCTCCACAATTATGAGATTATACTTAATGCTAATTTTCTTCAAAAGCTGGTGCAATGAAAAGATAACTTTGGCTCTGAATTAAAATCTCAAATTTGTGTGTGAGCCTAACAATTAAAATAGTTAACATTTCTCTGATTCATATTTAAACTCTATTTTCTAAGAAGAAGACAACAGATTTGTTTATTTGTTTAAGGGCTTTTTTTTTTTTACCTTACATCAAAAGCATTATGGTTTTTTAGAAGTGGTCCCAAAATATAAGATGATATGAAAGTTTTATTTAATTTCAAACTATTGATACCCTTTCATAATTCAAGTCATTTGACTTTAAAACAAGCTCACAGTCAAAAAAAATGTTGACATATATAATATTTGATTTTTATATTGTAGCACGATTGAGCATACTTTTTGTGAAAATAAAATGCCTATACCCTGGACATCATTATCAAAGGTTGGTGTTTTTTAAACATGATGGCAATTTTCTCACTCTTTTCAATGTCATTTTAAATATGTTCCAAAAGGTGCCTGGAATTAATCACAAAAAGAAAAAAAAAACTTAACACTTCAACAAAGAAAATTGGTGGACACAACCTTAACCAAGTGATCAAAGTTATTAACATCATCACTAATAGGAAAAATCACCACCATGTGTCCATGGATGTGATACACTCAGGACACTTTGTCACTTATGTGGTATTCTTGCCCCCAAATTCATAACCCAAATGACGAAATATTACACAAACCCAAATTGGGGGATATTCTGTGAATAACTGCCTGTAATCTTTAAGAGTGTCAAGGTCATGAATGTTGAACAACTGAGAAACTCTTCCGGAGTGAACGAAACCAGACACATGACAATAAATGCAATGTGAGATGCTGAATCTGATCTTAAATCAGCAGAAAAATACACTTCTAAAGGACATCATTTTCACAAACTGAGGACATAATATTTAATGTGGAGTAAAGGTTAGACAAAGCATTGTATTAATGTTATATTTCCTAATTTTGATGATTATACTATGGTCAAGTAAAAAAATTCCCTTGGTCTTAGGAAATATATGCGGGAGAACTTAGGGATATAGGACACCACGGTTCCAACTTATGGAACAAAGTTCCAATCAAATAGTATCAAAAATTAAAACACATATATTAAAAAATACAAAGAAATAATAAGGCAATTGGAGTAAAATGTAAACATTTAAGTGAATCTGGATAGAGAGCAGAAACTCTTTACTACTCTTTACAACTTTTCTCTAAATTTGAAACTACATAATTTTTTTAAAAAATTGCCCAAGGGTTAGTGTTAGGGGAAGGGGAAAATAATAGTTACAGAGAGGGAGGAAGCAAACCATGAGAGACACTTAAATATAGAGAACAAACTGAGGGTTGATGGGGGGAGGAGGGGAGAATGTGATGGGCATTGAGGAGGGCACTTGTTGGGATGAGCATTGGGTGTTGTATGTAAGCGATGAATCATGGGAATCTACCCCCAAAACCAAGAGCACACTGTATACGCCGTATGGTAGCCAACTTGACAATAAATTATATTTTTAAGAAAATTACCCAAGGGGCACTTGGGTGGCTCAGTCGGTTAAGGGACCGACTCTTGATTTCAGCTCAGGTCACGACCTTGCAGTTCATGAGCTGGAGTCCCGGGTCAGGCTCTGCACTATTAGTATAGGATTCTGTGTCTCCCTCTCTCTGTGTGCCCCTTCCCCACATAAGCGCTCTCTCTCTCTCTCTCTCTCTCTTTCTCTCTCTCAAAATAAATAAACATTTTTAAAAAATTACCCCAAACAACAGTGCTTGGGAAGTATACATTATTTATCTTTATAAGGAAATAGAGAGTGTTTTGAACATTTGATAAGCCCACTTCATTTGTTACAAAATATGTAGTCTGGACTAATTTAAAAATATGTAGTATTATTTTATTTGCTCTTATCAGCAACTGATAACTTGGATGAAAACGTCGTTTGTAATTTTTTTTCTTATTTCAAAGATCAAAGAAATAGCTCATTTTTAAGACAGTTACAAGTCCAGGTGAATTCAGACCAGATGTTTTAAGGATTTAATTCCACTCTAAAATCTCTGATACACACGGTAGAGAATGTCTAAGATGGAATGACCAGCCAGAATTTCCCATTGAAGATTGGCTATTCCTGGGTCAGCCTCCAAGTTAAATGTTTATTTTTCAAACTGTTTTATAGTGAAGTTTGGTTAAAAGACTTGGCACAGTGCTCTTCAGTTTAATTTTAAGCCTGACAGAAATGCTGGCCTCAGTGTGTGCATGTGTGTAATTTAGTTGCTGTGCTACTGGAAGTCTATGGAAGATTAATGAATGGTGAGGCTCAGTGGCAGTTGTGAAGGGATGCAGGATAGAGAAAACCAGCCACCATCTGTTCAGAATGTCTTTTGTAGTGCTTTTAAGGAAAACAGTTATCAGCAGGAGACAGAGGCAAACAATGGCTTTAAATATTAATGTTTCTGTTGCAAATAAATATTGCAATTGTACTTCTATTATTTCAACAAATAAATAGGCACATATTATATTGTGACCATACTGTATATTCAAATCAATGCTCCAAAAAGCAGGAAAATTACCAACAACTTATTATCTTTACCAATATTTACTCTCAATTACGATTTTCAGATATATATATATATATATAGTAAGCCCACAGACAAACTCTGAAAATCATTTTTTTCCTTACAATTCACCTTTTTCTGTAGAATCACAGTCACTGTGGTCTCATACAACTTACACAACATGCATTAATTATGTTTGCATAGAGTCGTTATCCCAATCTAGACTTCACATCTTTTAAAATTGTCCTTTTATAACTGAAATGCTATCAGTTATTTATGCTCACTCAAGAAACTCTAGATCAGTATTTTTCAAACTTTAACAGAAGACAGATCACCTGGGGGTCTTTTAAAAGGCAGATTTGATTCCTTAAGTCTAGGCTTGAACCTAGCTTTCTGGTGTTGCCCAAGTTGTTGGCATATGGTTACACTCTGAATTAAGGATAGAAATTTATCTTCATGAACCTTTTACTGCAAATAATGGTGAAGGAGTCATTCGTAAAATGCTAAAAATATACAACCCTCCCCCCCAAATTTTGTTGTCTACCTGTCTCAGTCTTTGCAAAGTTTCCCATTGACCCAAGCACCAAATAATAAAACAACAACAACAACAGAAACCCTTTAATGGCTTATATCAATAGAACCAGTATTGAGCCAGTATTGGGTCTTTCATCAACATTTTTGGTTATGTCAAAAAATCATATATTAACAACTTATATATCTTATATTTACTAAAAACATGAATGTTAATCCTTGTGTCTATCTTTAAGGCTGAGGTATTTTATTTTAGTAAAAGTCTGTTGATTGGATTTCCTTGTCATCTTTCATGCACAGAAGTTACCCATAATTCATCACCTTAGATTTCCAGTTTCCATTTATTTCAAGTGAAGCAGTAACTTAAGTGTACCTGCAAAGCACTGTAATGAGACGATTTACGGCAACTTCCAATTTTTTACAATTAGCTCGTCTACACCTAATTCAAGTCCAATTGCTTTAGAAAACTTTTTTTTTGATTAATCCAGAGCACTCAACATACTTTCCATAAAAATAAAAACATATGTTTTCTTTTTCTCTTATTTATTGTTGTTGCTGTTTATATAGTGATTGTTATACCTTCAAGGACAAATACAGCCAAAATATTGAACTTGCTACTTGACATTGACAGCAGAATTGTGTGTGTAAACTAGGGAGTGACTAACCCAAAAAGGGTCCACTGTGCCATTAGTATCCATCAGTTTGTTTCACACAGTGAATTGGGAATAGTATTGAATCAGGGAGGTGGAAAACAGTTAAGAAATCTAATCTTAAAGAAAATCCAGTGGTTATCTGCAATACTTAAAATTGTTTTTAAGTATTTCGGGGCACCTGGGTGGCTCAGTTGGTTGGGTGACCAACTTCAGCTCAGGCCATGATCTCACAGTTTGTGAGTTTGAGCCCCATGTCGGGCTCTGTGCTGACAGCTCAGAGCCTGGAGCCTATTTTAGATTCTGTGTCTCCCCCTCTCTCTACCCCTCCCCTGCCCACGCTCTGTGTCTCTCTGTCTCCCAATAATAAATAAATGTTAAAAAAAATTAAAAATGTTTTTTAAGTATTTCAATTCATAATCTCCAGAAATATTTTTTGCAATCTCTTTTGCCATTTCCCAGTTCTTTTGTATATTTGGCTGATCTTTCCTTCCATGTTGAGTCATATTTGTTTCCCTATCACTCTGTCATACCTCTTCTACATTGAGTCCACACGGAGTCATATTTGTTTCTCTATCACTCTGTTACACGTCTCAGTTTCTCTCTGTGTGTATATCTACCAAACCATTTTAAATTGTTCCTCTTTCATCCCCCCTCCTTTTTTCCCAAGTTTTACCTCTAATTCTCTTACTTCTGAATCGTAAAATATCCAGGGAGAAATGGCAAAACAGAATTGTGACAGTCTGAAATTATTTCCTTGAAAATGACTTGTTTATGTCTTACAAATATTTGCTAAATTTGTTATTTATTTGATCCATCAATTTGTAAGCCAAGATAGTAGTATATTAATTCATTAAGGCACTTGTATCCCAAAAGAATGAAGTAATTCTGTTGCTTACGACTAGAGAATGTCATTTATGATAAGAATCATCTGAGTGATACAAAATGAAAGTGTCATTAAATACAGCACAAGTAAATACACATGAGCTCATTATCTAGGCCCAAAAAGCCAGCAAAGGTCTTTTTTCTCTTAATAGCAATGTAATTACCTTAATGCTACCAATTGACAATGTGATCACAAAATATGAACAAAAAATATAACTAAGTTATCCACTCTTCTTTAAAAATTTGTGATTTTATAATTCTTTATGATTTCAATCATAGTAATGAGGGGCCCAATTATTTAAAAACTTAAAATATACTATAGTCAAAAACCATGCTAGCAAAAAGTTATATAAAACATTTGTATACTTAAAAAGAAAATACATTTTTAAAATTAACTTAATTACTAGTTGTATAAGAAGTTTGGTTAAGGCTTCTGTATTCAGGTTTTATTCATCATTTTATGATTTAGTGGGAAAATTACTGGGTTGGAATTCTGAAAACTTCAAAACTTGTATTAATTCAGTTGTTTATTGACTATATAACATCAGGTAAATCATTTAATGTCTCGAAGTTTACTTTTTACTCTATTTTACTGTGATTTTAATATGGCTTTTGAAATTATTATTTTCAGAAAGAAACATCTTGTAAAATATTTAAAAGCTAAAATAGGCAAAATGTAAAATATTAATGAATGATTTGTACATTATGTTGTACTTAAGCAGACATTTAGATTGAAATTAGAGTATGGAAGGCAAATTGTTCTAATCATTTATCTTTTCCTGGTGAATAGCAAGTCATTTTTATAACAATAGATGTTTTATTCAATTTCTCTTTGTTAATGATTTGAAGCAATTAACAGTAAGTAAGCCTCTCCAGGTTCGGAAATTAAACATTTATAGTATTTATCAGCATATAATTGTATTTCCGTGAGTTTGGCTGTACACACACACACACCTCATACATGAAACAGTCACAGCCACAGCTGCCAACTTATGGGTCTATAAATGGAAAATATTCTCCTTTATCCATTATTGGTTTGATCATTTTAAAGAAAGCATGCATTATTTACAGGGCACCTATATTAGGAAAACCGATTCAATGTGGTATTCAGGTTAATTACTTTATTCTTCTGGGGTTTTTGACCTGATTTCTATTTTGGTAGGCAAAATACAGTGAAAATTGGGATTAAACTGCTCTTGCCTGTAAATGAATTTCCAAAGTAAATAACTAAAGCAAATTTCAAAAACAAAAACAAAGACTGACTACACTAAAGGAGTTACTATACTCTCATGTAGATACACTAAATAAAATATTAACTAGAAGAAAGCAACCAAAACTTTTTTCCTGATTTAATATATCTTTACGCAGGAGTTTTGTATGCAACTTTATCATATAAACTGCACTGATTGAGACATAGAATTTTAACTGAAATGTAAGGTTAGGGGGTAAGAATGAGTGGTTCTAGTTATTCTTACCTTTGAACAATAAAATCACTGCACAACAGTTGAATAAAATGAATCCGAAAAGTTCTACAAATATAAGCAAGAAGTTAGCGTCGACAAACAGCTTAGCTAACTCATGCTGCTTAAACACATACTACAGAAATATGGCCCTAAGGCAAAAACTGGTTTCTGTACTCTCCTGTCCTTTTCAAAGATCAGGTTATCTGCGTATGTCCCTCAGATGGCTGTACATTTGCCCAAAGTCACACAGTATCAGTGGTACTTGCTCAAAAATTAAAACTGTTTCTGATTTTTGCAAGTTACCCACTAATGTCTTTTAGAACAAGAAGTCACATGTGGTGGGCAGAAATCCTCCCCTCCGCCCCACCACCATGCACATCTTCAAAGATTTTCAATCCTAATGGCCAAAACCTGCGAATAGGTTTCCTTACATGGCAAAATGTGATTAAGGTTAGGGACCACAAGCTGAGAAGATTAACCTGAATTATCCAGGTGAGCCCAAACTAATCACACAAATTCTTACAAGTAGAGAACCTTTTCCAGCTGTGGTCAAAGACTAATCGATGGCAGCAAGAGAAGGATTCGGCTTTGATCATGTCCAGTTGCAGGTCCCAAGATGTAGGGGGCCGTGTACAAGGAACTGAATTCTGCCAACAAGCTAAATGGGTGTGGAAACGGATCCTCCTTTAGAGCCTTTGGAAAGGGATGCAGCAGTGCCAATACCTTGATTTTAACTGGGGTGAGGCTGAGTTGGAATTCTGACCTATAGAAGATAATAAATTCAGTTGCTCTAGGCCACTAAATTGGTGGTGATTTATTAACAGCTAATGAAACCTAATATAATCCAGAATCACATGCCCCACTTAATTGCCATATCTCTTTAGTCTACTTCATTTTGCAAGTTGTTCAGTCTTCGACTGACTTCCATATCCTCGACACTTTTGAAGATTGCAGGCAGATTAGAAAGCCCTTCGAATATGGGTCTGTCTTTAGTGTCTGCGTGGCTTCATCTTGGTTATGTGCGTTTGGCAGAATACCATAGAAGTGATATAATGGTTCTTCTCATTGCGTTTTATCAGATGGAGGATTTTATTTTTTTCCATTACTGGTAATATTTACTCTGACCACACAAATAATGTACTGTCTCCCAGGCTTCTCAAACTGTGAAGTTACTATTTTTCCTTTGGCAATTCCTAAGAGTTGTATAGGGAGTACTTTGACTTATGTAATTATCACATCTGTCAGCAAATTTTCTATTTATTTATTTAGCTACTTATTTAAGTGGGGATTCTTGGTTCCTTTTTAATTCAAAGGTTAAAATCATTACTGTTATTATTTATTTAGATTCTACCATATCTCTTCAATGCGTATTCTCGTCGCTGTTCTTAGATTCTGGCTTGGGTCATCTAGCTCTGAGGATACACTTAGGCACCAACACCCCAGGCCATGCCCCCTTGTGGACACCCCTTTCACTGTTGTTGGGCTTTGGTACTTCTCACCAGGCTGATCCTTAATATGGATACCCACCTCAGTCTATTCTGCTATGACTTTTCATATTCGCAGTTTTTAAATCTAGGTTAAAATTTCATTCGTTCTTCATGAAAGCCAGTAATTTGAGTTTGAGAATTTATCAGTTATTGTAACATGGTTTCATGATATCATGGTCTCAATTGTGAAGTGTCATAGATAATCACTGGGTTATTAATTATTCAGTTTTGTTAGTAAGGGAAGTTGCTCTTAGATTTATTCATCTATTCTACAGGTCTAGAGCAGAAAATTTAAAGAGTTCTGTGATAGAAACATTAAATGGTAAGAAATTTCATATTTTTGCATTCAGAAAAATTCATAAAGAAAATGTTCTATGACTTGTATTCACCTCATTAATTTACTTAAAATCCTAACATACAGCACATACACAAAAACAGTAGACTCAATGACTTGAAATGGAAGTATTTTAAATGATAAGTCAGAAAGCCTGGCTTCAAATATCTATCTTCTAATTTATGTTGGACAAATTAATTACTCTAAATCTGTTTCCCTATTTGTAAATAGAAGAATGATGTATGCTTTGTTCACTTTAAAATCAGGGGGAGGAGAATGAGCTATGGAGTCAGATAATTTTGGATTTAGATTTCTGTTTTGATATCAATAGTTACATGACTTTTGACAAATTGTTTAATTTTTCTGATCTTCCATTTGACCATGAGTGGCATGGAGACAGTAATGGCTACCTCAGATCTGACGTAGGAATGAAATGGGATATAAATGGGATACTCTGTATTAACACCTAGACCAGTGGCTGTTAGGTATTACATTATTGTAGTATTTGACACATAGTAGCATCAACAGTTGAATAAGAGAGAGATTATATGAAAAGCTATGTTGTGATTTAATTGGCCCTCATTTTTAAAAAAAAAATTTTTTTCAACGTTTATTTATTTTTGGGACAGAGAGAGACAGAGCATGAACAGGGGAGGGGCAGAGACAGAGGGAGACACAGAATCGGAAACAGGCTCCAGGCTCTGAGCCATCAGCCCAGAGCCCGACGCGGGGCTCGAACTCATGGACCGCGAGATCGTGACCTGGCTGAAGTCGGACGCTTAACCAACTGAGCCACCCAGGCGCCCCTAATTGGCCCTCATTTTTAATGATTTCCTAACACTTTGTGTTTCTCCCTTTTGGCATTACCACAAGTGTGATGATTTATTTTCTAGTTACTTTTTACATCTTTATTTTCTACTGAAATGTAAAGAATAAAGGAACCATTTTTGTGCTCCCACAATACCCTAGTGTTCATGTATAAAGTCTTTTTATAGTTATTTGTGTTCATCTGTATCTCCTTTCACTAAAGAGTGAACTTTTCTCAGGTAGTACCCATATAGATTTTGACTCCTGAATAAGTATCTATGCATGTTAAATGAAGGAATAAAAACATGTATGAATGAAACCACAGAATACTTGTGTTTTTAAAAATCTGTTTGAATATAAGAAAATGCACTTCACTTTATGAAAACTTCAAATGAATTTTGAATATACTAAGATATTAATTTCTCATTAAATGAAACTGAATTCACTTTCATTTATCATAAATAAAAAGAGATGATTGAAATTAATACCATTCAAAAACCAAAATGTATTAAGACTCTAAGTCACAGTTTGGAAACAGATTGAGGAATTGTTTCAAATTGAAAGCTATCAGAAAGGAGAAGCTTGAAGAATGAATTTGTGATTTTCATTGATATTTTAATGAATTTCATCTAAAATATTAAAACTCTAAAATCTTAATAATTATGTTATTACTTAGACATGTTTGTATTTTTTTCTTGTTCTTAAATATTTCCCAACCAAGTTGTGAAATTTTTCAGATTTTCCATTTTTCATTAGATTTTTTTAATCTGGAAAAAAAGTAATATATGCCAAATTCTTGAATAGGGACATGCAGCCCTGGCCCAGGAGACTAAATAACATGATATCCAATGGACAAGGTTGAAGAGAGTGTGGTGTTGGATATCTAAGTAAATATTGTAAATTACTGAAATGTAGTCAGAATGAGAATCCAGAGTCATTAATGAATGAAGAGGGTAAATCACTGTATTATATGTGATACAAAAGCAGTACTAAAATAATCTTCCAAACATTTATAGACATAATTTAGCCAGTGGAGACTCTTAAACGGACTTGGGAATCTACCTGATAATTATGGTTAACAAAGCTTGGAGTTTAACTTAAAGATTTAAAGCAACAGGTCCTAGAAGGAAGGTAGTGAAAGATCTCTGAGTGCCTAATACTATAGGATGGAATGTAACCTTTTAGGGACAGTGCTATGGAGAATTAGAATGGCCCGGGAGTAATTCAAGGCCATCATCCCACTTCACCTCTTCATTTTTCTACATGACTAAAGAGATAAGTATCTTACAGATCATCTAAGCTACCCACTGGTGGTGGTTTCTGGATGTTAATTACCTGAATATTACCACTGTTCCCTAAAGGCTAGTACTAGAAATTTCACTATTGGTTTTATCGTGGCTTGGATAATTCTTACGCAAGATGTATTACTGAGAGCATAATAATACTTTTAAGTTGTTGTTAGGCAGTTGAGCTTTAAAAGGAGTACCTTTTCTTTTGAGACATAGAGCATACAGGAGTAGGGAGAGGAGCAGAGGGAGAGAGAATCTTAAGCAGCCTCTCCACTCAGCATAGACTCCTATGCGGGACTGGATTCCACGACCCTGGGATCATGACCTGAGCCAAAATCAAGAGTCAGATGCTCAATCCTGATTGAGCCACCCAGGCACCCTAAGAGGAGTATCTTTAAAGTACTTTCAAGACTAGGGGCGCCTGGGTGGCGCAGTCGGTTAAGCGTCCGACTTCAGCCAGGTCACGATCTCGCGGTCCGGGAGTTCGAGCCCCGCGTCAGGCTCTGGGCTGATGGCTCAGAGCCTGGAGCCTGTTTCCGATTCTGTGTCTCCCTCTCTCTCTGCCCCTCCCCCATTCATGCTCTGTCTCTCTCTGTCCCAAAAATAAATAAAGGTTGAAAAAAAAAATTAAAAAAAAAGTACTTTCAAGACTGAAAATGTTCATGGTGGAGAAAATGAGAGTATTAGGTTTTTAGCGACTTAACTGCAGTTTTTAGTTTCCTCTGAAAAATCTTCCAAATTCTTTTAAAAGATGTAAACCAGTTAATATTTTTTCCCTGCTTAATACCCTTCTATGACTCTTCATTAAATAGGATAAAACCTATACTTCTCAGAATATAGTCATCTGGATTATGGCCACCACTCATCTGTTTCCATTTAGCCATTTTTCACACTATGGAAGCCAGTTTCAGAAAACTGCTTACTGATTTCTCTATGCATTTTATGTAATGTTTTCTCTGCAGGAAATGACCCATTTATTTACCCAGCAAGCAAGTACCCATAGAAAAAAACTCTGAGCTCATATGCTAGCTCCACTGTGAATTCTTGTCAGCTTAGGCAGGGTTAAGTGATTTCTTCTTTGTGGTTCCCATATGTCTAATGACATTATTGTAGTTATGTTTATATGTTCATCTCTTCCATCAGTTCCTCAAAAAGGGAAGCATATTCTATACCTCTGTGATTCTCTAGTGCCTCGATATAACAGGTGTTTTATAAATCACTAACAAAGAATGACTAAGTGAAAGATAGGAAGGGAAATATTACTGAGATGTCAAACATTCAAAACAGAGATGAACAAGTAGGTTATAAGAATGAAAATTCATTACTTGACAATTTTTGGGGTACAACTAATCTAACTTTCCTTATATAACCACCTTTCCCATGGTCTATATGAAGAGTAGAGTTGAAATAATGCCATTATGTTCAGTGGTTACAGTGAATGTCATCCCTTAAATGTACAGTGTCACCCTGTCTTTATTACTTTGTCAAAACTTCATCTCTACAGCTCAGTCCACCCCTTAACAATTGAACACTTGTTACTGTTTTCTTAGATATTTTTAAGATCTACCATTTCTAATTTGCTTTTTTTTTCTTTCCTGCACATGTAAAATGCCATCTGTAATGCTTTTATTCAACTTCTTTTGTATCTGGCACTCAAATGATGTTGACATTAAGGCAGATAATTAATATCATTTTGCATAAACGCCATGGAAGCTTTGAGTTCATGTGTACACAATTTGTTATCTTCTGCAGAATTTGATGGAAATATTTTATTTTTATTTTAACACAGTAGACAGGTAGTTGAACAAAAATGACCTTTTCATATCATAAGGTCTTCAAATCCTCTACTGTGATTCAGTTTTGCATACTACACCTGCTGAGTTTCTAATGCAAACTATCACAGTGTGTGGTCCCTGCTACTGTAAACATGAATTCTTTCTCATTGTGATTTCATATCTTCAGCACTGATTATAATGATTCTTTGTCAGCTCAAAGCTGTCAACATTGTTCTCAAAGGATTGCAATCTTAGCTTAAAAAAATATAGATAGCTAGTCACACGGAATTAAAGGTGGACCAGTGCTCTCAAATATAAAAGACAAAAGGAAAATAAACGTTTCTCTCTTCTCTCACTGACAAGAAAAAGAAATGGACTGTGTGGTTTTGGTTTTGTCAGATCACCTTACTAATGAAATTCAATATTTTTTAATGAAGTACTTGGCATCACTTTTTTTTCATTTTACTACAGCAATATTCTAAATATAAGCCTCTGATAGTTATTCTTCTGCTTAATCCTCCTTAACACATTTCCCTTTTCATAAAAAGTGATAAACTACACAAACACTCAACTGCCTGATTACCCAAATACCTCTGCTAATTTGCCAAGGTTAGCAGAAATGGGGCGTACAGTATATTGTTGGCTATGCATGGATGAAGGGTGCAGAAACAGCACAAGGCTATATATTTCACACTCCATAAACAAAATGGTGAAACACACACTAGAAAGGTGCAATACTTATCTAATCTAAATTCAGGAAACATCAGTAGCTTTGATCTCTATTAGGTTAAATCACTGTCTCTTCAAGGAATGACCAAATCATTAACCCAACAAACCAGTTGATGAAAACACTCATATGTATGAATACTGAGTAAGCAACATTTCTGATGCAGTGAAAAATAACTCCACATAATTGAGCAGAACAATAATGACTGGAGTAGCTCTAAAGCTTTATCCCCTCTTTGATCTATTTGTCCATTCATACAAAAAGTATATTGAGTATCTACGAACTGAACAAAGTGCGAGGCAATGAAATAATAAAGATAAATAACAATTTCTGATACCCTGAATCTCATGGAACAGCCAGATATATAGACAAATTAATAAAACAGAGCACAGTTAGTGCTTGTATCAGTAAGGATAATCTAGGTCATAACCAATGTCCCCCAAATCACAGTGGTTTATAACAACTAAGATTGTCATCATGGTTGCACTGTGGTTCTTCCCTATGTCATTTTCACTATAGAACTCAAGCTAAAGGAATAGCCTCCCTGTGAAACATTTCTGACTTCAAATTTTCTGCCTGGAAGAGGCACCCATCAATTCCACTCATATTTTACTCGCCAGACCAAATAACACAGCCAAGATTGACATCATCCTGCTGGAAAAGTTTAATCCTGCCTTTGCAAGGAGCAGGGAAAAGTTTGAATGTAATTATGCTGCTCTTATGGTACTACAAAAGAGGAGTAGACCCAGTGCTTTTGTAAGATAATGTGCAAATCAGTGGTAATTCTGGGAAAATCTGGTGTGAGGAGGACTTCAGAGAGGAGGTGACAATCGAAGCAGGTCTTGAACAATAAATACATTCTGTCACACGTTACCCTATCTCGTGTCATAAAAGGGGGAAAGGTAATTCTCTATAGAGATTCAGAGGAAGGCTTAGAGATATAAAAAAGAATGGCATACTTGGGTATGAGTGAGAAATTCAGGATTGGAAATGTATTTTGCAGAAAGGGAAAGGGAAAGGTAGTGACTTAAGACCAAATAAAGGGTCTTGAAGACTAGACTATGGGAATTGAAGTATATTATAACTGGCTTTGAGGAATCAAAAAAGATATTTAAATGGGAAAGGGATATGGGCTGTAAGCAGATCCTTCTGGTCTCATAGGGTCATGTGACATCATCAACAATTAGACAATAAATTTCAGTTCTGAAATAGAGGAGAAACAGTAAGAATGGGAAAGAATGAACTATTTTTTCTTGGGAAGTTTTACTTTGTTCAAACACCTTAGTTAACATAGCTAGTTGGTCACTGAAATTGAGTTAAAAGAAATTAAATACAGGGAAGAAAAGACATTTATTGAGTGTGACCCCCCCCAACCAACTTTAAGCTTTATATATTAAAACACTGTATTTTTTAAATTTATAAATTACTTACTTTAATAAATTGTGAGAAAATATACATAATATGAAATTTACCATTGTAACCATTTTTCAGTACACAGTTCAGTGGCATTAGGTACATACACATTGTGAATCATCACCATCACACATTCATAGAATTTTGTTTTTTTCTTGAAAAACTAAAACTCTGAACCCATTATACAACTCTCCATGATCCCCTCTCCTCAACCCCTGGAAAACATCAGTCTACTTTCTGTACCTGTGAATTTGACTGGGTACCTCATATGAGTGTTTTAATGGTATTGAAAGGAAAAAAGAGATAATCACGAATAATTATATGGGGGATAATTTTATATTATATTATATTATTATATTATTATATTATATTATAATAAACCAATTCATTAAATTATTATGAAATTTGCTCTCTCAGTGCTCCCATGGCCGTGCAAGCTTAGTGATTCAGTGGAGGGACTCATGTGACTTAGCATAAAATTATACCTATGACTCACATTTATTACAGAAAAAAAAAAGTACAGGAACATCCAGGAAAAAAAATACATAGATAAGGGCTGGAGTAATCAGTCAAAGAGGCTTTTTTGTCCTTCCTCCAGAGATGAACACTTTTGTCCACCAGGAAACTGCAGGGATATGTACCAGTATCCTTGCCCAAAAAAAGCCTGCTATGTCTTCAAATTCAAATTTCTTAAAGAGAACAAATCATATATCTGTCATGTGACCAGCCATGGTGCAGACCCCAATCGGGGCATCAGATGCACAACCCTAAATCTTCATGTTTACTCTGAACATGCTAACAACCTGGTCCATCTTGATGCACCTCTTTGGGTATGTAAAGTAGTATCATTCCCCAGCAACCGGGAAAATTCCACTTGGTTGGTTCTCAGAGTTTGACCAAGTGTAATCATCATGGCTGCCAACATAAGCAAGAACAGAATCAAACAGGGCTGCTGCATTAACCTTTTCCTCACATGTGCCTATTTTATTTTTTAATGTTTGCAAATACTCAGCATCTATGCAGAAAATTTCAATTTCAGTATAGTCATCTATTTTAAAAAATAGTTGGTTTAAAAAAACCAAAAACCTTATAAGTATTATTGATATGTACTCAATCTTTAAAAAATCCTTAGAGGGGTGCCTGGGTGGCTCAGTTGGTTGAGCAACCGACTTTGGCTCAGGTCATGATCTCACAGTTTATTGGTTCAAGCCCCTGTGGCTTACTGCTACCAGTGCAGAGCCCGCTTTGGATCCTCTGTCCCCCTCTCTCTGCCCCTCCCCTGCTAATGCTCTTTCTGTCTCTAAAAAATGAATAACGAGTTTTTAAAAAGTAAAAATAAAAATAAAAAATCATTTGAGTTCCTAGCATTACATACAATGTGCATGTAAGTCAATAGTACCTCTAGTTAATAGAGAAAAACTTGTCTCCTTCACTTGTAGTTATTCCAATCAAAAATCTTATTGTATTGGTCAGTGTTCCCTGCAGAATCTAGAAAATTATCCAGGGCCAAAGGGCAATTGAAGGACAATTCTGGGTGCTTAAGGTTAGGTAAGGAGCATCAGCATAATATTCCTTGGAGCCCAAATTTCAAAATTATGTCAGGTCTTCCTATATTACTATACATAGAAATTGCTTCTCTTTTTCTAACCAGCCTGTCTTTTTAGCTTTTCCCTACAGTACCTCAATAAGGTGACATGAGTATTCAATTTCAGAAAATTGGCTTGTGATTTACTCATGAATACAGGTTTTTGGTGGAAATCAAACTGGAATCCTAGACTTTTACTTTGTTTCTGTTTTTATAGAAGATTCTAGTTTAATTCTGGCTGGTCAGAAAACATATTTTATACAATTTTAATCTTAAAAAATGTATTCATACTTGTTTTGTGGCCCAGCATGTAGTCCATCCAGAAAAAGTATTTCATGAGGAATTAAAATAATTTGTACCCTACAGTCTTTGGGTGAATTGTTTTAAAAATATCAATTCTTACAATTTATCAGTTTACTTAATAATGTTGTTCTAATCTTTTACATTTTTGCTGATCTTTATCTAGTTGTCTTATAAACTATTTAGAATGAGGAAATTGAATTCACTGAGGATTATTGACAAATTTCCTATTTGTCCTTTCAATTCTGTCAGTTTTGCTTCAGCTATTTTGGAGTCAGTTATTAAGTACATAAACATTTTCCTCATGAGCTTACCCCTTTATCACTATGAAATGTCATCCTTTGTCTATAATAACATTTCTTATAGTCCATTTTATTTCATATTAATAGAGCCACTCCAGCTCTTCCATGGATGTTCTTTGCCATATATATATAAATGGCCATCCTTTTATTTTCAACTTATTTGTGTTTCTGAATCTATGGTGTGTTCTTCGCAAACACTATATAGTTGAGTCTTGGTTTTTTAACTGGTCTCACTATCTCTGCTTTTTTAGTTCACCTATATTGTTGAATTTATATCTGCCATTTCAGTATTTGCTTTCAGTTTGTGTGTTGTATCATTGTTGTTCTTCTGCAGCTTTTTTGCTGCCTTATTTTGTAGCATCTATATATTTTTTTATTGTGACAATTTATTCTTCTGTTGACTTTTAAACTATATAATTTTGCCTTATTTTCCTAATGGTTTCTCTTGAGAACACAATCTGCATTTTATGTTATCACAGTTGATTTCAGAATATTAAACTAATTATGATAAAATATAGAGGCTTGACTCCAATGTAGGTTTATTTCCCTCCCCATCCTCTCTGCTATGACTGAAATACCAAGTCCACTGAAATGTTTTGAGCAAGAGAGAGATGGATTCAGGTATGCATGCCTGGCCTCTCCTAACCATGTCTGCAGGAAACCATATTTATGGAAACCTTGCCTGTCTAGAAGATCAAGACTGTCTGAATGAAGGGATATGGTTTTGCTTCAGCTCTGATACTGCTTAAAGCATGTTGTGTTATAGAGTTCGTCCCTCCTGTGGTAAGGAGCTTGTGTCCATGGCCTTTTCTAGATCAGTCAGGGTTACTCTGAATCAGCTTATGCTGCATCTCAGGGTAAGATAAAATGTGTCCATCCTTCTGTTCCTCACAGAGCTTAGTGCCCATATCCCAGTGTGCGCAAGCAAATGCTAGTTGCCGTGTTCTACCAGCTTGTGCCTGGCTCTTGCCCCCGAACCATCTTCCTTCGCCAGTTTTTATACACTGTAGGAACTCACTGAAGTAAATGTGACTCTTGCAACAAAATGTTTTTGAGCCTTAAAGATAACCCATCATTAACACAAATTTTCTTTTCCAGAAACAAATATTTCATATGTATAAATATTAGTAATGAATCACAATTTTTGGATTGACAGTGTGCTACCACAGAAATGTTCGTGTGCTTTCAGTGATGGACATATGAGTCTAAAATGAGTCTAAAATCAGGTCCTCCTCTTTTTATTATCAACAAAGTGAGACTGTGTATGACAGATGTTGCATTGCCTTTTTCAGGAAGTAGGCAGAAGCCAAGCTGTGGGCTGTCCTAACATGAGGAGGCAATGCATGTCAGACCCAGGGACCACCAGGACATTGAAGTAGAGGATGAATTAGGATCAGATACCTCAAGTGATGACCTGTGTTAATAGGACAAAAAAAAAAGAGATCTAAAATTCAGAAGCAAAGTACTGTGATACAAAGGGTTTATCAGAAATGTCAAATAAAAGATAGAAGAGGGAGGCAAATAAACTTGTGAACTTGTGATCCAGAATGTTCCTTAAATGTAAGGTTATTTCTCTTGACTCTCCTAGCCCTATGTATGTTCAAACGGATCCTTCTTTAGGGAGGATTCAGGATTATGAAATGGTACTTAACTTAATACGTGTAGTTTGATTGATCAGGTAGAGCAAATTTAAACTGATTTGTCTTGCCATGTAAATATCATATTTAGGAATTTGAGGATTGTGCCCACTAAAGGCAGAAAGCTTCTTCCCTACACACTTCTGTTACTTCCATAAACCAAGGTTATGAATCATGTGGTCCATTGAAGTTGTTGGGAACTCTATACTGACCATATTTTAGTCATTATGGACACTAAATAGATTTTAGAGTAGAATGTTAAAAAAGAAGGGAGTTGTAGAGTTTACCCCCATGAAAATAGAATGATGTGTAGGGCTGAAATAAAGGAAAAGAAGAGAATTCACATGGATTCTTCAATAGAAAGAATACAAAAATTATGCCAACTCTGAACTTCCTTCTTATACCCACCCCCTCCTTGTTGGAAAATATACTAAGAAAAGATCTTTGAATTCTAGCCAGTAAGGAATAGGAATAAAGTAGGAAAAAATATTAGAGCATTTGATTTTCTTAGAGGACGTAGAGCGTCCAATATTCCTGTGAATTCCTTCAAAGTCGGAAGACTTCAAACCTTCTTTCCCTGTGCATGGTGTGATCTTCTGGATGTGCCAGTATGAAGCACATTACTTTATAGGCACAATGGAAAAACACATAGGGTAGTTAAAGTTTTTAATTTGAAAAATAAATTAACATTATATCACATAATTTATGGGAAATGTGCAATATATTTTATTGACTGCATGTAGAACTTGGAAATATGATTTATGTGAATTTGCTATTTCAGCATGATGAATTGATTGTCACATTGAGGATTATGGAATTAGCTGGAAGAACAGATGATTAACCACCACAGCCTTTTGGCTAGTGAAGTTTTACCTTCTGATTTTTGAACATTAATAAATCATACTTCAGCATATGGGACTATTTTGGCAATAGAGCCGCTATCAATTTAATCATCTCAAACCAGAAAGCAATGTGTATGTTGCAAATGCTGCAGACATGAAAAACAGTTACTAAGAACAATTGAGCATTATTCTTATAGTCACATTAATTACAGCTGAAACAAACCTTGAAGAGCTAAGAAAACATAGCACAACTTATCTACTATTTACTAGAGAAAAAAAAGGAATCAATATAGCCATTAATTGCATAAATAGCAATAAATACCTTGGCTGCTGTCCAGGAAGTGTACCAACTGAGAGAATTTTTCGTACTGCTGGTTTCATTACACAGATCATAGTCACAGTAAAGCAGGCAGTGGACTGCTGTTCAATAAACTACATTTAATGTTACTCAATTATGATCATCGTGCTCAGATATAATACTAATAGGAATGTCAACCGCGATTACATTTTCAGATTTATGTAAAATAATTCAAATGCTATTTGCTATCCCTCAGATACAAGGTTCATCCGGTTGTTTATGCAGTTGGTCGATATTGATCGTGCACAGCAAGTAGCGTAGTAGAGGCCCAATGGCAAGTATATATAATATCCCTTGTGCCAGCTGCCAGGGTGCTGTGCCAAGCACCGGGGGCGGCATGCCAAGTCATCAAGCAGACAGCACACCTCTGCAAAGCTGCCTTGTTTTTTTTTCAATATTTTTTTTGAATTGCTCACATGTGCCATGAATAATTCTTGCCAACATTACCCAGCATGAAACAGAAATGAAGGCAATGAAATGTCTTTCTTAGAGAATTCTTTTCAGAGCTAAATGAATCTAGTGAAGATATCATTCTAGCATCATTATATGTTGTTATGTATGGCTGGGGCTGTGTCATTTAGCAAAGTATTACTCAGTGGGCCAAGCAGCTGGTATATATGATTTTGTATACCACCTGCAAAAAATATGCCAAACCATACAATCAACCACCTGGCCAAGAGAGTAGGGTAGCTAAACACCACTTTGCTGTTGCACCCACATTTTCAGGAAGTTCGAGAACATAAACAGACACAGGCAGAATGAACATTGTACAAGATAAGGTTTGTTAAAGCTTTTCTGTTCAATAAAGCATATAGTGCCTGCTGTTCAGAGTACTGTTGAACAGATTTGCTTTATTTCTAATGAAGGTGTTTGGGCATTTTCCTGGCACAAATGGAGTAAAATTATGTACTTAAAACAACATTTTCGAACAACAACACAACAAACCACCACTTCAATTGCACTGCAACAGATTGGAAAAAATGAAAATAGATATAAACTGAAACTCGATAATGAATTAGTGTCATTACTATGGATGAATCATTCATTTAGGAAGATCTTGCCTCGTCTTAAACAACCTGTATGCCTAGCAACCTCCACTGCATTTCTTTCTGCCTAAAACATGGGTTTATTATAATACTCTCCACACCATTACTCGTAGGGAAAATATTTTACAGGTGGCCTCTTTACTTATTTGGCTATAAGTGAGTATGAGAGTAATTTGATTGTAAACTCATCTTTGTATCACCAGATTTCCAGTGTCAGCAATGTCAATCTCATCATCTCCCCTTTCCACTGGCTCAGCACTAGCTTGCTTTCTGTGGCGATGCACCTTTTAAAGTTCTAGTCCCTCATTGTTTGACAGATTACTGGAGGAAGAACTAATAACTAGATGAGGGTATTCAATGAGAAACAAAGGGAGTTGTTGCCTACAGACCAAGGTCTCTTGCTCTCATTATCTCTGTGGCTAGGAGTTTAAGCTCATTAGACTCTCCCTTTTGTCTCTTTTTAATATAAAAAGACGATTTGGGACTTGACTTCATCGTAACTCCTTACGTAAAATATTCTGGAATTTTCAACACTTCTAGAAGTTCTGCTACATAATACTAGTTTTCAACTTAGCTGCCTCTTTGTTTTCATGGGGGTTGGTTATCCCCCACCCCATTTTTTTCATCTTTCACTTGAAGAGGAGATTCTCACATTAGAGCTTTTAAAATTATTGTAGGTTTGTAAAAATATATGAAGGTATTTTTCCAGTAATTTCAAATGTATGGTTGTTACTTCTGTTTCTTCTAGGCAAATGAAAACAAAAGGGAAAGAAAAATAGAACTTTTAAAATCTATTAAAACTATATTGTGTATATTAAGTGCAAAAAATAGAACATAGGTGGCATGATTTTTTTAATTCAAAGTGAATTCTAGACAAGATGAACCAAAGCATAAAATTTTCTTACCATAAGCATATGATAATTTATTAAATAACATTTTGAGTTGTTTGTTTACATTTCAACTTTAGCATTGTGGTAGTTAATTTTCTGTGTCAACATGGCTATGTCATGAGCTGCCCAGTTTTTTTGGTTAAACATTATTTCTGGTATGTCTGTGACTGTGTTTCTGGATGAGATTAACATTTGATTCAGTAGATTTAGAAAAGCAGATTGTCCTCTCCAATGTGGGTAGGAATTTTCACATCTGTTGAAGGGCTGTAAGGACAAAAATGTGGAGGAAGAAAGAATTCACTCTCTGCCTCACCATTTGAGCTGACACTTTGGTCTTCCCAGCCCTAGGATTCCTGGCTCTCAGGCCTTCAGACTCATATTGTAACTATACTGCTGACTCCTGAGTCTCTAGCTTCCTAACTGCAGATTGTGGGACTTCTCAGCCTTCATAATTGTGTAGGCTGATTACTTAGAATGAGTAAATATGTACATAATATATATTAATTATAATATAAGAATATTTGTTTTTCATTTGAGATGAAAAATGTGTAAGCTTCAAATTCTCATTCAGTAAATGACTTTTGGGTCTCCTGGTAGAAACTCTTCTCTCTTAAACCTGAAAGCTACATCTCAGCAGTTTGGACAACGAAAATTTTGTATGGCTGTCATTAGGAATTATAGTGAGAAGTATCCCTTGATTCCTAGACCCATGTATTCTACTTATGGGAGAAACAGCTCCAAATATTCACTGCTGGTTAGAGCATATACCTCATGCTATAGGACACTACCTCAATCTCTGAAATCATTAGCTCCCATTAGGAAGAATGACTCTTGAAAAGGCTATTCTGCCATTGCATGAGCCCTCTGGCTTCTAGTGATAGGGTGCCTTGTAATACCAGTGAATCCCATGAATATTAGCCCATTGAATCATTTCTTTTGCTCAAAAATAAAACGTTTGATCAAAATTTGTGAGGTATGAGAAGCATGGTATAAAATTATTCATCCTCTAAGTCTGTGATTGGTGCTACAGGCTGATGCATGGTTGATAGTCAGTGATGGCAATTCAATATATACAAGAGCTACTTCCTCTTTCCAGTGAAAGAAAATTGCCTCTACCATCTTCTGTTCATTGGAACAGATAAAAATGCATTTGAAGTAGCAGTGTAAGCATTTCAGTTGCCAGGGCCTCAATTGCTTTTCTCCATTCCATCTCTGAAATGGAAGCTGCATTTGGAGTTACTCTCTGATTATGATAACTATTGTCATTCTCCAAGGCCCAACTATCTACCCCAAAGGTCAAATGGATGAGTTATTGAAGAAGCAATATCAAATACTCCCAGTGAATCTTTCGGATCTTGGATGGTAGCACTAATGTCTACTATTCTTTCAAGAATACAGTACCACTTGGTTTATTTTTGTATGGAGGGAGATTTCCATAAGCAGTTTCTACTTATATGTTCTTACCATGAAGCACTATTCTGGAAAGGCAGTGGTTAAGTTCTGCCGGGTGCTGTGTATCTATTTCAACTGAACAACACAGGAACTGTACAAATAATCACAGAATAAATCCACAGGAAAGCACTGAATGCACTGTGAGACAGACTGACATAAACTCCATTGATCATAGGATCTGATGGTGATAGGAGTCCCACAGTGGTGTTTTGGTTCTCTAGAAATTAATATCATCAAAGAACAAACTTCTGATATGCCAGAGAAATATTGATATTTCCAATTCTCTGGTACACGGTTATTCTTCTAAATACTTGTATGCTTCTGTGGGGGAGGTCTACAACTTGGGTCTCTAGGAATTGGGTGAAGGACTACGATTCTTCAAAAGGGAGGAGACTTTGAGTCAGGCCTCTGTTCTGTAGACTTGTAGGTATTTTGGACATTTTGGGACTGCCCGTCTCTTAGTTCAAAGAGACCTATAAGCAATTAGTTACTGCCAAAGATGAATGAACTTCACCAAGTTCTGAATGCCACACTTACTCACTTGTCTATTTTGATAGCCGTGTCTACCTTACCTCTTTTAATTATTGACTTTGCCTCTAGATCCTAGGATCCTATATCTACATTCAAATGAGGTAGTCTATTTCAGTGGAATTTATTGACATTATGTCTCATAATCATTCCTGACCTATGAAGTATAGACACACCCCCTTAAACAATGTACTTTCCATTGCCATAATGAAGGGTGTACTTTCTTTGCTATTCTTTGAGGCATATAATAAATTTAATCCAGCGTCCCCATCTCTTAAAGTCTTTGGATTCCTTTGGCTATCTGAATTCCATTGCCATCTGTCACCACTAAATCCAGCTTTTAGTCAAACAAAATGAGAAAAACAACTGAGCCTCACTCATTTGCTCAAACCAACTTCAATGTAAAATTGTGTTATTCAACACTGGACTGGCCACATGAGTCTACTAGGCACTAGAAATGTTGCTAATATGACAGAGGGATTAATGCCTAATTTTTTTTAATTTTAATTAATTTCAATTTATGTGTCAAAACAGACTATAAAATAATTTTCTCTGTAAAACAACTTCATTGTTTAGGGAGGATTACATTTTACTTTAACTGTTCCATTCTGTAAGATATTGTTGAATGATAATGTACCTCTTTGGCGCTTAGGTCCTAGTGTTATGCAGAAACCCATCACTTACCAAGTTAGTATCAACTGATTTAGTTGAATATTTTTTTACACAATAATGTAACATTGAATATGTTCATTTAAGTATTTTATACAGGCAGGTGATATCTAGGTAAAAATAGTTGTTAATCTACCATTGTAGTGTTTATAATATATAAAATTTATTGTAATTTAATTGCTATGTAAATAACTATTTTTCTAAATAATTTCTATGGACAAATTTATAAATTTGAAATAGAGACATGTTATTGGTACAGAATTAAGTGGGGATGCAGAAACTAGTAACACAAACAGAACAGTAAAGGAAAAAAGATACTGGAGAAAAATACATTGCAAATTTTGCCACAAATGGCAATTACTGTTTGACATGATAGAACAAAATGAGAAAGCTGTGTGTCTTGTAAAAAAAACAAAAAACAGCAATCAACAGAATAACATGAACAATACTAGGAGATATATTTAGCAAAGGCATAGTTCATTTGATAAGAAGATTTTTTTTCTTTATCTCAACACCCAAAAAATAACTAATAAATTCATTCTCCTGAAATCAGAATTAAATGTTCAACAAAAATATTTTTAAAGCTTTTTAAAAGAATCTGACCTTGAAAATTTATTCACCTATAAGATGATTTGTATACTTGCACCATGGAATATATTTTTAGGTGGAGAAATGGTAAGAAATTATTTTATATAAATTCTGAAAACTTTGTAGATGTTAATTAGGGACTTAAGAAAAAAGACTATCCATAGAATCAAAGACTTCTAAAATTATGAAAAATCAATGGAATCAAAATTAGAAAAATTGGAAATGATTTTTAATTTAAGAAGACTCATGAAGTAGATAAAAATACTCTTAATTAATATTTTGGGTATTTTGTATCAACAAAGCTCCAGATTTATAAACAAATTCCCATTTGTGGAATAAAAAGTAAAATTTGTGAATACACATATACACATATGAATATATTATACATATATGTATATTTGAATATTTTTATTTTTCAAAGAAGAATTTTAGCTATATGCGAAAAAATAGTTTTACATCAGACGCTACGTATGTTTGGTCAAAATCTATATTTATTGTAATTCTGTACAAGAGACTGATATTCTCCTTTTATTCCATTCTGCTGCATGTTACATATTAGAAATATCTGTACTCAGTTTTCTAGTGCCACCTTTGTGAAAGGTGCAAATGTATGTAATTGTCAAATGATTCATTTGCATATATATACGTGCAAATGCTCTGAATCAGTATTAGTTTATGGAATTAAAAAAAACATGATGAATTTAACAATCTTGTGTTCTTTACCCACTCTCATTCGTTGAGTCATGGAAGATTTATTTACAAAGATTTATCGTACTGTTCATTCCAATTCAAGATTTTCTCGGAACAAAAGAACACTTACCAAATATGCAATAATAAAAAAATGGCAGTGTGATTTACATTTTCACTCATGAAATCATACTGCTCATGAACAAGCTAAATTTGGAGCTTCAAGGAAAGGAAGAGCTTCTATGTGTCTTAGCTAGACAGGTACAAAAATTTATGTTGAAATTGAAACTTTTCATTATACAAATCAATAATAATGTTATATTGACACAAGAAGTATTGAATTTATCTAACTTGGGTAGCAATACTTTTGAAAATTATATGCTTTTTCTTCTAGGTCAAAATAATTCTTGTAGTATTGATGAGCCAGTTTTGTTAACGATGTAAATATTTATGGAAAATTATATTTTGGTATTTGAAATTTTTGAAGTCTGTTTGATACATCTTGGAGATGTAAATCTACTTTCTCAAATGTAAGTTTTTTTACACGTAAATAAATCAAGTGTTTCTGATGCAAGCTTAGCATCTGAACTGAGCCGTGCTGTAAGTGTAAAGTCATGCTGGATTTTGAAGAGGTAGTAAAAACAGAGTAAAATACATCCTTAATATTTATATAGATTTTGTTTGGAAATAACAATATTTTGGATATATCAGATAAAAATACATTAGTAAAATTTGTTTCAACTATTATTTTTACTTTTTATGTGACAACTAAAATTGAAATTACATATATAATTCCCATTACATTTCTAATGGACAGTACAGGGTCTGATATATATATATATATATATATATATATATATATTCATGTGAATAATTTTAATCCATGCAAAGACATGTTCTTTTTAAAATTTATTTATTTTATTTTTATTTTTGGTCTTGTGTTTCAGAAATTACTCCCACACAATAATTTTAGTTTTTTTGCCCAATATAACTAACCACAGTCTTGCATTTCTTGTGGTATATAAGTGTCTGGTCCCCTAGACACCACATGCTGGAAAATGTAAAGGGCTGATAGACACTGGCAGGTGGTGGGTGTGGACATGAGCTAATACCCCTCCAGGCTCTGTAAGCAAGGCTTGCTTCTGCTGGTAAGTTAGGCTCAGTGGGAGCGGAAGTTTGAGGGTAATTTGAATGAAATAAATCCTTTCAAATATCATTATTCTCAGTATCGGTCTTCCATTCTTTCCCAGTGTGTGCTCCAATGAGTACATAAGATATGAGAATTTAATGTATTTTGTATTTTCTCAACCCAGAACATCTGGCTCTGATTTTCTTTTAGGGCAATCATATAAAGTTTCTTTTCTTTTCTTTCCTTTTCCCTTTCTCTTTCTTTCTTTCTTTCTTTCTTTCTTTCTTGTGTCTTTATTCAAGAACTTAAGACTTAAAGCCTATCATGTTATAGCAGCTTAAACTCTCCAGTGCATGAAATAGTCATTCACTTATGTTCCTATATTCCTTATTCTCTTAGTAGCCTCCATTTCGTCTGCTTAAGGGGAATCAACAGGGATAACTTAGGCAACTCATTTGCAATTTTCCATGTACAAATTACTGGTATTCTTTTCAGAAATAAATTAATATACTGCTATCAAGAGCAACCCAACATAAAGTCCAGATAACAATCACTAGAACTGTGTTATCAGTTAGTGTATTGTGTGAGTTTCAGTGACAGATGGAGCCTACTCTAGATAATTTTTACAAGAAAGAAATTCAATAGATGGAATTGTTTAAAACTGTTGGTTGATATGGTATAGAATCCAGGAATGGCTGTCACAACGATGACTTTGAACTGACCTCCCAAGAGAGCTACAAGCTCTACCATTTCTGAACTCTGGGGAATTGAAAACTATCACCACAACTTCAGGCTTCTGGATTACATTGTCATTGTCATGACCTCAACCAGAAAGTAAATATTTGCCTGATGATTTGTGAGCATCTGCAGTATTTGTTTACAGAGTAGTCTACGCTTACCCATGGTTTCCCTTTACATAGTTTCAGTTACCCATTATAACTGCAGTGTGGAAGCCAATGATCCTCCTCTGACATATCGGTAGAAGGTCAATGGTAACCTAATGCTAGCTATGTCACAGTGCCTACATCATTCACCTCACTTCATCTCATGTGACATATATGCATTTTATCATCTCACATCCTCACAAGAAGAAAAGGGTGAGTGCAGTACAATAAGATATTTTGGGAGAGATTGACCACATTCATATAACTTTTATTATAGTATATTATTGTAATTATTCTATTTTATTATTAATTATTGTTCATCTTTATTTTAAAGGAAGTCTGTAAATAATATCAAACGCATTTATTTCAACAGGAAAATATTACAGTTCTAAACTTTTATGTACCTATATAGCTCTCTCAGTGGATTAAGGGGACAAAAACTTCTGTAAGTGTCCAGATAAGTTGAACAACATAATTAACAAGCTTTATTTACATGTATAATCCTGAAAAGTAATAAATAATAAGGGGGATATTTTAAGTTATTATAAGGTTTATGTAAGAGGGAGACATTATCTCTATCTTCCAACATTATTTGCTGTACAAAAATTCTGGGGGTGCCTGGGTGGCTCGGTCGATTAAGCGTTCGACTTTGGCTCAGGTCATGATCTTACACTTGGTGGGTGTGTGCCCACCAACTGTAAGCTCTGTGCTTACAGCTCAGAGCTGTACTGACAGCTCAGAGCTTGGAACCTGCTTCAGATTCTGTCTCCCTGTTTCCCTGCCCCTCCCCCACTCACACTCTGTTTCTCTTTCTCTCTCTCAAAAATAAATAAACAAAAAAAAATTCTGTAAAATAAAATCCTGGACAAAGGGCAGTTAGTACCTTGCTTGCGTGATATAAAAAAATCCAAAAGATCAGTGGATCTTGTCTCCCACTAATGACTCCACTGAAAGATGACAGTTTCAGATAACTTACTAATTGTATTAAAATCATATCATCAAATGTAATTTATGTTGCCTCAAATCCTGAAAGTCTTAGCACAAGTTTGACTTTGTCTTTGTTCTAAGAGGTATACAAATGCACTAACTTGTCTTTCACCTTTGAGGGTATAGCGGATTGTATTATTTATTTAGAATTCTCTCTTTACCTTCACCCATGCCATAGTTCACACAGGAAAAGTATAATTCCCAGCCTCATTGACTTTTGGCCATATAACTTACTTTGTTCAGTGGAAGCTGAGCTGGCTTTAAATGTGCTTGTATGGACTTGCCTGATTGGGCATGCACTCTAACTACCCTACACTGCACCATAAGAAATAAAAACACTCTAAATAATGACTGCTTCTTCTGCTTTGGTCCTGAAATGAAAGATTATAGAGCTGGTGTGAGCTCAATCTATAGCCTGAAACAGACACTACACCTACTCCACATATATATGTGCAGAAAAACAAATGAATGTATTGTACGCCATTAAGATTTTATAACTGATTTTGTATAGAATTATTCCAACACAAGTTGACTAATACAGGGGCGGGGGGAAGTTTATGCCCCAGCCCACTGGACACATAAAAAACGTACTTAGGTGTAAATGCCTGAGTTTTCATGGGAATGGTTTCTGAATTACTCTGAATAAGGAATTTTTCAGATTTCTCTCAAACTGAGCATGATTCAAGTGTTCCATTCTGGTTCTTTCCTCAAGATGCTGTGTGACATTTCTCTTCACCTCAGCCATATGTGTATTGCATGTGAACAAACCTCTGTGTCTACAGGGTAGCTCACTAAGCAGGGAAATTACATTCCAACCTCAAGACCTCCAAGTTGAAAGGGGAATTCACTAGTAATGTCCATTAAAGTAAAACTTTTTTACTGTTAATCCAGTTCCTGGGTGATTGTTTGAAGTTCTACGATGGAAATCTTCTAATCCTCCAACTTATAGTAGAAACTTTTTTGTTTCCAAAGTATTTTCATATGCTTTTATTATTTTATTACAAAAATATTATAAAATAATCAAGAAAATATTTGTAATATCTCCATTTTTAAAGAACAATGAGGAATCACACCATACATAAACTGGTAAGAAAAGTAACATACTAAGATTTGCCCAGTGCAAGTTGGGGAAATGCTCCTTAAATAATGAGGAAATAGTTTCTTAATAAAACACTCTGTTAATGAATAAAACTTTAATTTTCAAATGACAGCTTAAGAAAAATATCTCTGAATGAAAACATTTGCATATTTTTGGTTCTATAAGACTTCAATTTTGTGAGATATCCTTGTTGTTAAAGTATCTTTTGTGGTAGGATGGAGTCTACAAATATTTATTTTATATCTGTGTACTTGTACATACACAGATAATCTTTAGAAGTTTCAAAACTTTTAATAAATGTTTATTATGTATGACCTAAAGAGCTCAGATAAAGTAAGAATAAGTGACTTGTAAATAACTAATGTCAGTAAAGACCCACCTGCTATTACTTAATCATACTCGTATTCTACAGCAAAACAGCCATATAAGGGTCATTACTGAGAAGAATGTCAAATTGGCCGATTTAATGTTACTTAGGGCTTACTTTATCTATATAACTGTCTCAGATAAGAATTGCAAGCTAATAATAATTGCATTAGTGTCAGAAGTGTAGGGGACACCTATGGTTTATTTAGTAGGGAGAGATAGTTTTAATGTTCTAAATTGAGTTTTACTCTCTAAGATAGTTAAAATAGCGTATGTAAAATATTCAAGCATCCATTAATGGTTGATATCTGAGAAATACAATATTGTTTGAAATATTTTAGAGTCTTCCAGTACCGCAGTCCAAACTGCTTATTAAAAGGCATGGGGTTGCTTAAATATACTATTGATACATCTAAATAAAATTGCTATAATTTCATGAAGTAAAACAAGTTATTTTTTAAAAAAAGTAAAACTTTTTTTAAGTTACAGGTCATCAGGACCTTCATAGATTTAAAGAGTTTTCTCCTCTTGGTATCAGGTTGCATTCTCTAAATTCATGTATCTAGTGGAAAAATCTACAAAAGTAAATTTGTAATAGCAAGCTTTGAAATAATATATTCCATATATGACCATGGTTCTCAGCTAATACACACACACACACACACACACACACACACGCACACAAAATCCATATTTGACACTGAGCCATCATAAACAATTATGAAACAGTAAAAATTACAGAAAACTCAGAACAAGTTCAAAGCTATTTTTGGAAGTAGAGCTTTTCCACCTAAGTTCCTAATTTTCAAAGATGTTGATTCCCTAGCATATATGCATCACTCTTGTGAACTAAGTAATAAGCACCTTAAAAATATCTGCCATCATCACAACAGTAGTAAGTTTGTTTTATTTTAAAACATTTATATATTGAAAACATTTAAAATAGTTTGTTACTACATTTTTATTCATAGAAACACAAATGAACATAGAATAGCAGCAAAATATAGATGGATAATATGCAAAAAGGAGACCGTTAGATGAGCGTGATTAATTCATTGTTAGCATGAATCTATGCTAACTAATGTAGCGTGGCAGCAGGTAGGTGTATCTAGAGAGGAGTTGTGGAGCACCTGTGGAGAGAGTTTCTCTTTTCTATTCAGAATGAAAAATTTGGGAATTGATGACAAAGGCAAACTTTGCTCCCATTGCTACATCAGCAAATATGGCCGTAGTTAGAAAGATGAAACGTCAAGATGTCCAAAGGGGCCCATTTTAGGTTTATATCTTTTGTTTGAAGTTCAGCTTGTCAAGTATTCCAGAACAACTGGTCAAACTGTCTGGAGTATGCCTGGCTGGGAACCACCAAATAACAGGAAAACATATGGGTACTGTGCTTTACAATTCACAAAATTCACAAAGCATTTTACCACACATGATCTCATTTGTTCTTCATAACAATGCAGGTATATTGGTAGGTTAAACATTATATTCTGCAAGTTCAAAGGTAAATGCTGAAATGAGAGAATTTAAGTGATTCATACATGGACACACAAATTGTAGTAGCAGATCCAGGACCTAGACCAAAGTTTTCTAATTCTAATTACAGACTCCTTTCTATTACCTCTGCTCTCATAAGAAGGTTGAAAACGTGCATTTCATTAAGATTTAATGTATGTCATAATTTTATTAAATGTTAAATATGTGAAAATTCTTCTAAATGAATTCAGCCTGGCTAGGAACTTAGTTGCTCTTGAGGCAATCAACATCAGGAAATATCATTTTTTCATGGTATTATTGGGTTAAAATTCGTATACCATAGGCCTCCTACTTGGGTGATAATTGTGTTAGTGGTATGATAAACCTTTATAAGGGTAGCACAACTTGCAGCATTTTAACATTCTCAGGGAAATGTTCTAAAAGCAAAAATGAATGGGACGAAAGAGAAAGATCTAGGTGTTTCTCTGTAAGTGTGTACATGTGAGTATTTTTTTCCACATATATTATACTTGACATGCCAAATTCCAGTTCAATCTTGGAAATGCAATAAAACAATGATCATTATAGAAAGCTCTACTCCTACATTCAAGAAGCTTATAGTCTAGGAAGGGAGACTGATACTAATCAAATAATTTTCTTTTCATGTATTCATTCATTCATTCATTCATTCAGCTAATACTTACGAAACACTTACAAGTGAGAAATTATTCTGTGTACTGGTAATGTAAACATCACAGCTATGAAGTGATGCAACTGGGATGCCACATTTCCTGCAACTGAGGGACACAACTTGATGTGTCTGAATGTAGAGGTCTTGTGAACAATTAACCATCTCACCACCCTTCTTCATCTACCAAGAAAATGACAACTGAAGCTGGAAATTTATTTGAAGTTTATTATTTGGTTCAGAAATACATACAATTTTACATTATTTAATAATATATTTATATTTTATGCCATATGATAATAATACATTACAATATATTGTAATAATATGAAGGTATTAGTTTTCATCACCCTTGCCCCCAATTTAAGTAAAATTGATTCTTGAAAGCAGATGTCTTTCTGAGACTTGTTTGGGAAATGGTAAGCAATTATTTCAGCTGCAGCATTATTTTTAAATATGTTTTAAAAAGTACAGGAACCGTGGCACTGCTGTGGCTCAGTCAGTTCAGCCTCCAACTTTGGCTCAGGTCATGATCTCACGGTTCATGAGTTTGAGTCCCGCGTAGGGCTCTGTGCTGACAGCTAAGAGGCTGGAGCCTGCTTGGAATTCTGTGTCTCCCCCTCTCTCTAACCCCTCCTCCACTCATGCTCTGTCTCTGTCTCTCAAAAGTAAATAAATGTCAAAAAATGAATAGAAATTATTTTTGGGACAGAGAGAGACAGAGCATGAACAGGGGAGGGGCAGAGAGAGAGGGAGACACAGAATCAGAAACAGGCTCCAGGCTCTGAGCCATCAGCCCAGAGCCTGACGCGGGGCTCGAACTCACAGACCGTGAGATCGTGACCTGGCTGAAGTCGGACGCTTAACCGACTGCGCCACCCAGGCGCCCCAAAAAATGAATAGAAATTAAAAAGTACAGGAACTAAGACTGGAGATAGAGAATATGAAACTGTTCTGTAGACCCATAAATGTAAAGGCAAAATGATGCTGCAAATACATCATTGGAGAAGACTTATTGCAATCTTTTTCATACTATTAGTACTTTTAACACCTACCTTGTAGAAGAGTGACAAGATGATCTATGTATAGGCTCCTCTCAGAGTATAGAACACATGGTAGGATATCAATAAATATTAAAATATATATAGTCTTGAGTACTTTTGCAATAGCTCAGTTTAGAAGTGATGAGGGGTTCATCACTTATTCTTAATATAAAACTTATGCAAAGTGTGCAACAAATAAAACCTATAGAAAACAGATGTTTCCATCACAATCTGTTGCTTTTCCGAATAATATTTTGAAAACACATTCCTTCAGCCATTATACAGTTCTTAAAATACAAACGATATTAAATGTTTATTTATTTTTGAGAGAGAGTAATGGGGGGAGGGGCAGAGAGAG
Source organism: Prionailurus viverrinus (assembly GCF_022837055.1). Taxonomy (NCBI): domain Eukaryota; kingdom Metazoa; phylum Chordata; class Mammalia; order Carnivora; family Felidae; genus Prionailurus; species Prionailurus viverrinus. Next base: position 46,182,653 of record NC_062561.1, on the reverse strand, counting down.
GGAGATAGGATCCAAAGTGCGTTCTGCCCTGACAGCAGAGAGCCCAATGTGGAGCTTGAACTCATGGACCATGAGATTATGACCTAAGCCAAAGTCTGACACTTAACTGACTGAGCCACCCAGGTACCCCCAAAAGAAATTAAATCTGTAAGAAAGCCTAGTAGATGGGATTCTGTACACAGGACTTGGTACTTGGTGGTTTATGCTTTAGTACATGTCACACCATCCACCTCCATTCATGCCACCTTGCCCATAGTAACCTCCACTGCCTGACTATCATGGCCATAACCACTCAAACCACCAGGAGTACCAATCCTTCGCTGTAATTGTCCCCCATTTCCATCCTTCCAATGGATCTATAATCTCTCTCATTATCCATTCCATCTCTGCTACAGCACCCATTCCAGAACCTCCCATGCCAGACTAGAATTCAAGAAGAGTTTAATGTATTGGTATTGCATCTATTCTTACCGTTAGACATGGTAGCTACTGCATCCTTATATGTTACAAACTCTACATCTGCTTCTCCTGTTGCTCTGCCACCAGCTCCAATATCAGTATCAACTCATATTGGATTTAGTCATGGGGAAAATTATCGATGTTATTTTCAGTTGAATTAAAAGGTAATCCTCCCATATGTACAAAATGACCACCGAAAAAACCTGAAGTTGCATCACCAGCTCCCCCTAGCCATGCCCATCAATATCAACTCTCAATCTGGCATCAAAGCCATCATTTCCATAGCCATAATTATTATAGCCATAATAGTTACCAAAGCCTCCACAACAAGGGACTAGGGGAGAAAAAGACAGGACAGATGTCAGAGATGGAGCAAATATATTATTAACAGAATTCTATTTAGTTAAAAAATACATAGAGCCTAATGTGTGTCAAGCATTGTGCTGAATGCTTTGAAATACAGCCGAGCCCTAATTTGATATAAAACACAAGAAAAAGATAATCCCATAGTTTGGAAACAGTATGACTATGAGAAAGATATTTAAATGAATAAGAATAAAGATGTCAGAAAGTTGGATCTTGATTGCTGGTACAGGTGAAGGAAGACACATCATTTGATTCAACTCTTAATAGGAAACTTGTTTTTGTTTCTAAATAACAAAGTAAAATGCTGCAGTTCTTATTATTTTTGGGAACTATTTGGAAAAATCTTTTCCATCAATGCCTCCCCTCCCTCCAGTTACAGTATGATAACTTTGATGAATCCTTGACTTAGAATAAATGACCTCCTTTCATCTCACTGGTAGTTTTACATAGCCAGAAAAAGCTGCCAAAACTTCAAAATGGGAAGTATGAAAATGTGGCTCAAACATCATTATTTCATATAGTATATGTATATACACATATACATATTTACTAATTTCCCTCCTAACATTTTTAGAATATTGATACTTCACTCTTCATTTGATTTAATATAAGGCTCCAGATTTTATCTTCAATCTGAAATTTTCCTTTCAAAGAGAGATAAGAATTTACATTTTTTAAAGTTTGTTTGTTTGTTTATTTAGAGAATGAGCAGGGAAGGGGCAGCGGAGAGGGACACAGAGGATCCAAAACAGTCTCTGTGCTGACAGCAGAGAGCCTGACATGGGCTCAAACTCACAAACTTTGAGATCATGACCTGAGCTGAAGTCCGACACTTTGACTGACTGAGCTACCCAGGTGCCCTGAGTGAGATAAGGATATGAATGACTCTCCTTTTTGCCAGTCTAGGTGCCCCGATGAATATTGGTTTATCGGTATTCAAGTACTGAAACCTCTCAGAATCGATTGATTTCTCAAAGTTTCTTTCATATAGGAAATCTTTTCCTCTTACCTCTAAAAAGTTATTATTATCAATATTATGGAGACCGACAGAGAGATGAAAGGTATGGGACATTTTCTAAAATAAGGTTTCTGTGGCATGTGTGTGTGTGTGTGTGTGTGTGCATGCATGTGTGGTGTGTACACACGTGTGTGTGCTCATCCATACCCATTGGTGGTGGTAAAATATTTTCTTTCCCCTTTACAAATAAAAATGTCTTATTCTAAAGAAGATACATAAACTATCAAATGCAATGTGATGTTTTTGTTAAATAATAAGCAACGGAAGCATACAGAAATAAATATTTCTCATGGAGGTAAAATATATACAACTATAAAATCATAAATATACTGGAGAATTATAATATGAATTTGTAAATTGTATGCAAATAGCTTGAAACCAGATCTATAAAGACATAAATAAAGCAACAAGACTGAAAGGTTTATATGTTGGCTTGTTTATAGAGTAGCACAAACATTTTTCTTTTTTAATTGGCAATTAATTTTCGGCAGCCATCTAGGTACTTTCATGTCAAATTACTTTTCCTACACTAAACAAGATTAGGCATCCAAGCAGCAAAGCACTTACGTGAAAAGTGAGAAACTGACTGTCAAGTAGATATTTTCCACCTATAACCAATTAAAATGTTTCTTTTTTGATGAATGGGTGTTGTAATTTCACATTTTGTATTTTTACCTAAGCACATACCTGTGTAACATCCCAGTTCACAAAGGCTAAAAAAGATGGGTACTGAGATTTCTTTTATTCCTTTTATTCAATACACCTTCAGAATGAAGCAAGCATTTTTGTGCTGTTTCAAAGACAGAGCTTTCTTATGCTACTGCACACAAAAATATAGCAACAGTTCATGTACGTATATATGTTTAGGGGCATATATGTGTATATGTGTGTATAAGTGTATCAACGCACGTGTTTTTATAAACCTCAAAAAATATTTTAATCAAATGATTTTTAGTCTCTTGGTTCCTTGTAGATTATCATTTCACATTAAAATGTAGAGATGTCTGTATTTAAAAATTAAACCATTGACACATCAGGTAAAAAAGTAATGTATTATTGATAATCTTCAAGTGAATGACATAAAAAGGAAAATATTGATTTTTTGGAAGATGTCTCATTTTTCTTACTTCACAGAAGACTGATGCAGGTTCATGAGCCTATCAATATTATTTGAATTAATGCATATTCCCTGCTATTGATTGCCTTAACAATGATTGTCATAACTGATTTATGGGCACTTATGCCTGTTAAATATTTTAAGAGGTAAATATCAGATTTGTATATATAAGTAGATTGACTTGAATAAACAACAAGGTTGGATGTTAACATTATACCTTTTGATTTAATCCATATTATAATACATTATGCAAGATGTATTTTTAAGATAGCAGCAAAAATTCCAACTAAAGTTGATATTAGATCACATTGTTTACTAGAGTTAAGTGCAGAATTCTCTCTAAGGCTAACAAAGTATTTTCAATTTTGAGGTAGAAATTCTCATGTCATTTGGAAATGTAGCTAATGTATCTATGAGAAAAACTAGGTCTATCAAGCCAAAATATAAAATTTGAGTATCATTGTAATATACTTAAAATTGATTTGTTCTTACTGCTTAGAATAGATCAGGATATAAGATTATATTTCAGCTTTCTATGGTGACTGATACCCAATATTTTCCAAATAAATGAGACAAGTTGTGATGGTGTGAGAGGCAAAAAGATGTATATATCATCTTATAATTAGTATATCTTTGACTTCAAATGTGAGATATGATTACTACAGTCATTTACCAAGGACCTGCTTTTTTAAAGATGAGTTTATTGAGGTATCACATATGCATCTTAAATTCATTTGGTTTAAGAGTATAATTAAATGCTTTTTCAAATTGACAGACAAGTATAAAAATTACCACAATCTAATTGTAGAAAATTTTTGTTACCTCAAACAGATACATGGTGCTCACTACGGTCACTTCCTGTTCCTAAACCCAGTCCCTGACAACCACTGATCTACTTACTGTTTCTAAAGATTTACTGTTTCTGGACACTTCACATAAATAAAATCACCCAAAATGTGGTCTTTTGCATCTGGCTTCTTTCATGTAGTGTAATATTTTAGACGTTGATCCATGTTGTAGTATGTGTCAGCCTTTCATTCATTTTTATTGCCAAATGCAATTCCATTGTATGGATAACCACAACTCTATACATTCACCAGTTGATGGATGCGTTTTTTTCACTTTTTGGCTATTAAAAGTATTTTTGCTATCATCATTCATGCAGAAATCTTACTGTGGACATATGTTTTCATTTCTCTTGCATATTCTAAACATGGGATTGCTTGATTATATGGTAAATTTGTACTTAACTCTTTAAGAAACTGCTAAACTGTCTTCTAAATTGGCTAAGCCATTTAGCATTCCTACCTACAATGCATGATGGTTCCAGTTTTGCTACATCCTTGACAATATGTTTTACATTTTCTTTTGATTGTAGCTATCCTAGTAGATGTGAAGTGGTAAGTCATTGTGGTTTTGATTTGCATTTCCCTAATGGCTGATGATGTACATCTTTTCCTAAGCTTATTAACCATTGCATATCTTTGTCAAGAAATGAATATTCAAATTCTTTGTCCATTTTCAACTAGATTATCTGTCTCTTTTTTGGTTTTGGTATTATATGTAAGAAATCATTATCTAATCCAAGCTCATAAGGAGTTATTCTTATATTTTCCTATTCCTAAGGGTTTTATAACGTTAGCTTTTACATTTAAATCAATGATTCATTTTGAATGATTTTTTTTATGGTGTGAGGTAGGAATCAAAATTCATTCTTCTGCATGTGGATATTGTCTCAGCACTATTTGTTGAAAAGATTATATTACCCCCCCATTGAATTGCCTATTTTCCCCCCATATGCGTATCACAGTTTCCTTCTCCTCCTCCTCCTCCTCCTCCTCCTTCTCCTTTTTCTTCTTTTCTTTTTTTGCATGTCTCTTAACTTTTTCTTGAAAATTGTGCATTTTAGGTAATATAACAAATCAGAATCTTAACTCTACCTACCCCCTTAGGGTTGATGCTATCATTTATTTGTTTAGCAAATTGGCAAAAATAATTCTATGATGTTTATTGCCATTACAATATGCAGTTGTTTTCTTGTGTTTATCTTTTTACCTGACTAGTAATTGGCCCAGGTCAGCATAAGCTTGTTATTGGTCAACAGGTGTGCTTAAGTTCCCTTGGCCTGCTGGATATTTAGTTTTGCAATTAAATGCATGTGTGTTTGGAGGTTGCTATCATAGTTCAGAGTTTACATTTTTTTCCCTCTATCCTCCACCCCTTTTGCTTAGAACTGATAGCATGGATTTTCCTGTATGATTCTATTTTAGAGGATGCAACCTTGGGCATGTACATAGTCTTCCAGACTGCTACAATGGATGTGATTTTATTGTTAAACCTGGCTTCTTAGTAATTATTTCTGAATCACAGTAGCTTATTGTTTGGCCAATGTTTGGTTAGAGATTGTGCTTAAGCTCCTAGTTCCAGTGAAGCTTTTACTCTTTACTGTGGATCTGTGTGTGACTTGGGGAATGTTTTCGTTCCTGTCCCATCTCCTGCTCTAATTGTTCCTCAGTTCATTCAGCTTGTGCACAGCCTTTCTGTACCCAAGGGTTAAAAGTGATCCTAGTAGTTCTTCATGGATATCTATTTTCTTGGTTCTCTCTGTTAAAATATGTGATTGCTCTGCTTTTTTTTTTTTTTTTGCTACTGGTAGAGCTATGTGTACCTTTTGTTGCTCTCTGCCAAGATCACCATTGTTTATGACATCTCCCCTTTGTCCCGTAGGCATGGAGTTCTTCATGCTCTTTTCCAAACAAAGTCAATTTTCTCAGATAGAACTGTGAAACTCTTTGCTCCTGTGCTGTGTCTTTCCCATTGGGTATAAGCTTTTCATTAACTCACAAGATCTAGGACAGGAACAATGATGCATTTCGACTGGAGTCACACCTTTGCTCTATGACCAAGAACTGTGCAAAGCTGGAGAGTGTTCCTATATTACTGGCTGGAACCAGTTCTTGGAACCTCCACCCTAGAAGCAAGATGGGTTGGGAATCAGGGTTCGGTATTCTGGTCTTGTAATTTCTGGAATAGAGATTTTGCCCTGTGAGTAGGGACTGGGTGTTAGAAGGGAGTCTTGGCCCTCAGGGCTGTGTTGGCCCAAAACATTACTTCAGCCACATGGAGTTGGGAACAATGAGAAATACCAGCTGCCTGCCCATCTCATGTTAATACAGTTGCTTAGATTGGGAACTAGAAGGGGAAGAAGCCCCATAAGATGAAGCTTTTTGAGTGGAATGCAAAGAGTTGTAGCTTAAATGCCAGAGATTCTTAATGTTCTTATTAAAATGTAGTAGATGTTATTGAATGAATGTTTGGTCACCTGTTATATGCTTTCAGAAAAATTTACTTAAAATTGAGTAAAAAGACTTAAAATGTTGATTTTTTGAAAAATAATTTTCTGCAGGGGCGCCTGGGTGGCTCAGTTGGTTAAGCGTCTGACTTCAGTTCGGGTCATGATCTCGCAGTCTGTGGGTTAGAGCCCTGCATCAGGCTCTGTGCTGACAGCGTGGGAGCCTAGAGCCTGCTTCAGATTCTGTGTCTCCCTCTCTCTCTGCCCCTACCCTGCTCACACTCTGTCTGTGTGTCTGTCTCTCTCTCTCAAAACGAAATAAACTTAAAAAAATAAATACAAAATAAATAAAATAATTTTCTGCATATAAATGGTTGTTTGGTTGCAAAGGGTTTGCTGAGCTTCTGACTCTGCCTTTTCAAAAGAAATCAGTCTCTTAAGGAACTTACTTTTAAAGATAAATATTTTGTTTCTATTTTCAAAAAAATATTCAAAAAATATTCAAAAAATAAACATTTTAGGGACTCAAATATATGATAAGCTTTTGTAAATATTACTAAACTCAAATGTTTCTGTCAAAATGAATATTTTGACTAAAAATGCAAAATGGCAACCCTTTACAACATATAATACCATTATCATTCATGTTTTTTTTTCCTTCTGAACAGTCTTTAATTGTTCGTGATAAAGTACTATTTGATATCACCAACACCAAAGTCATTGTTAGCATAAATTTTAATTGATAATTTATAGTCTAATTGCTAATCCCATTCTGCCCTAATTTATAATTCTACCTATGTCATAAATATGAATGGATAGTTTCTAACATATACTATCAAGCATTGGTTCAAGGACTTCCTTTAATTACTTCCATTATTACTGATCCTGTGGTGTAGGTGGGAGAAATTTGGGTAACCCTTTGGATGCTACCACTGTTTTATGTGTCAAAATTGGATTAGAAACTATGCATAATGCAAATAACCATGTAATTATTTTGAATTTACAATGTATTTACTATGTAATTGCATAGTAAGTACCATATAATTACAAGATGATTACATGATTATTTCTGCCTTTTACACAGCTTTAAAAGCAAAAGATTTTGTTGCAATTATTATTGGCATTTATTGGTAAGTGTTACATAGTAGGGAACAAAATATTTATCATGTAATCAACGAAGCAAGCAACTGTTATTGTGTCTTTTCAGTTGCGAAATTATATTTTAAAGTTATTGAAGTGAACCTGAAACTGCTCTAAAAAATAAAGTTTATTAATTAAAAAAAAGTTATTGCACTCAAAGAGTTAGCCATAAGTACAAGGCATAACTTGATATATCTAAGATAGCTGATTATTCTGGATATCGTTCTGTTTACCACAGTTGTGTATTTTTAATTGAAGATCTGAGATTGAGGTTGATTTTTTAAAATATTCCAAGAAAATTTTAATGGGCCAGAGGAGAAACTCCAGAACTAAAGTAAAAATGATACTTACAAATATCCATACTTATAAGAATAAACCATATCATTACTTTTTTTGTTTACCAATACTTTAATTTCCCCAGATTTATTGAGAAATCATTGACATACATCACTGTATAAGTTTAAGGCATACAGCATGATGGTTTGATTTATATTTATTGTGTAATGCTAACCACAATGGGTTCATCCAACATCCGTCTTCTCATATACTACAATAAAAAGAAAAGAGGAAAAAAATTTCCTTGTGATGAGAACTCAGGATTTACTCTCTTATCAAGTTTGCTATATATCACACAACTGTGTTAGGTATGGTCATCGTGCTGTACGTCATATCCCTACTATGTATTTATCTTGTATCTGGCAGTTTATATCTGGACCACCTTCTTACAATTCCCCCTCACCCCACCCTTTTCCTTTGGTAACCACAAGTGTGATCTCTTTTACTATGAGTTTGAGGGTCTTTGTTTTGTTTTGTTTTGTTTTGTTTTGTTTTGGGGGATTTTTTTAGATTCCGCATATAACTGAGATCATACAAGTTGTTGCAAATGATAGGATTTTCTCATTTTTTATGGCTGAGTAATACTCCTTCATATATATACCACAACTTCTTCATTCATCCACTAATGGACACTTAGTCTGTTTCTGTATCTTGGCTACGGCAAATAATGGACATGGGGGTACAGATATCTTTTTGAGTTGGTGTTTTGAATTAGTGTCTTTAAGTTAGTGTTCTTCATGTGTTTGTGAATTTTCCAGTTTTCTTCTTGCTGTTGATTTCTAGTTTCATGCCATTGTGGTCAGAGAAGATAGTTGGTATGATTTGGATAGGCCAGGCTGTGCACCAGATCCCCTGGCCAGGTGAGCCCCTGGTTTGCTCTGCAAATGAGGGAAGCCACAGGCTATGCTCTCTGTTTAAGTATCACTCTATTTAGGGCTGTTGAATAGGCCATGGGAGCTTCTCATGTGCCCTGGTGAGGTTCCCTGGCTGTACACACTAAAGTCTGTATTCTGTGATAAGTGGGGCTATGAATTAGATTCTCTGCCTGGGCTCAGGGGAAGAAGTAGCTCTAAAGCTGGGAAAACTCTTTGTTTGCTGCTTTAACTCAAGCTGACCCATACCCCAAGTTTCTGGCTGAACAAGGTCACTACCTTTGCTTTGCACGCTATAGCCTCTGCCTGCCCTCCTCAGGGCTCACTGCACCATGCAGAGAGACACTGCTGGGCCACACAGATCCCAAGAGTTGCTGCCAGCCCTTCTGGTCAAATGGGCTGGAAAGACACATTCCATGCTGGGCGGGGCTATATTTCAGCAACTTTGCCTGGGCAGGAAGGGGAGAGGCTGTTCCAGGTTACTCTTATTTTCCAAAACAGGCTCTCTGTGTGGGAGACGCTAGAACCTACCCTCAGCCTTGGCTCTGAATTAATCCTCCTGACTGTGTATAACATGGGGCTTCCTCATGTCTGATATTGGCTTTGCTTCAGAGGTAACTGCTCTGACTACCCACCTCTTGGCTGGAGCACCCCAGGACCATGTGGTTTCTAGTACTTATCACTAGTCCTTCTGGTCAGATGGGGCCAGAAGACATTCTCCACAGAGGGTAAGGCTGTGGTTCTGCTCCTTGCCTGGGAGTAGACAAACCTAGTTCTAGGGACCAGCAAAACTCCTCGTTTGAAGATTCAAATATGGCAGATCTGCACCTGACCAAATCCTGTGGTCACAGCGTGCCACCAACTTGCTTCTGTGGATGAGCAAAGCCAAGATCCATATGCTGGTTGTTGCAAGCAACAAATTAGGTAGGTTGTTACCTACCCCCTTTATTTGTCACAGTCAGATTCCCAGTGGTTTAGTTCCATAGATTTCCCTGCAATTCCTGTGATATGAGATCAGAGGAAGGGCTGGGGTGGGTGTTGTCTCCATAGGTTCTTTTTCCCCACTGGAGGAACCAGAGACTCTGAGGAGTCTCCTCAGCATGGTGCTGCACTGACCTGAGGGAGGGGCAATGTGGCCCATGGGTAGCCATGTCCATTACCCTTCTAATGTTGTCTGTCTTGGTAACCATGGTACAGGGGGTGCTTCAGCTTCACTCCATGTTCTGGGATTCTCTCAGTGGCATCTTGTTGTAGAATAGTTGTTGGATGTTCTTGTGAGGAGACAACCTATTTTGCCATCTTAATGAGGTTACTCACCCATACCTTTTTTAACTTTATAAAAATAAGCATTTTATTTTAGAGCAATATTAGAGTTACAGGAAAATAATAGTTGGTACAGAGTTTCCACATGCCCTACACACCCAATTTCTGTTATTATTAACATCTTGCATTGATATGGTATACCTCTTGGTTGTGACAGTTTCTCAGACTTTCCTAGTTTCTGATGACCTTGAAGAATATTTGACTTTTGAAGAATATTGGTAAAGTATTTATAGAATATCTCTCAATTGGGTTTTGTTGAATGCTTTTCTTGGGATTGGACTGTGATTATGTGTTTTAGGGAGGTAGAGCACAAGGACAATGAAGATTATATTAGCACACTGAGGTGCTAATAAGATCAGATTATATTAAGAATACATAAAATAAGTATGATTTATAACTATTATTATTAACCTTGATAGCCTGGGTAATGCAGTATTTCTCTGAGTTCTTAACTGTGAAGTCATTCTTTCTTCCCTCTTTCTATGCTATACTTTTGAAAGGATGTCAATGTTTGCATCCCACACATAAGAATAAGGAAGTTATAGTCAATCTCCTTGAGGGCAGAATATCTGCATAAATTATTTGGAATTCTTCTGTACAGTATCTATATCTATTTTCCCCGCTTATTTACTCAATCATTTATTTGTACCATTATGACCTCATGGACAGGTATTTTTTACTTTAAGTTCTAATCTGAAACTATACGATGTTGCTCAAATTGTTTCATTTTTGGCCATTTGATGCTTTTTCTGTTGGCTCCTATGTCCCTTAGACATCCTGGGTATTGTGAAATTTTTTTGAGCAATTATTATAAAGCACTATGTGCACTTGAATGAAGGTTTTTGTGTGGACATGTTATCAGATCTGCTGAGTAAATATCTAGAAGTGTGATTGCTGGAGTGTGTGGTAAGACTTTGATTAGCTTTATAGGAAACTGAGAATCTGTCTTCCAAAGTGGTTCTACCATTGTGTTCTCACCAGTAATAAAAGAGAGTTCCTTCTGCTTCATATGGTTGTCAACAATTGAAACTGCAGATTTTTGGATTTAGTCATTAAAATAGGTATACAGTAGTATCTCATTGTTGCCTTAATTTGCAATTATATGATAAACCATATTTAACATATTTTCAAATACTTACTTGCCATCTACATATCTTCTTTGGTGAGGCACCTGTTAGATCTGTTGCCTATTTTTCAATTGAATTGTTTACTTTTTTATCGTTGAGTTTCAGAGTTCATTATATAATTTATATATATATATATATCATTCTTTATAAAATATGTGATTTTGAAATATTTTTTCATAGTCTGAGATTATATTGTGTTTCTCTTAATAGTGTCTTTTGCTGAGAAGAAGCATTTAATGTAAACAAAGTTTATTAATCAATATTTTGTTTCATGGATTGCGCTTTTTGTGTTGTGTCTGTTTTAGTTGACTAGGGATGTTGTTATAATGTACCACAACCTGAGCAGCTTAAACAACAGAAATGTATCCTCTCGTAGTCCTGGAGGCTGGAATTCCAAGATTAAGGTGTCATTAGGGCCATGCTTTCCCTGAAAGTGTCAGGGAGGCGTCTGTCCAAAGTTTTTATCCTAGCTGCAGGTGTTCTTTGGTTTGTGGCAGCTTAATTCCAATTTTTATTTCAAGCATTCCCTCTGTGTCCAGACTCCCTCTTTATATAAGGACACCAATCATATCAGATTAGAGGCCTCTCTTATCACAGTAAGATCTTGTCTTGTCTTAACTAATTGCATTTCTGCCATCCTATTTCCAAATAAGGCCATATTAGGAGGTACTAAGAGTTGGGACTTCAACATACGTATTTTAGGGGACCCAATTTAACCCATAATAGCCACTAAAACTCACCACCAAACTCATGGTCACATAGATGTTCTCCTATGCTCTCTTTCAGATGTTCAGTAGAATTGCATTTTACATTTAGGTCTGTGATCCATTTTGGGTAATTTTTTTGAAAGTTGTAAGATTAGTGTCTAGGTTTATTTATTTATTTTTTGCATATGGAGTTGTAGTTGTTACATTACCACTTGGTGAAAATATTAGGCTTCCTTCATTGAATTGCCTTTGATCCTTTGCCAAATACTAATTGACTATACTTGTATGAGCATTTTTCTGGGCCCTCTCTTCTGTTCCATTGATCTATATATCTACTGTTTCACCAATACCATGCGGTCTTAACTACTACACCTTTGAAATAAGTTTTGAAATCAACTTGTGTAAGTCCTCTAACTTTTTTTGCCCTTCTGTATTGTGTTAGCTATTCTACTTCTTTTGCTTTTCAATATGAACTGTAGAATGAGATAAATTTTCTCAAAAACATGACAGCATTTCTTGAAAATTTGAGCAATCATAGCTAAAAGAACAAAATATTGGCCTTTGTCTCTATCTATGGCTAACATAGCTTCTTGTCAGAGCGACTCAGTTATTGGACATAGAAACTTCTGCCTTCTAAGAGAACAAGGCAGGAGTGACTTCCGTAGCCCTCAGTTAATGCCTCAGATATGAAAGCATGGAGAGGAAATTCGTGTGCGACTTTATAGTGCAGATCTGCTTCTGCTGACATAGGCTGCATTGTTAATTGAAATATTACCCTTTTCTGTTGCTGATACATGCTACTGGCTCACACCTAGAGAAGCTTGAAAACCTAGGCAGTGCATTTCAATATTACTGAACATACAAATCACCAAAGGATATTATTGAAATTTACATTGTGATTCAATGTCTGGTTTGGGCCATGATTTTGTGTATGTAACAAGCTCTTAAGTGATGTTGCTGGTTCTACTGAATACACTTTGAGCAGCAGAGAGCTAGAGAGGTTTTTCCTCAAACTTTGGCATGCACAAAATGACTTAGGCTGTTTGTTAACATACGGATTATTGGGCTTCATCTACAGAATTTCTGATCCAGTGGAATTGACAATCCAGTGGAAGGCTCTTCTGGTAGGCAGGTTCCTATCACTGGTTCTGCTGCCAGTATTAGTCTGGCCCAATATCTAATCAATGCCAGGCTTTCCTCTGAGAAGGGCATGGGGTACAGCTAGAACAGTGTAGGTTCACTTATAACCCCTTTCTGCCGTTTTCCCACGATCCAACTGTGTAATTTCTGGTCAGTGATTCCAGGTTTTAAATAATTTGTAAGTGTTCAGTTTCTACACAACTTATCATCCACTAAGAATTTAAAAATCACATTCTCTGTTCAGCTGTTAATGCTGGGATCCATATTTAGTTTTATAAGCTACTCCCTGTTTTTAGTTTTGTTTTGGGTTTTTGGCTCATGAATTTTATTTCTGTTTGTTGATAAGAAATGTAAGAGTGGAATGTTAATAAGTTTCAGTTTTGTTCTGTAATGTCAAGAATTTAAAAATTAAAAAAATGGATTGGTTAAAAAAAAAATCTAAAATGACCTAAAAACCACATGTGAAAAGATTGATCCCGAATTCTAACCTACAACTACTCCAAAATGGAGAAGTACCAGGATCCCAGCCCATTTGACAGGTTGGAGAAAAAAAAAATTTTTTTTCTCCCTATACCTCACTGCTTATTGACTCAGCTATTGGCTACATGATGGAAAGGCTGATCTGCATGTATTTTGAGGGAATTCACACTTACTGGCAGTGCCGATGGTTGTAATTAAAATGGTCCAGCTACTAACAAAGATGATTTTATGTTAGCTTTTTTACCCACATAGACTGTAATATCATTACTATAAATAGCATTATTTTAACTAATATATAAATAAAATTTCATCCATAATGAAAATATGAGGCCGAAATCGTCACTCATACATTCTATTGTAACTACATATTTCTAAGAATACTAAAAAATACAGACAAAAATAGGTAAGTAAAGTTGACTGGCTATTTAAGGGGTCTCAGTGGTTTAAAGGAGAAAAACCAAGCCACAAAATCAGAATAGTTTACTCACATGACATTAATATAATTGAAGAAACCAGACAGAATTTATCATTTTTTGATACAAATTTCTGTGATGATTCAAAAAACTATTGCGGGGTGCCTGAGTGGCTCAGTCAGTTAAGTGTCTGACTTCAACTCAGGTCATGGTCTCACAGTTAGTGGGTTCAAGCCTGTGTCCGGGTCTGCGCTGACACCTCAGAGACTGGAGCCTGCTTCAGATTCTGTGTGCCCCTCTCTCTTTGCCCCTCCCCTGCTTGTGTGCTCTTTCTCTCTCAAAAATAAATAAATAAACATTAAAAATGTACTTAAAACTGTAATGTGCAATGTGACAATTAGATAACATTTTCTGGAAATAATAATAACAAGCCCACAGAATGACTTGTGAAATGTAAATAATCAAGAGGAAAAAAACAACAACAGAATAAAATAGACTCCATCTTGTGGGAAATGGCTGTAATCTTCCCCAGCTGCTAATGGCTACTCAAACAGTTGCTGAGTCTTAATGCCTGAACTCTTCTCTTTCTCCCACATTTTGCACTTAATTATTCAGCAAATCCACTTGGTCTTGCCTTCCACTTATATACTGAACTTAATCACCCCCACCATCCCTGCTGCTAATACACTAGTCCAGACAACATTTTTCTTTTACTTGGGTATTAACATACCTGCTTAAATGCCCCCTTTGTTTTCCTTATGTGCCCAGCAGAGTATCCTCAACATTGGCTCAGAGTGATCCATATCAGGCAGATCATATCAGGCAGATCAAATCACTGCTCTTTTCAAAGTTCTTTAGTGGCTTTTTACCACTTGATATAAACTCATTTCTTACTCATCCTCCAAAGCAGCCCACACCCTGGCCCCTGGTAGTAATCTTCCCACCACCCCTTCACCCTTCTCCCCTTGCTCATTCCAGTCTTCACACCTGCTGGTCATGCCCCTGGATCAAGGTCTTTGTTGTTTCCTTTGCCTGCTTCTCCAGAAATCTGAAAGCGTTGCTCCCCCACCTACTTCAGCCTTTGATCAAATGTCATCTTCACAATCAGACCTTTCTTGACTGCCCTAAAGTAGTAACTGCTTCTCTTCTCCCACCTCCTCTTCTTCTTCCCTACTTTATATTTCTCCAGAGCACTTATTATTATCTGACATAAAACATATTTTTCTGATTTGTTGTTTGTAGTATCCTATAACATAAGCTGTAAGAAAGTATTTTTTTGGGGGGGGGGTGGAGACTTTATCATTCATTGCTGTATACCTCATACTTAACAAAGTGCTTAATAATTTAAAACAAAAATACAAACAATTGAAAATTAACAGTGAAAATTTAAAACAATGTGAAAGACAAATCCAGAGGATCTTATAACTGAATAATAGAAGTTCAATGGAAAAGGAAACAGGTAGGTGAAGAAAAAATAGTCAAAATAGAGAATGCCTTCCTAAAATAATTTTTAGGTTACAAGTGCACAGAAAATGACTGGGTAGAATAAATAAATGTATAGACTGTAGCAATAAAGATAAGTCTGGAAACTTGTCAGACATAACAGGTTACCAGCCAAGAATGAGAACCAGGCTGCCATTTTTTTCAAAACTAAAATTTAAAAACATGTAACAGCGCTTATGAACTTATACTAGAAACAGTGGTGTTTGTGAGGGAAACAAAAAGCAACTCATGGACCCCCTGTTTGTGATGGAGATTGTTAGCTTCTACTATAGTATTAGGTTTGTATCTGGCCCAATGTCTGCTCAGCCACAACATTCTTCCCCATCACTGAGGTTAGCTGAGGCCACATAACTAAGTTTTTGTTTTTGTTTTTGTAAGTTTATTTATTTTGAGAGTTAAAGAGAGAGTGTGAGTGGAGGAGGGGCAGAGAGAGAGAGGGAGTGAGAGAATCCAAAGTAGGCATCGTGCTGTCAGCACAGAGCCTGATTTAGGGCTTGAACTCAAGAACTTGGAAAACATGACCTGAGTTGAAATCAAGAGTTGGATGCGGGAGAACCAGGGTGGCTCAGTTGGTTAAGCATCCGACTTCAGCTCAGGTCATGATCTCCCTGTTTCAGAGTTCAAGCACCGCCTAGGGCTCTATGCTGACAGTTCAGAGCCTGGAGCCTGTTTCAGATTCTGTGTCTCCCTCTCTCTCTGCCCCTCTCTCTCCCACTGATGCTCTGTCTCTCAAAAGAAAGAAAGGAAAGAAAGAAAGAAACACTAAAACAACCAGACCAAAAAAGAGTCAGGTGCTTAACTGACTGAGCCATCTAGGTGCCCATGTTTAAGTTCTTGACAGTGAGTTAGGAACAGATGTGATTATGTACTGGCCTGTGGCCTGAGACATTTGGATGTGCTTTGTTCACCATACCTCTTTCCTTCCCCAGTTTCTACTACCTAGAAAACCCAGTGCCCCGGTGAGTTTAAAAGAAACCTAGGTCTCTCATCAACTCTGAGGAGCAGAGTTGCTTTATACATCCAGATTGTTCACATCAGTGCAAGAAAGAAGAAACCTTCCCCCAAATGAAGAATTCTTATTTCTTAGCTCAGTGGGCAGATGTAATGCCAGGCAAAGTGGAGGAATAAATTACAGTAAAAGCTTGGATTGGAAATAACTTGTTCTGTGAGTGTTCCACAAAATGAACAAACATTACTAATAAATTTTAACTTGATATATGAGTGATGGCTTGCAATAGAGTAGTACATGATGCCGAATGTCACATAATCACATCTGAGACAATGGTTCCTCTCTCTCTCTCTCTCTCCCTCTCTCTCTCTCTCTCTCTTGCTTGCTATGGGATTATGGTTGATCATCTCCCATGCTTGGATGCTTGGTCTCAGCCCTCGGTGTTTGGCAGAAATCATTGATTTTTCAGAATGTTTGAAGGTGCCCACAACTGGCACTAGTGGGTTTTTTTGGCATTTCAAAGCACCTATGGACATTCCTTTGCTTTTCCATTCAAGAGTAAGCTTAGGAATGCTTTGGTTCATCCTAGGTCTGGCTGCAGATATAGATCCTTTCCTCTGCCTTATTGCCAGTTACATTAACTACTGTGTATGACAAGAGTTTATTAATACTGTACTGTAGTCAGTATCCGTGTGAGCATATACAATGGCAGAAGATTCCATTCAGCCAGTAGATAGCAGTGATTCTGTTAGTGATAGTGAAAGTCGCCCTACACAGTAACCCTCCTCTCTTGTCTCCCTCACACCAGCCCTGAAAGTTTTCAAAGGAAAGTGTAGGTTAATTTGTTTATTTTTCTTTATATTTTATATTTTCTTTATTATTTTGTATTATATTACAGTGTTGTAATCATTTTTATATGAATATTTTTGGGTGGTGGAATGAATCATCCAAGTTTCCATTATCTTATGTGGAAAATCATTTTAATATACAAGTGCTTTGGATTACAAGCATGTTTCCAGGGCAAATTGTGCTTGTAAACTAAGGTTTTAATGTACACGCATGGATGTATATTTAGGTATATTTCTGAAATTGAAGGAGAGAGAAATAAAAGTTTTCATTTTTTAGTCACTGAATTTTGAGTCTTTCCATTATAAATTACAGCCTTCATCCAAAACAATTCACTACTACCCATTTGCCTTTTCTCTAAAGATTATTTAATTAAATATTTTATAGGAGGAAAGAGTCACTTTTACTTCTTAATATACCTCTCTAATGTTGAAATGATGTGTGAGTTATTTTTACTGTTTTTTTCCTAATAAAAATATGGATTGTAGAAGAAACTAAAAAATCCATAATTCAGTATAGGTTGATGTGTCAAATAATTTAGCTGAATTGGTTATTAAGAAAAGAGTCTATGGGGCGCCTGGGTGGCGCAGTCGGTTAAGCGTCCGACTTCAGCCAGGTCACGATCTCGCGGTCCGTGAGTTTGAGCCCCGCGTCGGGCTCTGGGCCGATGGCTCAGAACCTGGAGCCTGTTTCCGATTCTGTGTCTCCCTCTCTCTCTGCCCCTCCCCCGTTCATGCTCTGTCTCTCTCTGTCCCAAAAATAAATAAACGTTGAAAAAAAAATTAAAAAAAAGAAAAGAGTCTATATCTATATCTATATCTATATCTATATCTATATTTCTCATCATATAAGGCTTAATTCAAATATTTCCTTCTCCCATAAAATTCTGTTCATATTTCATTATAACTTGTGTAGCACATGATTTTATGAGAATCTAAATGTTACCTTCTCCTTCAAAATTGTGAAAACCTTAAAGACAGGAAATTCATCCTCTGCTGTTATTTATGAAGAAATACTATTCATACTGTTATCAAATAAGAGATGGACTTGATCAGACACCATAAAAATAAAGTGAAACCAGTAAGGTAAAGTGTAGATGGAAAATGCAAATTCTTATATTTGGGTTCAAAATAGCAATTTTATAAGGGGAAGATGAGAAAGGCCCAGCTTAACCACAGTTCATATAAAATGGCTTATGAGATTTTGTTAACTACATAGTCTGTGAGTCAACAATGTAACATGGCTGCCAAAATAAGCAATAAGCACAATGAAAATGTTTCACTTTGCCAGGCTCAATAAACATTATTTTGCTGTTCTGATGGCCTCTAATTAGGATAATTAAGAACTCAAGTGTCAACATTGGCCCCATCTACTAATTTCCTGATTGTTCATGGACTTTCGCCACTCCACATTTTGTTGCTCTGCATTCAACCACTCTGCTCTTTTTGTACCGCCTAAGAAAGGCCCATCACTCACTCTTAGCTGCTCTGATGCTCGTGTTAGACAATTTTCATGAATGTCTACAGAGATGATGTGCTAAGGTATGCAGTCACAGAACTAGCAAGAGGTATTAGGCAATTGCTTTAATATCAGTTGTATCTTCGGCCAAACAGTAGTTTTGAGACTTTCTGATCGACACTAAATTTGATATTATAAATAGGAAGTATTCATTAAGACAGTCTGCAGTAAGGTTGTTACACAGAGTTTCATGGAAAGATAAAAAACTGAAAAATCTTGGAGAAATTCCTTAAAATTACATTTTGAAAGGCAAATGAGAGAGATGTGCCAGCCTGTGGTATTCAGGCACAGGAAATTTGAACACTTACTTAGGTATATCAAGAGTGACAGTATGGCTAATGTCTAGTCACTGGTTATTCAGATTGCATAATGGCATTCAATTGATAAATAACTTTGCTATTTTAAGAAGAGTATTTCATTATGGTATTAACACAATCCTTTATTATAAAGATAGAGGATAACTCCTTCAACTTTCTTTGTCCTCAAATTATAGGTAAATGTCTTACCTCAAATCAGGGTGAAGAATGTCTCATCTGCCTGAGGTTCAATTTGTGTATGTTTCTCTCACCCAAGTCCATACACTACTTGTTTTCCCAT
Organism: Prionailurus viverrinus; assembly: GCF_022837055.1. Classification (NCBI taxonomy): domain Eukaryota; kingdom Metazoa; phylum Chordata; class Mammalia; order Carnivora; family Felidae; genus Prionailurus; species Prionailurus viverrinus. The sequence continues at coordinate 46,163,450 of NC_062561.1, read as the reverse complement.
CATTAAAAACACAAGTCCTTTATTTTCCCTTATCTATTGCCACCATTCCAGATGTAAATATCTTAGATCAAGTTTCTGGAAAGCAAAGTCTGACACAGAGGTCTGAGTGCACATAAGTTATTAATGAAGGACTTTTCAAGAAAAACTTAAGGGAATAGAAGAAGATAGGAAAGGGAAAAATGCAACGCAAAAAATGTGAGTTCAGGTCAAGCCTAGTCTTCAGCTGGCTTACATAAACTGCTCTGCTGCCTTGTTCACATTCAAGGCAAGATGATTGGCATTTAAAACCCTATATCAGGATATCATGGGCTGTGGGCTTCCCTCAGAGTTTGGGCTGATGTGTATACTTCCTGGGTAAGGTGGCTCTAATTGTCAGCCAGTGACAATTTCCGTAGAAAGAGTGGCATCTGCTCCTAGTAGCAGCCGACGTTCACAGCAGTTCAGAAATGGACTGTGACCACAGAACCTGGAAAGGGAATCTGGAGTGGCTGGGTGGGGGCATCATCCAGACATAGCTTTTCAAGAATTCTCCGACCAAAATTCCAGATGTAATTTACAAGAGGACAGTTACTTGGAGAGCTGCAGCCCACCAACACGGATGCTGCAGTTAGCACCAAAGCTGTAACTACCCCCGGAACTTCCCTTCATTCTTGTATAGCATTTCTGCTGGACTGGAGGCTTACAAGGTACAATGAGCTAGTCCCAAACATTGGAGAATGTTGGCGTCTGGGTCTCAGGTCGCCATGCACTTATCAGATGTGGATGTTGTACCTGCTCATTTACAGTAAAAACTGGGCATGTGGGTACCGCTGGTTGTCTCAATGGATCATTTGAATATCAAATATTTTTCTTCCTTCCCTAATTACAAAACAGAAGTCCTGCCTTTTGATAATAATTAGGGTCAGTGATCCCTGCCAAACTGTGTATTTGTGTAAAGAGTCCAAAGCGGCCCTATAGCAGTCCTAGATTTAGTCTCACTGTGTCTCCTGTTAGGAGGATCCACCCTTTGAGAATGAGCACTTCTGAACTCATAGATCCTAGAGTTTTAGGGATGAGATCAATGAGTTCCTCAAGTGGGTACCTGGAAGGATTTGTAAGTGGGGACTTGTAAGGGCTGAATTATACCCCTTCAAATCCATACGTTGAAGTTCTAACCTCTAGTACCTCAGAATGTGGCATTATTGGGCATAGAGCCTTTAAAGAAGCAATTAAGTTAAAATGAGGCTGTTAGGATGGGCCCTAACGCAATATGGCTACCATTTTTATAAGAAGAGGAATTTTGGACACAAAAAGAGTTATGACGAACACATGTGACCAGAGAAAAACTATGTGAGGGCACAACAAGAAGGTGGTCATTTGTAAGCCAAGGAGAAAGATCTCAGAAGAAACTAAACCTGCCAACACCATGATCTTGGACTTCTAGGCTTTACAACTGTGAGAAATAAATTTGTGTGTGTGTGTGTTTTTTTTATATCAGCCCTATCATAAGGCCACAGCTGCTTTTACTTCTTGTTTTTCAGACCAACATACTCTATTTACTAGAGATATAGTACTACATAATGACTATTTTTTTTTTCAACGTTTATTTATTTTTGGGACAGAGAGAGACAGAGCAGGAACGGGGGAGGGGCAGAGAGAGAGGGAGACACAGAATCGGAAACAGGCTCCAGGCTCTGAGCCATCAGCCCAGAGCCCCACGCGGGGCTCGAACTCACAGACTGTGAGATCGTGACCTGGCCGAAGTCGGACGCTTAACCGACTGCGCCACCCAGGCGCCCCCATAATGACTATTTTTAAAGGAGCACACCCCATACTAAAGATTAGCACCCCTTCTTTGCAAGGATATGGTTTCTCCATACTACTCCTTTAGGCAAGTATCTTTGGGATGCTGTGGTAGGTAGTGACACCAGTGGATCCCATGGTTTTTTGAGTGTACTGTCATACTAACCTCACTGTAAAACAGGTCCCTTTATGTAAGGTGATATTGCGTGATATCCCATGTCAGTGAATAATGGCACTTATAGAATGGTGGAATAAGGAGATTTGCAAAATCTTTCCAACAATAATAAACTGGACAAATTTCTCAAAAACAATCATTGTGGTTCTCTGAAATTAAAAAAAATGTGTCTCTCTCTGTCCCAAAAAATAAATAAATGTTGAAAAAAAAAATTTAAAAAAAAAAGAAAAAAAGAAAAAAAAAAACGGGGCGCCTGGGTGGCGCAGTCGGTTAAGCGGCCGACTTCAGCCAGGTCACGATCTCTCGGTCCGGGAGTTCGAGCCCCGCATCGGGCTCTGGGCTGATGGCTCAGAGCCTGGAGCCTGTTTCCGATTCTGTGTCTCCCTTTCTCTCTGCCCCTCCCCCGTTCATGCTCTGTCTCTCTCTGTCCCAAAAAATAAATAAATGTTGAAAAAAAAAATTAAAAACAAAAATGAAATTTAAAAAATGTGAAATTGTTTTTCTAAGAAAAATTACTGAATCTTATGTAAGAACAGTGGGAGACTATGGGGTTTTAACCTAATATAGATCCTACCTCTCTACTCACACACACTCCAATTCTGCCCTGTCAGAGACAGTTCAGAACATGCAAAGCTCTATGACCAAAGTCATTACTGAAAACAATACTGATTTTGATGGCGACCAACCTTATAGCCACCTGAAGTTGTGATACTGGTTATGGCAAGCAACAGATGAGCAGATACGTCAGGAGTTTATCTAGAAGATCTGAGGAATAAGACATAGTTTTTCTGATAAGCTACCACATATCCTAGGTGGTCTCAATTATATATATGCATATAAGTATGCATATATATGCATAAGGATGCACATAAACTTTGGAGACACTGGAGAGGCCCCAGTCATCTCCATGTCCCTGCATGAATGTAAGGCCATGTGCAGGTTCATAGAAGACATGACAAGAGGGGCGCCTGGGTGGCGCAGTCGGTTAAGCGTCCGACTTCAGCCAGGTCACAATCTCTCGGTCCGTGAGTTCGAGCCCCGCGTCAGGCTCTGGGCTGATGGCTCAGAGCCTGGAGCCTGTTTCCCATTCTGTGTCTCCCTCTCTCTCTGCCCCTCCCCCGTTCATGCTCTGTCTCTCTCTGTCCCAAAAATAAATAAACGTTGAAAAAAAAATTAAAAAAAAAAGACCTGACAAGACTCAGGAAAAAGTAAAAACTTGGAGAATTGTAAACTGCCTGAATTATGAATGTATACCTCATTCTTTACACAAATGCATTGCAGAGTAGAAACCTTACTGAATCCAGGTGTTTAAACACTATCTCTGGTCAATCACTGGCTGACTATTAAGTTATATAATCAACCTGTGATCAGTAGGATCTAAACTGAATAAAAATAAGCAAATGAATAGATAAAATGAAAAGAGAGATCACTGGCTTCGCAATGCACAATAGGCAAACTCTAAATAATTAGTCCAAGTAAGTGGGTAGAAATATAATAAAAAAAAACAACTACCTGCAGATTCAATAGGCACAGGCACCAGAATCCAGAGTTGCTACAATATATTATCTAAAATGTTCAGTTTTCAATGAAGTATTATGAGACATACAAAGAAATAGGAATATGTGACACACACACGAAAATAAATCAATATAAACTGTCTGTGCAAGTCCAGATGTTGAACTTCACAAAGACTTCAAAGAAACCATTACAAATATGTTGAAGGAACTAAAGGAAACCATATTTAAAAAATTATAGGAAAGTATGAGAATGACTCCTTAAAGAGTGGATACCAGTAAAGAGGTACAAATTATAGAAAAGTAGCCGATGGAAATTCTGGTGTTGAAAAATGAAAAAAAAATTGCAATGAAAAATTCACCAGAAATACCTAAACTTGAAGACACAAGTTATGAAAAACAAGAATGAAAGAAGGGTCATCACTATTAACCTTACAGAAATGAAAATAATTATAAAAAAGTAATACAGACAACTTTTTACCAACAAATTAAATAGCTTAGATGGAATGGGCAAATTACCAGAAAGAGCCAAATTACCAAAATTGAGTCAAGAGGAATAAAAAATCTGAATAACTGTATAACAAGTAAATAAATTAAGTTAGTGATTAAAAATCTTTAGAAATATAAAAGCCCAGGCTTTCCTAGAAACTCTATCAAACATTTCAAAGGAAATAATACTAATCATTCAAACACTCAGACAAGAGAGGTCTTTCTAATTAATTATGAGGTCAATATTAATACCTAAATATAAGGCTAAAGAAAGCCATCACACACATCTACAGACCATTAGCACTCATGAATAGAGACAAAAAATCCTCCGGAATGTTAGCAAACCCAATACAGAAACATAAAAAGGACTATACACTGTGATCAAGTGGGATTTATCTCAGGAATGCAAAATTGGTTTAGCATTTGAAAATCAATTAGTGCAATACACAATTTTAACAGAATAAGGACAAAAAACATGATCATCCAATAATGCATTAAAAGCTTTTGACAGTATCTTCTCTTGATGATGGTCCAGATTTTGTACATTTTCATGTGTTATTTTTATTTAAATGCCAGATATGAAATGGAAGTACATAATATTTATGCTCAGAAAAGGGTAGGCTGCTTGCATCAGGCTGTTTGCTTGTGAGTTGAGGCAATGTAGTAAGTAGTGGTTTGGGGCTTTGTGGTTGCTTGTTGGATTCACTTCGCTGCATGCTTAAATTATTCGAAGATAGTATAATCTTCCCTTAGCAGGGATCTGAGTGCCTAGAAGGTTTCTGTCAATTCTCTTGTTGGCCCTCAACCTTTGGCACACCAGGTGGTCTGCCCATCAGTGGTTGCCTCTCAGCTCTCTGTCCCCTCTTGCAGTTTTACTGGCTGCTGCCTTTCCCCCTAGACCCTTTGTGTCCTTTGGTTACCTTTCAATTTTCCCTCTTCAAACTCGGATTTCAGGAAGGCCCTAATACTCATGCCTCAGGTGACTTTTTCTCCAAGGCTCCGGGCTGGGGCTGGGCTCTCTGCGAGAGAGAGAGATGGGGAGTGTGGATTACTTAGGTAACATCCAGAGTGCCTGGAAAGTTTCCGTTTCTCCCAGGTCTTCCATTTCTGCCTGTACCCTGGTGTCAACCTCTGTCGGCTCTCCCGATAGTTAAAAGGTCAACCGAAGCATATTAAAAATTTCAAGAGTTTATCTGAGCAAACATCGATTGGAATACTACATCGCCAAACTGGAAGCGGCTAACAGCTCTCCCTCTACAGGTGGCCGGGAAAAGACTTCCAGAGATCAGAAGGGGGAAGCAAAGGAACTTATTTGATTGGCTACAACTTTAAGCTTAGTTGTTGCTGATTGGCTGTCCTCAGGTTTCCGGTTTGATTTTGTAACGCGGGAGGCTTTTGTATGCTTAGGTTTTGGTTTGCTCAGGCAGGCAGTCTGGGCTTTATAACCACCTCAGTCTGTTGGCCTCCTTATTTAATTAATTTAACATTTTCTTTTCCAAGTTTTTTATAAGTACTCACTGAAGCCCTCTGGAGGAATCAGCAGGTGAGAGCAGAGTCTCTTTGCATCAGATCACATCATATTGAGCATTTAAAATTTTATTTAATGTTCAGTTTTTTCTTCTTACCCATGTGTATGGCAGCTTCTTGGTCTCCCTCTCAATATGCAATAATCAAAGCAACAATTATTTCTTTCTCTTCTGGAGGGTACTCGTCATGTGTTTTTTCTTTTATTTCATTAGGTTTTATTTGCTATCTCTGAACTTAAGTAAAAAAACAATAACAACAAAAACTGACGTTTTGTTGGGGGTATCTGGTTTATTCTCTTTGTTAGGTTGGGAGAGATAAATTCTCTTGTGACTTTCTATGTCCTAAGTGGAAGAAATACCCGTTTCATTGATTCCTGTCCTTATCTGTATTATTTTTTATCTTCTACGTAATTTGGATTCATTTTGCCTGTAATTCTCTTGCTTCTTAACGCACAAACATACATTATTGATTTTATATGTTTCTTTTAAAAAGACTGTATAATTTTTTTCAGCACTGCTTTGACTAAATTCCACAATTTTGTAGGTAGTGCTTTTGCTATCATTTAGTTAGAAATATTTTGTAACCTTATTTATATTCACTCCTTTGAGTCAGAGATAATTTGAAATGTGTTGCTTAGTTTCTAATATTTTCATGATTTTCTAGATATCTTACTGTAATTAATTTTTAATTTAATTATATTACAGTCAGAAAAATAATTTCTAAGATTTCAGATATTTTTGATATATATTGTGACCCATTTTGTCGTCCAGCTTATGGTTTATTATGGTAGGTGTTCCGTGGGTATGTGAAATCTTTTATTCTGTAATGATTGGGATTTGTGTTCTGTAAGTCCCAACTAGTTGTTTTATCAGGTACTAAGAGTGGAACATTAAAATCTCCAATGATGACTGTGCACTAATCCATTTTTGCCTTTAGTTCTCCCAACGTTTATTCATGTATTGAATCTGTGCATCTGACTTTATGATTTGTATGCCTTCCTGATATAGCATCCCTTATATAACTGAAATACATTCCTTTTTGTGTCTTTGACTTTATGTCCATTTATCTTTGTGTGTATGTGTGTGCTTATTGTTTGTATGGTTTATCTTTTTTCATTCATTACTGTTTGACAGTGATGTATCTCTATTTAAAGTGTGTCTTTTATAAGAAGCAAATACTTACTTTCTGCCTATTTATCTGGTACAACAACCTCTGCATCATAATGGAGGTGTTTAGTTCATCACATTTAATGTTGTTATTGATCCAATCTGCTTTAAGCCTACCATCTTGCCATTTACTTTCAGTGTTTTTCTCTGATTTGTGTTCTTTCCCTCCATTCATACCCAATATGGGAGTAATTATTTTTGGATTTTTGGAATTCCATTTTAATTCACCTACTGGAGGAATTATAGTTTTGATGTATACGCTTTCCCATAATTTTCTCAGTGTTTGCTATAGGAATTACAATACGTATCTTTATCATAGTCTACTTAGAGATAATATTGTTCTACTTGTGTAAAATGTTAAGAACTTTACATCTACATAATTCTATTTATTATCTTCCTGTTCTTTGTGCTATTTTCTCAAATACAGTAGTTTATTTCTCCATGAATTTTAAAATCCACAATATATTTTTTAAATTATTTTGAAAGTTACTGTCTTGTTTTAAAAAAAATAATGTTTATTTATTTTTGAGAGAGAGAGGGAGACAGAGTGTGAGCCGGTCAGGGGCAGAGAGAGAGGGGTACACAGAATCCCAGGCAGACTCCAGGGTCTGAGCTATCGTACAGAGCCTGATCGGGGTGGGATGGGGTGGGGTGGCGATGGGTAGGGCTTGAACTCATGAACCGCAAGATCATGACCTGAGCCCAAGCGGGTCACTTAACTGACTGATCCATCCAGAGGGTCCTTTTATTTTTTTCTTTTTGAAAAATGTTTATTTATTTTGAGGAGAGAGAGAGAGAGAGAGAGAGAGGAAGGAGAGGGAGAGGGAGAAAGTTTGTGGGCATGTGTGTGTGAGTAAGAGATGAGGAGAGAGAGAGGGAGAAAGAGAATCCCCAGCAAGCTCTCTGCTGTTGGTACAGAGCCCAACTTGAGGCTGGGATTCACAAACCTTGAGTACAGACTTGTGTAGTTTTGTTTCTTAATCTAAAGATCAAGTTTCTTTGGGCGCCTGGGTGGCTCAGTCGGTTAAGCATCTGACTCTTGATTTCAGCTCAGGTCATGATCTCATGTTCGTGAATTCGAGCCCCACTTTGGGCTCTGTGCTGGCAGCTTGGAGCCTGCTTGGGATTCTCTCTCTTTCTCTTTCTCTGCCCCTCCCTCGCTCATGCTGTGTCTGCCTCTTTCAAACAAATAAATAAACTAAAAAAAAAAAAAAAAAAAAGGTTAAGTTTCTTCAGCATTTCTTTTAGAGTGGGCTTGTTAAGAATTATTCTTAATTCTCTTGTTTCTGATAAGATATCAAATGCTATTTTCTACAAATCACTAAGGCTTTTCTCGTTTTCTTGGTTTTTTTTTTTTTCTGTTCAGATTGAATAGTATCTCTTCATGGCCATTGACCCTTTCTTCTGACTCTAGTATATAGTTAAACTTGTCTCTTGGATGCTTATTTTAGTTTTCTATGATTTCTGTTCTGTCCCTTAAAAAAAAAAAGAAGCAATTTCCATTCCTTTTCTGAGATTTCCCTCTGCTCATCATCATATCTACATGAAAAAAAAATCTTAAACCTATTTATCATAACTATTTCAAAGTCATTGTCTGATAATTTCATATCTGGGTTTTCTTCAGATCGGTGTCTGTTGATTTCCCCTTCCCCTTTGATATGGACCCCACTTTCATGTTTATTGAATTATTTCTATTTTATTGTATTGTTTCTATATCTTGTTAAATTCATATTATATGTAACGTAATTGTATACTTAATTTTCTGTTTAAATTATTGTATTTATATCATGTTACTGTTATGAGATGAATTGAGGGCTTCCATTACTTTACTACCACCTATATGCCATGCTTGCAACTACTGAGTCTGTTTTTTTTCTCATTTTTTTCTGTGCTCAAAATTCACTTAATATTCCTGCCTAGTGAACGTCCCTTGACACTTAAAACCTAAAACAAAACTTATTTTCCTCTTGGTGCCTCTTCTTTCTTTATATTAGTTTGTGACCTTACTACAACTCAGGATTATAGTTTTTATATCTTATCTCTTCTCATCCTCTCATATCATAATTAATCATTGCTTTCTAAACATATTTTATTCAAATACATCAAAGTTCTCTACAGTTTCATCCACTACTACTATTTAATATCAAGCCCTCATTCTTCCTTACCTGGATTATTTTAGTAGACAGATAATGTTTTCTGATTTCAGCTTTGTAGTTCTTCAGACTATCTACAGTGCAGTGCTAGTTGCTATAATGACAAAAATATTGGTGGCTTTATGAAGTAGAAGTTCAGTTCTCACTCATGTGAAGTCCACTGGGTGGTGGTGGCCATGATGATGTCACTGCTCCATGTAGTCATTCAAAGACCCAGGCTGATGGAGTTTGCCATTCTCAACCTGTGGCTCTATGGTCTCTTTGGATCTCAAGATCCTCTCCTGGATCGTCTACATCCAGCCAGCAGAAAAGGAAGAAGAATGGAAGATTATAAATGTTTTTATGATCCAAGTCTAGAAGTAGTATACTTTACTTTTGCATATTATCCAGTGATATGAGACCTTTTCCCTGATAACTGTGAGGAGGGCAAAGAAATATAGTCTATCTGTGTACCCAGGATGGAAATGCAATAATGAAAACCTTGCCAGTTTCTTCAGTAGTCCACTCTTCAGGCAAATAAATATCTATCTTATCCTGTCTCCATAGTTTGAACACACTTCAACTTCTCTAAGTGAGATGGTTCATAAGTCCCTTTCAATCATTGCATTTACCAGAGAGTCCACAATATGGGACAGTTTTTAATCCTGTTTTTGAGACTTGGTAGCTACTCATTCTAGGAAATAAAAATGTTATCTCTGTTCTTCCTGTCCCTCAACACACACACACACACACACACACACACACACACATCTCTTCAACATAATAAATATCTCATTTGGAAGGAATAAAATGGGTGAACATCAAGTCATGGTGCATAGTAATTTGGAAACTTTTTTGGTGGATAGTGTTAAATCTCCTACCCTGAATAAGGGGAGACCTTTGAATACACTCTCATTATAGTTTGTGACAGGAGCTCTTTTATCCATTGTTTGATCTCACTCCAGTATGTTCTTCCACGTCCATTATTTGACTGAGATGTGTATTGAAAGGCATTCTTTTTTGAAAACTTTATAGTGTTTCAGCCATTTCTGTAGACAACTTCTTGTCAGTGCAAGTTTAGCTTATAATTGTAAGCAAGTGTGAGCTTAAACTTTGTTGATAATAATTTTTTTCTCAAATACTAACTGCTTCCAGATAGTTTCAGGTGCCAGAAAACACATCCAAAGTTATTTCCTAGATTTAATTCTCAATCTGTTTCTTTTCTTCCTCAGTCCCCTACCTCTGTCTCAACTTAACACTGGTGACCTTGAAGTTGACTGAGATAGTAGGCTTGATTGGGAAGACTAAATCCTTAATCTGAACTTGACTTGGATCATTTTTTTTTCTTAAAAATCTTTAATGCCTTACTGTATATAGAATGAATGTTTGTGTCCTCCAAAAATTCATATTTTGAAGTGTTAACCCCCAAGGTGATACTTTTAGGACATAAGACCTTTTTTGGTGTTGATTAGGTCATGAGGATAGAGCCCTCATGAATGGGATAATTGTCCTCTTAAAAGACACCCCATGCAACTCCCTTGTTCCTTTGACCATGGGAAGACACAGTGAGAAGACAGGCATCAATGAACCAGGAAGGGGACTCTCATCAGACACCAAATCTGCTGCCACCTTGGTCTTAGACTTCCTGCCTCCAGAGCAGAAATAAATTGGTGTTGTTTTTAAGCTACCCAGTCTATTATAGTGATCTGAATTGACTAGAACAGAAGTCGATACCAAGAATTAGGAGTGTTGCTCTAACAAATAACCTAAAGATGTGGAAGCAGTTATGGAACTGGGTGATGGGGTAGAGGATGGAAGAGTTTTGAGCTGCCTGCTAGAAGAAGCCTGCATTGCCATAAATGAACTATTCTGGGTGATTTGCATGAGGGCTCAGAAAGAAAAAGGAGAGCTGTAGAGAAAGCCTGAGTCTCCTTAAAAAAATGCCTAAAGAATTCTGAAAAGAATGTGGATAGAAATGTAGATGGTCAAGGACATTCTGATGAGGTCTCAGATGGAAATGAGAAATATGTTATAGAAAACTGGTGGAAAGACCATCCTTGTGATAGAGCAGCAAAGAACTTAGCTGGGTTATGCTTGCGTTCTGGTGTTTCGTGAAAGATGGAATTTTCAAGGGACGAAATTGGATAGTTAACTGAAGAGCTTACCATTTCTTCAGATAACTAAAGAGATTTCTAAGCAACACGGTGAAAGTACAACGTGGTTTGTTCTGACTGCTTATAGTAAAATATGAGAAGGGAGAAGTGAGTTAAAGAATGACTTAAAAGTGACATAATAATAAATAAACAAATCCATACTGAAAAAAAAAGGAGAAAGCATGTTCAGAAGAGAAAACTAAGGGTTTATCATTTGATAAGGAGGTAAGTATAGATGTGAATCATGGGCCTAATTAACATGTCAGCAGAGTGCCAGGTTTCATTCCTCAATTGGGGAATAATGACCCAAAAAGTGGCTCAGAGATCATCAGGGGTACATCTTCAGTTTCAAAAAGAAGGGCCAGAGATAACCTCTGCCCAGAGCAGTAGGGGTAGGGCCAAACTACAAGGCATGACACCTATCCCAGTGGGTCCAGAAGGGGAGACCACTCACTTCACTGTGTGTATGGTTGGACCTCCATTCCAGTGGTTCTGAGCAGAGAGTATCAAGCCAAAGGGAATTATTCTCAAACCCTCATATCTGATGGAGTCTGCCTTGTAGTTTGGACTTGCTTGGGACCTGTTACCTCTTTCTTCTTTTGGAATAAGAATGTCTATTCTGTGCCTAACTGCTGTAGTTTCAAAGCTCATAACTTGTTTGGTTTCCCAAGTTTATAGTTGGAGAGCAACTGGCTTCAGGATGAATTGTACTTTGAGTCTCACCCATATCTGATTGAAAATATATTTAGATGAGACTTTGATTTTAGAGTTTAGAGTTGATGCTGGAATGAACTCAGACTTTTAAGTATGGGACTGTTAAGATGTAACAAACATATTTTGCATGTGAGAAGAACAGGGATTTCTTTGGGGAGCTAGAGGTAGAATGCTATGGACTGAATATTTGTGTTCCCCTCCCTTCCCTTATTCATACGATGAAATCCTAACCCCAGTGTTATGGTTTTAGGATGTGATTAAGTCATTAGGTTGGGGCCCTCATGAATAGGATTAGTCGTTATAAAAGAGGCCCTAGAAAGATCCCTTATCCCTTCCATCTTGTGAAGATACAGTGAGAAGGCAATCATCTATGAACCAGGGAGTGGACTCAAATCAGACACTGGATTTGCTGCCACCTTGGTCTTGGACTTCCCAGTCTCCAGAACTGTGAAAGATAAATTTCTGTTGTTTCTAAGCCACCCAGTCAATGGTATTATGTTATAATAGTCAAAATGGACTAAGCTTTCTCTTTTACTGTTTGGGATCTAGAAGTAGTCTTTTTTTCCTAACCCTACAAAGCTGCAAAAATCTGTATTCCATCATTGTTTTGCTATTTTGTTTCTAAACTAAACAATTCTCACATAAACTGTTCTTTTTCTTCTAGTAACTACTGACCAATAAAGCAATGTTGTATGTTCAGATTTTTGTTGCAGGATCACCCAACTTCAAGGCACCGATGTTTATTACTTAGGGAAATAGTGCTAGCAATTATAACAAATAAATTCCCAAATTTCAGTGGCTTAATACAATAAAATTTTAATTCTTGTTCACAATTAGCCTCATGTACACAGTGCGAAAAACTCTATTCATTCATAGGGACCAGAAACTAAAAGTTTCACCATATTTGGCAAACAAGCAGCCTGTCTCTGCCAGTTTTCTTCTTGAAATGAAACTCTAATAATATCATTTTCCCTGATGACATCCTTCCTATGAATCCCTTATTACATTGAGAATAAAATCCAAGCTCCTTCACATGCCATGCACAGATTTCTTTGTTTTGAAGTTGCCCACTTTATGACCAGGAGTACATTGCTGCTTAAATGTATCTGCATTTTCCATCTGTTTACCTTATCATATAAAGTTCCCTCTTTTTGGAGCTCAATCCTCCTCCATTACTACTAGGCACTATCACATTCATCCTGCAGAATCCAACTCAAATATCACCTCTTGATGGCTTCCCTAATTCCACATCTAACAGAGATAATCAACTCTTCTTTGTGTGTAACACTTTGAAATTAATTATGATTTTATGTGTAACCTGATGCATCCTATACATTTTTGTAATGTCTTCTTATTCAAGCTCATACAAATTCTAAAAGTATGTTTTCCTCGACACCAAGCCCAGTGCCTATAGTGAAGGGAAAGCAGCCAAAAAGATGTCACTAAAATACATTGCATGATTAGCACTTTCTAAGACACATTATAGTAGCACTAAAAGTTTTAATATTTTTAAGAACTATGAATTCAGAAGACTGTGATTCACAGAACTTAGTTTTGTAAATAAATAAATAAACGTTTGCATTTTTCTGACCCTATGATTATCTTTCTTGAAATTCAATCCCCTTTTTTGTTTTTCAGAATAAAAAAGTCATTTTTGTTATTTTGATCTAACTTTCTGATAAATTGTTAAGTTTAAAGTTATATATGCCATGACAGATATTTGCATATATAGTGTGTATAAATATATCTATATATATAATTTTATTGAAGTGTATTTGACATACGGTATTATATTAGTTTCACGTATATAATGTGGTGATTCAATATTTATAGACATTACAAAATGACCATCATGATAGATACCATCTATCAACATACAAAATTGCTACAATGTTATTAACTATATTTTCTATACTGTACATTACATCCCCATGCCTAATTTATTTTATAACTGGAAGTTTGTACCTTTTACATTTTATTTAAATTTCAGTTAATGTACAGTGTAGTATTAATTTCAGATGTACAAGATAGTGATTCAACACTTCTATACATCACCTGGTGCTCATCACAAGAGCACTTCTTAATCCCCCTCAACTGTTTTACCCATTCCCCCCCCACCTCTCCTCTGATAACAATCAGTTTTTTAAATTTATTTTTAATGTTTATTTATTTTTGAGAGAGAGAGAAAGAGACAGAGTTGACTGGGGGAGCAGCAGAGAGAGAGGGAGACACAGAATCCGAAGCAGGCTCCAGGCTCCGAGCTGTCAGCACAGCTCAAACTCAAAAACTGTGAGATCATGACCTGAGCTGAAGTCGGATGCTTAACCGACTGAGCCACCCAGGCGCCCCATCATCATTTGTTCTCTATAGTTAAGAGTCTGTGTCTTGATTTACCCCCCTCCCTTTTTTTCTCCCCTTTGCTCATTTGTTTTGTTTCTTAATTTCCATATGTACGTAAAATCATATGGTATTGTCTTTCTCTGACAAACTATGTCACTTAGCATAATACTCTTTAGCTCTATCCATGTCATTACACATGGCAAGATTTCATTCTTCTTATGGCTGTATAATATTCCATTCACCTCTTCTTTATCCATTCATCAATCTGTGGACACTTGGCCTATTTCCATGTCTTGGTTATTGCAAATAATGCTGCATTGAATATAGGGGTGAGTATATATTTTATTTTATTTTATTTTTAATTTGTTTAAGTTTACTTATTATTTTGAGAGAGACAGAGCACAAGTGAGGGAGGAAGAGAGAGAGAGATGAGGAGTAAGAGGATCCCAAGCAGGCTCCACACTATCAGCATAGAGCCTGATGTGGGGCTCGAAACCATGAACCATGAGATCAAGAGTCTGGTACTTAACCGACTGAGCCATCCAGGACGCCCCAGAGCTGAGCATATATTTTTGAATTAGTGTTTTCGTTTTCTTCAGGTAAATACCCAGAATTTACCTGGTAAATTGGAATTGCTGGATCATATGTTATTTCTATTTTTTTAATTTTTTTAGGAAACTCCCTACGGTTTTCCACAGTGGCTGCACCACTTTGCATTCCTACCAACAGATCATGCGGGTTCCCTTTTCTCCACATTCTTACCAACACTTGTTATTTCTTGTGCTGTTGACTTTAGCCATTCTGACTGGTGTGAGGTATCTCATTGTGGTTTTGATTTGAATTTCCCTGATAAGCGATGTTGAACGTCTTTGCATCTATCTGTTAGCCATCTGTAAGTCTTCTTTGAAGAACCGTCTGTTCACATCCTCTGCCTATTGTTTTAATTGAATGGTTCAGGTTTTTTATATGATGTTTTGTCAGTTCTGTTTGTGTTTTGAATATTTACCGCTTATCAGTTGTATCATTTATAAATCCCTTCTCTCATTCAGTAGTTTGCCTTTTTGTTTTGTTGATGATTTCCTTTGCTGTGTAAAAGCTTTTCAGTTTGATATAATTTCATTTCTTTATTTTTGCTTTTGTTACCCTTACCTAAAGAGACAGATCAAAAAAAATTGTTCAGATTTATGTCCAAAAGCTTACCGCCTATGCTTTTTTCTGGAAGTTCTATGTTTTCCAGTCTTACTTTTAAGTCCTTAGTACACTCTGAGTTTATTTTTGCGTGTGCTGTCAGAAAGTGGTCCAGTTTCACTATTTTGCTTGCAGCTGTCCAGTTTTTCCAACAGCGTTTCTTGAAAACCCTGTCTTTTTCTGTTTGTATATCCTTGCCTTCTTGTCGAAGATTAATTGACTATATAAGCATAGGTTTATTTTCAGATTCTCTACTCTGTTTCATTGATATACATGTCAGTTTTTGTGCTGGTGCTCTACTGTTTGGATTACTATAGCTTGGTACTATATTTTGAAATCAGGGAGTGGTACATCCAGCATTATTCTTCTTTCTCAAGATGGCTTCGGCTGTTCAGGGTCTTTTGTGATTCCATACAGAGTTTAGGGTTATTTGTTCTAGTTCTGTGAAAAATGCCATTGGTATTTTGATAGGGATTGCACTGAATCTTTAGATTGCTTTGGGCAGTACGGACATTTTAACAATTTTAATTCTTTCAGTGCAGAGCACAGCACATATTTCTACTTATTTGTATCATTTTTAATTTCTTTTATCTGTGTCATAGTTCTCAGAGTACAGATCATTCACCTCCTTGGTTACATTTATCCTAGGTGTTTTATTTTTTTCAGTGCAATTTTAAGTGGGGTTGTTTTCTTAATTTGTCTCTCTGGTAATTCATTATTGATGTATGGAAATACAACAACTTAGGATATTTTTTGAAGCATTTTTTTCTTTTTCTGAATGTTTCAGACAAGTAACTTCAAGTTTGGTATAGGGCTGGGTACCTGAGATTTGGTTTTGCTTGAATTTAATTTAATGTCATAAATACATTAATCTGCCTTCTGCTATGTGTGAGGAACTATGTTAGTATCTCAGAGGGATGAAATTGAGTAAGATGTACTATTTCCTGAAGTCCACCATATTGCGTTAGAGAACTATAGTAGCCTTAGCTTTTGGTATTTTCAGAATGATTTTCTGTGACTCGTGCTTTTAATTTTTTACCTGCAGAGTGTTAAATACTTGTATTTTCACTAATTACTTAGGTGCTAGGTAACAAAGATTTTCCTTTAAAATCCTTATCAGAGGTTGAACTTCTTCGTTTTCATCCCCAAATTAGTGCTGACTAAACCAACAAGTTAATACTGAAAGGACAACATTATGATCCTTTTCTCTAAAGTGTCCATGTCTGGAGGTATGTGATAGAAGGAAGGTATACTTTGGATTCAAGAGACCTGACTTTATTTTCCAACTTCTTCCTTAGCCACTGTGTACTGTCTGAGGGAGTGAGTCAGTGGACAGTGACTAAGTTACAATAAATGAAATAATATATAAAAATGTAATGCATATATTCCAACAATATTAGAGGATTTTGAAGGCTGACAAGTCACTTCAATTCCATTTTGGACTTAGCATGAAATAGATGTTAAATATATTAATAAGTCAGTATTAAATAACAAAAAAATCTTATCACATACCTCTGGTTTCTCTTCTAAATGAGAGATTGCTCATCAAGTGTCCTTTGATTTGTGATATTTTCTCAATATGCACAAACGTAACATACAAATAAATCACACATATCTTTGTTTTCTCCTTCCTTTCTAGGGACATGCTATAGACACAAATCTGGTTTATTGAAAAAGCTTTCTTGTCAGAGGGTACAATAACTCTTGATTGTCCATGAATCGTTCTTTTTGAATATATACAGTGTTGCCAATGAAATCTTTTGAAATAACCTGTATCAACCAGTTTTTTAATTACTACATCCTTTGGATTTGGTGTTGAATATGACATCGAACTTGTAAAAGGAAACTAGGTGATTGTTGAATCAATTAATCAAAAATGAATTATTTGATGACTACTCTTTGTTCAGGAACACTAAGTTTATTTTTCTGTTACATAAAAATTACATAAATCATAATGGAATTGGTGTTGCTAGTACTTAACAATGTGTTCTTTGTTGTATGTTCCAACCTACATTACGGTATTTATCCATCACAACAAGCAGGCAAGAAATATTTTCTCCTTATGGATGAGGAAACATATTTAAAGAGTCCAAGTTATTTTTTCAAAATTGTAGAAAGTAAATTGTAGTATAAGGAATCAAACTCACTTCTTCTGATTCTAAGGCTTCAATATTTAAACAAAACAAAACAAAGAAAGGACTTCAAAAGCTAACACCAGGAAGAGACTGGTACTCTCATTCCCTGAGGCTTCGAAGATGAAGACTAAGTCCTGCCAATTCTAACTGTCTCATTTATTCAAAGAGCTAGAATAGAAAGCTCAGAAATCTTTGGGGACCCACTCCAAAGGCACCGGATTTGGCACTGAAAGCATCCCTAAAGCACAGATTGGAGCAGAAGCAAGGAAAAGGAAGCATTTGCAATGTACCACTTGTATTTAAGGCATTTTTTATTATGATTTTATTAAAGCGTTTTCAGTAGCTTCAAGGATCAGGATAAACTCAAGCACAGAGGTGTTTGGGATAGGGGTTATGGCAAGTTGAAGTTTGGCCTATGGATACCAAAAGCATCTTCCTGTGTTGTAAAAATAATAAAAATGAGTCAGATGAGACATTTGGGAATAGTAAATCTAAGGTCTGTATCTCAGCCAAAAGATGCAATCACATCACACAGCCACATGTCTCCCAACTCTGCTGTTTGCCTTGTTGTTGCCAAATTCACCAGTGTAATGTCCATTAAAATAACATCTTTGGGAAAATAGCACAGTGTCAGTGTTGTCTATGAGAATGAGAAAAACAGAAAGAAGAAAATGGCACTTGTGGCGATCTCTAACTGAGTTACTATGGGGAATCAAAACTTCTAAAAGAAAAACTCCATCATACGAAGAGGGGTAAAAGGAAGCAAACTATCTCAGACCCAAATACAAAGTTTCATCACTGAATAATCATAGCTCAAAGACGAAGAATGAAATGGATCACCATCTCATTGATTTATGACCCAGTTATTTTCTTCGTACTTCAAAGCTGTAATACAGAAACTGTTGTGCATTAATGTATGATGAGAATACTCACTTATGACCTGAGAGGCTCTCAGTTCAGCATCCTTTGACTTTTCAAAATTAGTCACATAATCATCACATGTTAGTGGATTCCTGTCTTACCCCTTTAACTAATTCTCTCCTAGAAAAGTAGGATAAGGAGATTTGGCTTAGTAATTTATGACATCAGTGATAACAACTTGCTATTGGATTTGCCTTTGTCTTTCTCAGAGCTGTCCTCCTCTCTTGTTCCCCAGTGACTGAATTCTTTTTGAATTTCTTCTCTTCAGAGTAGCCCTGCTGTGACATCTGTGATGTGTGCCTCTAACCACCTATCTTCCTCCACAAAAACCCACCTTGCATTTGGAGACAGTTAAGAATTTTGACAAACTTTTCTACAAGTATTCCATTTTTCAAGCAACATATAAAAGTATTCTCTATTTTCCACACCACAGACTGCACTCCTGTGACCTGATATTGGCACTTGCCTATAAATTTGGTTTTCTTCTCAGCTCTGACCTTCCACATGGTGAGCACACTAGAGAAGCCTTATTTCTGATCTCCTGATATTCAAGCAATAGAGGGATGTACTTTCTTTGCCAAGTAAGATAATATTTGTGATAGTTAATTTTATGAGTAAACTTGGCTGGGCCAAGGGGCCACAGGGTGCCTAGATAATTTGGTCAAAAATTATTCTTCGTGTTTCTTTAGGAGTGTTTTGGGTGAAATAAACACTTACACACTTAATTTTGTGGACTTTGAGTAAAGCACATTGCCCTTATAATGTTGATGATCCTTATGCAATTGGTTTATGGCCTGAATAGAAAACGTACTGGCCTCCCCAAAGAAGGGAGTATTCTCCAGCAGTCTGCTTTTAGATTTTGTCTGCAACACGAGCCTTCCTGGACTCCCTTTAGACTCAAACTGGAACATCAGCTCTGCTGAGTCTCCAGCCTGCCACCAGGCTGGACTTGATTTTGGACTTGCCAGACTCCATAATCATGTGAACCATTTTCTTAATATATCTCTTTGATCACATATTCTTTAATAGATCATAATATATCTAGAAGTGTCAACAGAGTTCAAGTATTCATGTCACATAGAAAACTACTATATATTATATATTTCCATCTATAAAATTTTTAATATAAAATTTTGTGTTTATTATATTAGGGAAACCACAAATAGGACATATAATAAGTTTTTAATTTTATTCATTGGTATTTATTATTCTCTATTTCTCTCACCTACTCATTTTATTGATTTTTTATAAGTAAAAATTGCATATAGTTGGTTCAATGTGACATTTTGATATATGGTTACATTTGAAATTATTACTAGAAATAAGTTAGTTAACATATCTATCACTTCACATTGTTACTGATTGTTTTGTTGTTGTTGTTGTTGTTGTTTTGATGGTGAGGATATTTGAGATCCACTCTCTTAGCAAATTTCAAGTATACAGCACATTATTGACTGATGATAGTCTGAAGTTTGTACCGATGATTCACATCGTCCTTTTACCCTACCCCTACACTTTGCCTTAGTAATTATGTTACCACAGTTACCAAACTCTGTTGGTATGAGTTCATGCAGTGTTTGCCTTTCTGTGTCTGGCTTATTCACTTAGCATAATGGCCTCCAGATTCATCTTGTTGCTCATGGCAGAGTTGCCTTCTTTTTGAAGGATGAATAATATTCTCTCTTCTAATATAATATATACATGGAATAGAATGTATGTGTGTGTGTGTGTGTATATGTGTATATATATATATATATATATATATATATATACACACATATATATGTATTTACTACATTTTCTAAATTTTCTACATTTACTATATATATATGTGTGTGTGTGTGTGTGTATGTATAGAGTATATACATGGAATAGAATGTGTGTATATATATAATACACACACACACACACACACACATATATATATGTATTTACTACATTTTCTGTATTAATTCATCTGTTAATAGACACTTAGGTTATTTCCATACTGTGGCTACTGTGAATAATGCTGCAGTGAACTCAGAAGTGCAGATATCTCTTCCAGACGATGATTATATTTACTTTGTGTATTTATCCAGAAATGGAATTGCTGAATCATACAATAGTTCTATTTTTAAATTTTTGAGGAACTTCCATACTGTTTTCCATAATGGCTGTACCAATCTACATTTCCACCAGCACTGAACAAGGATTCCCTCTTCTCTACATCCTTGCTGACACTTACTATTTTATTACTTTTTGATAATAGCCATTCTAACAGATATGAGGGGATGTGTCCTGTGGTTTTGATTTGCATTCCACTGATAATTAGTGATGCTGATCATCTCTTCAAATACCTGTTAGCGATTTGTATGTCTTCTTTGGAAAAATATCTGTTCTTGTACTTTCCCCATTTTTTAATTGGGTTATTTGATTTTGCAAATGAGTTACATAAGTTCCTTAAGTATTCTGGATACTAACTCCTTAACAGACATATGATTTGCAAATGTTTTCTTCCATTCCGTATGTTGTCTTTTCATTTTGTTGATTGTTTCTTTTGCTGTGCAAAAAGTTTTTAGTTTGATGTAGTTCCATTTGTTTATTTTTGCTTCAGTTTGTGTTTCAGTGCCAAATCCAAAAACTCATTGCCAATGCCAGTCAAGGAATTTTGTCTTGTGTTTTCTTCCTGGACTTTTATGGCATTATGCTTTCAGGTTTTCTTCTTTTTTTTTTTTTTTTTTTTTCCATTTCTGTGAAAAATGCCATTGGAATTTAAATAAGGATTGTATAGAATATACAGATCACTTTGGGTACTCTGGATATTTTAACAATATCAATTTTTCCCATCTATGGGGTATCTTCTATTTGTTTCTTCTTCAGTTTCTTTAATAATTAAAAAAAATGTTTACTTATTTATTTTGAGAGAGAAAAAGAGAGAGGCAGATATCAAAAGTTAGTCGCTTAACTGACTTAGCCACCCAGGTGCCCCTTTAATACATTTTATATAGCTTTTACTGGATGATCTTTTGCCTCCTTGATTAAATTTATTCCTAAATATTTTATTCTTTTTCAGATCATCATTAATGTATAGAAATGCAACTCTATTTTATATGTTGATTTTGTATCCAGCAATTTTACTGAATTTGTTTATTAGTTTTAATAGTATTTTGGTGGAGTCTTTAGGGTTTTCTATATGTAAGGTCACGTCATCTACAAACAGACAATTATGCTTTTTCCTTTCCATTTAAAATGCCTTTTATGAGTTTTTTCTTGCCTAATTGCTCTGGCTAGGACTTCAATAGCATGATTGAGAGAAGTGATAAGGCTAGACACTCTGTTGTGTTCCTTATCTTAAAGGAAAAGTTTATGATTTTCACCATTGAGTAGGGTATTAATTGTAGGCTGGTCGCACACTCACACACACAGACACACACAGACACACACACACACACACAGTCACCTTCCTTATATTTACCTAATTTGTTGAGGGTATTTATCATGATGGATGTTAAATGTTGTCAAATGTTTTTTTTTTCATATCCACTAAGGCAGTCCTGTGATTTTTTTTCCTTCATTTTGTTAAAGTAGTGCCTCACATTTACTGATTCACATGTCTTCAACCACCCTTGCATCCTGGGGATAAATTATAAATCCACCTTGATCATGATGTACAGTCATTTTAATGTGCTGTGGAAATCAGTTTGCTAGTGTTTTATTGAGGAATTTTGGACTTATCGTCAAGAAAGATACCAGCCTGTCATTTTCTTTTTCTTGTAATGCTGAGATATCTGCTGATATCCTACTGGGGATTCCCTTGTATGTGATAAGTTTATTTTCTCCTGCTGCTTTAGAAATTTTGTCTTAGATTTTTGACAATTTCATTATAATGTGTCTGGGTGAAGTCCTTTTTGGGTTGAATCTGTTTGGAGATTTTATGAGTTTCATATAATTGAATGTCCATGTCTCTCCCCAGATTTCGGAAGTTTTTAGCCATTATTTCTTCAAATATACTTTCTGCTCCATTCTCTCTCTTTTCTCCTTCTGAGACTTCTTTAACTCATCTATTGCTAACTTGATGGTACCAAACTCTTTTTCAGCCTTTTTTTTCTTTTTGCTCCTCTAAAAGTATAATTTTAAATGAGTTGTCTTTGAGTTCACAGATTCTTTCTTTAGCTTGATCAAGTCTTTTGTTGACACCTCTACCATATTTTTCTTTCTCTTTTCATTTTTTGTATTCTTTTCTTTGGTAATCTTTTAAAAAAATTTTTTTTAACGTTTATTTATTTTTGAGACAGAGAGAGACAGAGCATGAACGGGGGAGGGGCAGAGAGAGAGGGAGACACAGAATCTCTGAGCCATCATCCCAGAGCCCGATGTGGGGCTCAAACTCACCGACCATGAGATCGTGACCTGAGCCGAAGTTGGACGCTTAACCGACTGAGCCAGCCAGGCACCCTGGTAATCTTTTTTTTTTTTTATAATTTTTATCTGTTGAAAATATTTTGTTTGTGTATTGTTTTCCTAATGTTCTTGAATTATTTATTTGTGTTCTCTAGTAGCTCTCTGAGCCCCCTTAAAACAATTATTTTGATACTTGGTTAAGCTGTTCATGGATCTCCATTTCTTTGGGATCAGTTAGTGGAAAACATGTGTTCCTCATGTGGTGTCATGTTTCCTTGGTATTTTATGTTTCTTGTGGGTTTTTTTTGTAATATCTGTACATTTGATGAAGTAGTCACCTCTCTTAAGCTTTACAGATTGGTTTTCTACAGGTGAGTGTGAGGGGCTACCTGTGTGAAGTGTAGCAGTTCTGGTTCCAGAGAGGGTATAGCACTGTAACCTCTGTTCAGCTATAGCAGTGGATCTCAGCATCAGTGAAAATTGCAGTGGCCTGTGGTGGCCTAGACTGGTGGTATCTGCAGCAGGGGCAAGTGCAGTTAGGTGTTCAGTGGCAAAGCCAGCTGGAGTCCTCCTGATGTCTTTTACTTCCATGGAAGCAGTCATGGTTGGAGCATTCTGTCTTAAACCTGGGTCCAGTTTGCAGGTGCACCTGCAGTGGCAGTGGTAGTAGTGTCTAATGCACAGGCACCTGAGGAGTGGCCACAGAACTAATGCTTGGAACATGAATATCCTTGGAGCAGCCATGTATCTGGGGTCCAGAATGCAGGCACACATTGTTGCTCCAGGGTCAAAGGCATGGGCACTCTCACTGTGGCAGATAATGCAGCATCTAGGTGCAGGGGTTTACAAAACCATGGAAACAAGGGCCAGGATGGGAGCTTGCCTACTGTGGTGGTGGCTCCAGAGTTTAAGATGTAGGAGTGCTTGAAGTGGCTGTGAAGCTGAAGTCTGAAGCCTGGTCATATGGTGCTCAAACAGCAGCTTCCTTGGTTGGGGGG
Source organism: Prionailurus viverrinus (assembly GCF_022837055.1). Lineage (NCBI taxonomy): Eukaryota > Metazoa > Chordata > Mammalia > Carnivora > Felidae > Prionailurus > Prionailurus viverrinus. The sequence goes on along the minus strand of NC_062561.1, from coordinate 46,139,836 downwards.
AGTGGTTCTACAATGTCTTTCTCTTTAGGGGTCAGTAGTGGTGATGACCATTGAAAGCTGCTGGTGTCCTCTACAAAATGAGCTCTTCAGATTCATGCTGGTGAACACTATGTGGGCATTCACTGTGCAAAATGTGCATAATCCACGGCTGCTATCTGCCATGAGGTTTGTTGAGGTCCTCAGTAAAGGCTGCCAGGGTCTTACACACAGTAGGCTACTAGGGACCATGGTGGCACCCACTAAATAGGCAGTTCTGATAAACTCTGCCCCTTTCTTTGTTTCTGACCACCCCTGACATCTCAGCTATGCCAGTCTTTCCAGCAGTCCTTCATGTGCAGTGGTTCTCTGTTTTTGGCTCCATTGTGTTGGTGCAGGTTCTGAGTGAACTCTTGAGCCCTCCTGGGGGCTATTTTCATTTGTGGATGGCTATCTAATAGTTGTTTGTTTTTATGGGGGGCACAAAGTCTGATCTCTCCTATCCCAACATCTTGCTGATATCACCTAAAAATTACACACACACACACACACACACACACACACACACACACACGTGTGCACGCGTGACAATGAAATGCATTTAAAACAGTACCAAAAATATTACCAAGGGGCACCTGGGTGGCTCCATTGGTTAAGCGTCTGACTCTTGATATCGGCTCAGGTCACGATCTCATGGTCGTGAGATCTAGCCCTGCATTGTGCTCCGCACTGAGCACAGAACCAGCTTAAGATTCTTTTTCCTTCTGCCTCTGCCCCTCTACTGCTTGCGTGCTTGCTCACATATACTCTCTCTCCCCCCATCAAAAAAAACATTAAAAAAATTTAAAAAAAAGACCAAAATATCACAATACTCAGAACTCCTATTTTTTATATTTAAGTGTTACTTCATTTAGAATTTAAAATATACATTTGAAGTTAGGATGCCAAGGTTTTATGACCGTAAATAGTTCTGTTAAGTTTTTATAACTTCTGATAAATTATTATAAATTTTCCTCTGAGCAACATTTTGGTTATATTTGATAAGTGTTAATACATAGGGATATGATTGGTTATTTGGTAGATAACCTTTTATTAAGGCTTTGATTTTTTTTTATCTGGGAGTGTCCTTAATTCTTTTTTTCATTTCCAGTAAAGGGAATTTCTTTGATTCTAGTATTTATTGTGATTTCTAGTTTTGTTGCATTGATTTACTATCTAAAGTACTATCTAATCAATTTTTTAGATATTTAATGAGTGTGTTATACTCATAACACTAATATTAGGATCATAATAAAACTGAAACCAAAAGTAAATTTGAAAACAAGTGGGAAAACTTTTTAAAAATAATATAAGCTTAATTATGTTTATATTAATAACATAATAAGTAGAAGTATCAAATATTAAAAAAATGAAAAACTAAGTGGACAGGAATAAGACATTATACTAGGCACCTTATCTCACCATATGAACTCATGAAACAAGTAGATAGAAAATAAATAATGGTGAGGAGGTTCTAATTGATAGAGCAGTGAAACTTGTAGTGATAATTCACATAAACTATCACTTTTTTTTTAAAAATTTTTTTTCAATGTTTATTTATTTTTGGGACAGAGAGAGACAGAACATGAATGGGGGAGGGGCAGAGAGAGAGGGAGACACAGAATCGGAAGCAGGCTCCAGGCTCCGAGCCATCAGCCCAGAGCCTGACGCGGGGCTTGAACCCACGGACCGTGAGATCGTGACCTGGCTGAAGTCGGACGCTTAACCGACTGCACCACCCAGGCGCCCCAAAAACCATCACTTTTTATAAAGGTAATATTTTAGTTATTTTTGTTACTTTATAATTTGAGACTTAGACATAACACCATAAAAGCAGTGCCATCAGGCATATAATAATTGATGCCTAGTTATTTTAAAAATAATATAAATAGTTTGTCTTTGTCAAGCAAAGATTAAGTGGCATGCTGATGTGCTGCTTTAGGGAAGGACCTGCAGTCACTCAAATAGAGACCATTTCTTAGGGATTCAGGACACCGGACAGGAAGATGTTATATAACATAGACTTAGGAGTGGGTGCTATAATATAGAATTAGAAAACTTGAGCGGAAAGTATGACTAGGACTTTTCACAGCATTGGGTCTGTAGTAACATTTAAACAAGCATAGTACACGGTTCATCTTTGTACATATCAACATACAAGAATTTATTAATAAAAAGGTTTAATATTTAATTAATAATAACATGTTCACAAGGAAGAATATTGAGTAAATTATGTATTTAATGTTCAGTGTTACATTTAGATTGTGCTCCTTGAAATAAGGCCTATCATTTTAAAAAATATTTACTGTGTGTTTTCTAAATACTGGACTATCTGTAAAACAGACCAAAGCCCGAAACACTTGTAGAATGTCAGGCAAGATGGCGGCTTAGGAGGACGCTGGGCTCACCGCACGTCCTGCTGATCACTTAGATTCCATCTACACCTGCCTAAATAACCCAGAAAACCGCCAGAGGATTCGCAGAACGGAGTCGCCGGAGCCAAACACAGACGAGAGGCCCACGGAAGAGGGTAGGAAGGGCGGCGAGGCGGTGGGCGCTCCACGGACTGGCGGGAGGGAGCCGGGGCGGAGGGGCGGCTCGCCGGCCAAGCAGAGCCCCCGAGTCTGGCTTGCAAAAGCGGAGGGGCCTGACGGACTGTGTTCCCACAACAAGCGCGACTTAGCGTCTGGGAGGTCATAAGTGAACAGCTCTGCTCTGAAAGCGGGAAGGCTGGAGGACAAAGGGAGGGAAAGCTGCTGAGCCCCCTGACAACAGAGCTCAGTTTGGTGGGGAACAAAGGCGCTCGCCAGCGCCATCTCCCCCGCCCATTCCCCAGCCAAAATCCCAAAGGGAACCGGTTCCTGCCAGGGAACTTGCTCGCTCCGCGCAAACACCCAACTCTGCGCTTCTGCGGAGCCAAACCTCCGGCAGCGGATCTGACTCCCTCCCGCTGCCACAGGGCCCCTCCTGAAGTAGATCACCTAAGGAGAAGCGATCTAAGCCTGCCCCTCCTGCCCCCGTGCACCTTGCCTACCCACCCCAGCTAATACGCCAGATCCCCAGCATCACAAGCCTGGCAGGGTGCAAGTAGCCCAGACGAGCCACACCACCCCACAGTGAATCCCGCCCCTAGGAGAGGGGAAGAGAAGGCACACACCAGTTTGACTGTGGCCCCAGCGGTGGGCTGGGGGCAGACATCAGGTCGGACTGCGGCCCCGCCCACCAACTCCAGTTATACACCACAGCACAGGGGAAGTGCCCTGCAGGTCCTCACCACGCCAGGGACTATCCAAAATGACCAAGCGGAAGAATTCCCCTCAGAAGAATCTCCAGGAAATAACAACAGCTAATGAGCTGATCAAAAAGGACTTAAATAATATAACAGAAAGTGAATTTAGAATAATAGTCATAAAATTAATCGCTGGGCTTGAAAACAGTATACAGGACAGCAGAGAATCTCTTGCTACAGAGATCAAGGGACTAAGGAACAGTCACGAGGAGCTGAAAAACGCTTTAAACGAAATGCATAACAAAATGGAAACCACCACAGCTCGGCTTGAAGAGGCAGAGGAGAGAATAGGTGAACTAGAAGATAAAGTTATGGAAAAAGAGGAAGCTGAGAAAGAGAGAGATAAAAAAATCCAGGAGTATGAGGGGAAAATTAGAGAACTAAGTGATACACTAAAAAGAAATAATATATGCATAATTGGTATCCCAGAGAAGGAAGAGAGAGGGAAAGGTGCTGAAGGGGTACTTGAAGAAATAATAGCTGAGAACTTCCCTGAACTGGGGAAGGAAAAAGGCATTGAAATCCAAGAGGCACCGAGAACTCCCTGCAGACGTAACTTGAATCGATCTTCTACACGACATATAGTGAAACTGGCAAAATACAAGGATAAAGAGAAAATTCTGAAAGCAGCAAGGGGTAAACGTGCCCTCACATATAAAGGGAGACCTATAAGACTCGTGACTGATCTCTCTTTTGAAACTTGGCAGGCCAGAAAGAATTGGCACGAGATTTTCAGGGTGCTAGACAGAAAAAATATGCAGCCAAGAATCCTTTATCCAGCAAGTCTGTCATTTAGAATAGAAGGAGAGATAAAGGTCTTCCCAAACAAACAAAAACTGAAGGAATTTGTCACCACTAAACCAGCCCTACAAGAGATCCTAAGGGGGACCCTGTGAGACAAAGTCCCAGAGACATCACTACAAGCATAAAACGTACAGACATCACAATGACTCTAAACCCGTATCTTTCTATAATAACACTGAATGTAAATGGATTAAATGCGCCAACCAAAAGACATAGGGTATCAGAATGGATAAAAAAACAAGACCCATCTATTTGCTGTCTACAAGAGACTCATTTTAGACCTGAGGACACCTTTAGATTGAGAGTGAGGGGATGGAGAACTATTTATCAGGCGACTGGAAGCCAAAAGAAAGCTGGAGTAGCCATACTTATATCAGACAAACTAGACTTTAAATTAAAGGCTGTAACAAGAGATGAAGAAGGACATGATATAATAGTTACAGGGTCTATCCATCAGGAAGAGCTAACAATTATAAATGTCTATGCGCCAAATACCGGAGCCCCCAAATATATAAAACAATTACTCATAAACATAAGCAACCTTATTGATAAGAATGTGGTAATTGCAGGGGATTAACACCCCACTTACAGAAATGGATAGATCATCTAGACACACGGTCAATAAAGAAACAAGGGCCCTGAATGAGACATTGGATCAGATGGACTTGACAGACATATTTAGAACTCTGCATCCCAAAGCAACAGAATATACTTTCTTCTCGAGTGCACATGGAACATTCTCCAAGATAGATCATATACTGGGTCACAAAACAGCCCTTCATAAGTTTACAAGAATTGAAATTATACCATGCTTACTTTCAGACCACAATGCTATGAAGCTTGAAATCAACCACAGAAAAAAGTCTGGAAAACCTCCAAAAGCATGGAGGTTAAAGAACACCCTACTAACGAATGAGTGGGTCAACCAGGCAATTAGAGAAGAAATTAAAAAATATATGGAAACCAACGAAAATGAAAATACAACAATCCAAACACTTTGGGACGCAGCAAAGGCAGTCCTGAGAGGAAAATACATTGCAATCCAGGCCTATCTCAAGAAACAAGAAAAATCCCAAATACAAAATCTAACAGCACACCTAAAGGAACTAGAAGCAGAACAGCAAAGGCAGCCTAAACCCAGCAGAAGAAGAGAATAAAGATCAGAGCAGAAATAAACAATATAGAATCTAAAAAACTGTAGAGCAGATCAACGAAACCAAGAGTTGGTTTTTTGAAAAAATAAACAAAATTGACAAACCTCTAGCCAGGCTTCTCAAAAAGAAAAGGGAGATGACCCAAATAGATAAAATCATGATTGAAAATGGAATGATTACAACCAATCCCTCAGGATACAAACAATTATCAGGGAATACTATGAAAAATTATATGCCAACAAATTGGACAACCTGGAAGTAATGGACAAATTCCTGAACACCCACACTCTTCCAAAACTCAATCAGGAGGAAATAGAAAGCTTGAACAGACCCATAACCAGCGAAGAAATTGAATCGGTTATCAAAAATCTCCCAACAAATAAGAGTCCAGGACCAGATGGCTTCCCAGGGGAGTTCTACCAGACGTTTAAAGCAGAGATAATACCTATCCTTCTCAAGCTATTCCAAGAAATAGAAAGGGAAGGAAAACTTCCAGACTCATTCTATGAAGCCAGTATTACTTTGATTCCTAAACCAGACAGAGACCCAGTAAAAAAAGAGAACTACAGGCCAATATCCCTGATGAATATGGATGCAAAAATTCTCAATAAGATACTAACAAATCGAATTCAATGGCATATAAAAAGAATTATTCACCATGATCAAGTGGGATTCATTCCTGGGATGCAGGGCTGGTTCAACATTCGCAAATCAATCAACGTGATACATCACATTAACAAAAAAAAAGAGAAGAACCATATGATCCTGTCAATCGATGCAGAAAGGGCCTTCGACAAAATCCAGCACCCTTTCTTAATAAAAACCCTTGAGAAAGTCGGGATAGAAGGAACGTACTTAAAGATCATAAAAGCCATTTATGAAAAGCCCACAGCTAACATCATCCTCAACGGGGAAAAACTGAGAGCTTTTTCCCTGAGATCAGGAACACGACAAGGATGCCCACTCTCACCGCTGCTGTTTAACATAGTGCTGGAAGTTCTAGCATCAGCAATCAGATAACAAAAGGAAATCAAAGGCATCAAAATTGGCAAAGATGAAGTCAAGCTTTTGCTTTTTGCAGATGACATGATATTATACATGGAAAATCTGATAGACTCCACCAAAAGTCTGCTAGAACTGATACATGAATTCAGCAAAGTTGCAGGATACAAAATCAATGTACAGAAATCAGTTGCATTCTTATACACTAACAATGAAGCAACAGAAAGACAAATAAAGAAACTGATCCCATTCACAATTGCACCAAGAAGCATAAAATACCTAGGAATAAATCTAACCAAAGATGTAAAGGATCTGTATGCTGAAAACTATAGAAAGCTTATGAAGGAAATTGAAGAAGATTTAAAGAAATGGAAAGACATTCCCTGCTCATGGATTGGAAAAATAAATATTGTCAAAATGTCAATACTACCCAAAGCTATCTACACATTCAATGCAATCCCAATCAAAATTGCACCAGCATTCTTCTCGAAACTAGAACAAGCAACCCTAAAATTCATATGGAACCACAAAAGGCCCCGAATAGCCAAAGTAATTTTGAAGAAGAAGACCAAAGCAGGAGGCATCACAATCCCAGACTTTAGCCTCTACTACAAAGCTGTAATCATGAAGACAGCATGGTATTGGCACCAAAACAGACACATAGACCAATGGAATAGAATAGAAACCCCAGAACTAGACCCACAAACGTATGGCCAACTCATCCTTGACAAAGCAGGAAAGAACATCCAATGGAAAAAAGACAGCCTCTTTAACAAATGGTGCTGGGAGAACTGGACAGCAACATGCAGAAGGTTGAAACTAGACCACTTTCTCACACCATTCACAAAAATAAACTCAAAATGGATAAAGGACCTAAATGTGAGACAGGAAACCATCAAAACCTTAGAGGAGAAAGCAGGAAAAGACCTCTCTGACCTCAGCCGTAGCAATCTCTTACTCGACACATCCCCAAAGGCAAGGGAATTAAAAGCAAAAGTGAATTACTGGGACCTTATGAAGATAAAAAGCTTCTGCACAGCAAAGGAAACAACCAACAAAACTAAAAGGCAACCGATGGAATGGGAAAAGATATTCGCAAATGACATATCGGACAAAGGGCTAGTATCCAAAATCTCTAAAGAGCTCACCAAACTCCACACCCGAAAAACAAATAACCCAGTGAAGAAATGGGCAGAAAACATGAATAGACACTTCTCTAAAGAAGACATCCAGATGGCCAACAGGCACATGAAAAGATGTTCAGCGTCGCTCCTTATCAGGGAAATACAAATCAAAACCACACTCAGGTATCACCTCACGCCAGTCAGAGTGGCCAAAATGAACAAATCAGGAGACTATAGATGCTGGAGAGGATGTGGAGAAACGGGAACCCTCTTGCACTGTTGGTGGGAATGCACATTGGTGCAGCCGCTCTGGAAAGCAGTGTGGAGGTTCCTCAGAAAATTAAAAATAGACCTACCCTATGACCCAGCAATAGCACTGCTAGGAATTTATCCAAGGGATACAGGAGCACTGATGCATAGGGCCACTTGTACCCCAATGTTCATAGCAGCACTCTCAACAATAGCCAAATTATGGAAAGAGCCTAAATGTCCATCAACTGATGAATGGATAAAGAAATTGTGGTTTATATACACTTGGAATATTACGTGGCAATGAGAACAAATGAAATATGGCCTTTTGTAGCAACGTGGATGGAACTGGAGAGTGTGATGCTAAGTGAAATAAGCCATACAGAGAAAGACAGATACCATATGGTTTCACTCTTATGTGGATCCTGAGAAACTTAACAGGAACCCATGGGGGAGGGGAAGAAAAAAAAAAAGAGGTTAGAATGGGAGAGAGCCAAAGCATAAGAGACTGTTAAAAACTGAGAACAAACTGAGGGTTGATGGGGGGTGGGAGGGAGGAGAGGGTGGGTGATGGGTATTGAGGAGGGCACCTTTTGGGATGAGCACTGGGTGTTGTATGGAAACCAATTTGTCAATAAATTTCATAAAAAAAAAATAAAATAAAATTAAATTAAAAAAAAAAAAAACAGACCAAAGCCCTCAACTTCTGGGAATTGTATTTTAAGTTGGGTACGGATGAAGAGATTAAAAATAATAAATATCAAATTTGAAACAAATATTGACTAGGTATATCTTTTTCGTTAAATTAACATGAATTATTTCTTATACTGTATCTGTTTGAATTATATTTTATTTTTATTTATCAAATCTTTCAGTTTTAGCCAGTTTCTGAAATCAATTTCATGATATTGGTTTATCTCTTAAGTTTTTATGTTAGGGGACACTTTGTCACTTCTAGACCTTTTCCTCTTTCCTCTTTTCTTTCTCTTTAAAAAAATTCAATTCACTGAGCTTTGATAATGGGTATACATTATGATTATGTCAGGTATTTCATGAGATTTTTAAAAATGGATTTAGGAGTCTATTTTGAATTCCATGATTTTTCCTAAAGCTCTATGTATTTGGATTTTGATTCCTATTTTGTTTCCACAGGAGACTGCTGTAATTGAGACCAAAGAAGTGACTTCAGGATCAGCATTTTAGGTAGCAAAACAGGTGAGCTATAATTTAAACATTCTGATGCTTCTCAAACTACACATTAGCACTCTTATCAACACCAAGTATGGACAAAGCAGTTTGTCTTTGTGGTAGTGATGGTTGTCTGTTGGTCACAACAAACACATAACGACACAAGCCTTTGTCATAATACTGAGCTATGTTCAGTTGCAGTGATTTTGTGAACATGCTGGAGTAAGGAAGAACAAAAACTCCATGTACCACAACCTCTTGTCAAATGCTTTTTTCCTTTATTAAGGTTTCCTGAAAAATGCATTTTGTAGCTGTTTGGTAAAATATGTGGCACGTAAAATTCAAGTACTAAAATATAAATCTTGTCAACTTACTCTGTTTTGATGGGGATTTGTATATATGTTTACTAAAATATAGGCACAACACAATTTCCATGCTATCTCTAAAATGTTTTATTAATTTTTAGAGATAGCCCAATATTAATTGTTACATTTTATAGGAAACTGTTTCTTTATGGTTAAAATTGCATAAATTTCTTGAAATCAATGAATTTACAAAAAAAATTACATTGTAGGACACACAAAAAGTCTGGGAACAAAGTGGTATATAGATATAGATATATAATCTAAATTAATATTTTTAATGGGCTTTTAAAATATATTTTTGTTTGCTGGTTTTCCTTAGGAATTACATCTCTGCAACTTAGGAAGCTGGAATTTCTTCCCATTAGAGATACAGTAATAACTTTGTAATTAGTGAAATCATTGTCACACGGCATAATCAGCTCATTGAACACATACATTATAGTAAGAAAAAATAATAAAAAATCCTTGATAGTAACATAACTGTCCCATTAAAGTCTTGATTAACTTTATAACAATAATGTAGTATCATTTTACTTTTATAAATTAGCAGACAAATTGGAAATATATCAAACAATGCTTCTGTATCTTTACAGAAGGGAGGGATGCTTAATTAAAATAATATAATGCTGGCAACATTAATTTCTTATTGTGGGGATTTAGCAACTCATTTCAGAATGTGAGGCCAAAATTATATTTCAGCAGTTTTATGTTAAATGTTTCAAGGAAAGCCATACGGCCCCTGGGCACCGCATGACAGACAGTAGTATCAGAAACAATTGATGTGTGTAATGACAATTGCCAGCATCCTTTCCAGATGAGCTGACCCACCCTGATTCCACCCTGCTGCTCCTGTTTGGTCAGCAGGTACCTTTCACCATCTGTTTCTCTCATAGCAGCTGAGTTGTTTCTCTTATTGTGCACCTAGATGGTAAAGCATGTTGAGTATGAAATATAGCTTGTAGGTCATGGGATATTCTAAATATTTGTTTAATTTGGTAAGACTAATTTTAGCTTTGAATGCATTTTCCTTTGGTGGTAGGAAAAGAGTTTTGATTCAGAGCGTAATCAGACCAAGGCATGTAAATTTTTAATAGGGACCGTACATATAATTACAAAGATTGCTATAATTTGCTATTTGTATTATTAACATCCTTAGGACGATATAATAATCATTCCTTCTAACTAAGTACCTTGCATGATTACTAAACTGGTCATGAAAACTCTAGAGCCTCCGAGAAAACACGTATATATTCTGTTGGCTTAAAATCTAGACATAATTTTTGCTTTGTCCTTGTATGTCTTCCCAAAAGATCAAAACTTAACATTAAGTTTTTAAAAATCTTCTATTGAAATGAATTAATACTTCTTGTATTTTAATAAAACCCTGATTTTTAATATTATATTTAAGGGATTTAATTTACGTTTCCTTAAAACAATTCTTTCCTCTTGGTTTGAGTGAATGGGAAATAGGAAATTAAGTCATGCTAGGGGCAAGCCTACATTGGGATTCTTCTCAGGAGGGTAGGGTAGGGGCCCACGGAAGAGATGGGTAGAGGAATAGCTCACTTTTAAAATTTGTTTAAGCTTAGTTATTTATTTTGAGAGAGAGAGGAAGAGCAGGGGAAGGTCAGAGATAGAGGAAGAGAGAGAATACCAAACGGGCTCTGCACTGACAGCACAGAGACCTTTGCAGGGCTCGAACTCACGAGCTATGAGATCATGACCTGAGCCAAAATCAAGAGCTGGATGAGATCCTTAACTGCCTGAGCCACCCAGGCTCCAGAAATGGTTCATTCCTGAGAGAAGGAGAGTAGCTGAAATCTGAACCTAGTCATTATCATCAGCATTTCCAATAACATTGAATAATCTGACAGGCTAGTATTTTGAAAATGTTATTTTCATCACATTTGTCTTTATTTGTTTAATTATTTTAATGTAATGACAATGCAGAGAAAATCAAGAGTGTTGGTTTTGAGTTATTCCATTAGCTACTTCTGTAACCCTGGATTGATAATTCAAACTCCAAAGTATTTACAGTGGCCTTCCAGGTCTGGAATGATTGGGGCTTTAGTATTTCTGTGAACTTCCCGTTACTCTTGTCCTTCTCATTCACTTGGCTCTGTCTTAGTAGCTTCATCACTGTTCCTTGAACTTGCCAAATACACTCCAGCCCCAGCTTTTGCAGTTTCCTCTGCCCAGATCATACTTACTCCAAGCATTTTCACTTCCTTCAGTTCTTTGATATAAAGTAACCTTATGGGGTGCCTAGGTAGCTCAGTCAGTTAAGGCTCTGACTTCAGCTCAGGTCATGGTCTCACGGCTCATGAGTTTAAGCCCAGTGTAGGGCTCTGTGCCGACAGCTCAGAACTGGGAGCCTGCTATAGATTCTGTGTTCCCTCTCTCTCTGTCCCTCCCCCGCTCACGCTCTGCCTCCCTCTCTTTCTCTCTCTCTCTCAAAAATAAGTATTAAACAAATAAATGAAGTAACCTTATCAAGTAGGCTTTCCTTGACCACTGAATGAAAAATTTATTCCATCCACAAGAACTTTTTCTCTCTCTTAAACTCCTTTAATTTTCCTCAAGCCCTTCCCAAGCATCTTGACCAAGTTTACATTTATCTATCTATTTATTTATTTATTTATTTATTTATTTATTTATTTATTTTCTCCTCCTCTTTCCTAGAATATAAACTCTAAGGGGCACAGGCTTTGTCTGCTTTGCCTGTAGTATAACCCCTAGACTTTAGAACAATGCCAGGCATACAGCAGACATTCAATAAATAGTTGTTGCATGAAGTCATTCAGCAACCACTTAATAACCTTTTTGTACAAGCATTATACTACAAGTGGACTAGAGATACAGTGCTGAATAAGACACAGGACTGCCCCTTGTGAAGATAAATTCTTAGATACAAATCATTTATAATCTGTTAAATCTGCACTTTGTTTAATTTTTCTTTACCAATTCTCATTAATGAAGGGTTTAGTTCAGTAATCACTAACGTTTCTTTTGGTTATAAAGTTTTATAATATTACTATTCTAAGGTCAAGTTAGAGTCCAAATCCTCCTTAATCTATCTTCATTTCACTGTTCTTCTTTATTTCTCTCTAAAGCCTCTTTTGTAAGCAGCAACCACTGTTCCTAAAAGTATGCCCTCAAAATGATCAACTCTGAACTTGTGTGAAAATTCTTCCTTGTACTGAGGGGCACTTGGGTGGCTCAGTTGGTTGTGTCAGACTCTTGATTTTGACTCAGGTCATGATCTCAAGGTTCGTGAGATTGAGCCCTGCATCGGGCTCCACACTGATAGTGTGGAGCCTGCTTAGGATTCTCTCCCCCCTCTCTCTCTCTCTCTGCTCCTCCCCACTCACATGTTAACTCTCTCTCTCTCTCTCTCTCTCTCTCTCTCTCTCTCTCTCTCAAGATAAATAAACATTAAAAGAAAATTCTTCCTTGTACTGAGATCATTCTCTTTGCATATCTTTGTCTGTCTGAATTTTTATCTACTTTCAAAGGGGATCCAATTCCCTCTTATGTAGATTTTAGTGAACCAACTCACAGTGGTTACAAAAAGAACCTGCTGATTCTTTTATTCAGTCTCACAGTGAAAAAATAAATAAACTGAGAACTTGACACATTACTTCTTACTTAAAGTTTATAGCTCATTGAGGACAAATTTTACCTGTGTCCCCAGGCTTCCAACTCCAAAATCTTTTGCCTAGACCTGAATATCATGTATTCCTTTGTGTTGATGTCTTAGTCCTTTCAGGCTGCCATAAGAGAATACCACAGATGAGGTAACTTATACACAACTAAAATTTATTTCTCACAGTTCTAAAATATGGGAGGCTCCAGATCAAGTCACTGGCAGGTTTGTTGTGTGGCGAGGCTCTACTTCCTGGTTCGTAGATAGTCATTTTCTTGCTCTGGTCTCACATGATCCCTATCAGGGGTCTCATTATAAAGGTTCTAATCTCATTCATGAGGGCAGAGCCCTCGTGACCTATTCATGTTGCAAAGGTCCTACCTCCAAATACTATATATCAGGGATTAGGTTTTAACATAGGAATTTGGGAGGAATATAAACATTCAGTTAGCTGAATAGATAGCTGTTAGCTATCTATTTATTTATAATACCAAGTAAATACAAATTAACTGAAGTATATTTTATATTGGAAGGTGCAAGACTTTTGACTTGTGATAATTCTCAGAGCTTTCCAAGCTTTTCAAAAATATATATCTGATCCTTGTGTACCATTTCCTGAAAAAGATGTGTTATTTAATGAGATCTCAGTTTATATAACAAATCAGACTACTGTAATTTCTTCTAGAAAAACATATTTACACACCCTTATATGTGTATATATGGGCAAATCTGTGTTTCATCTCTTTTTCTAAATGTAAAAAAGAAGACAGTAGAGATACTTCTTAGATCTATGCATTTTTCACTTAACGCTTTTTGGAGATTTTTTCATATTATATTCCTTTTTATTATCTAATGCTTGCAGACTATGCCATTATATAGAATATAATAAGAATATAATAACTTAGTTAACTAAGTATCCAGGTATCTCTTAATTGACCCCTTAGATATTTTCATTGTTCTGTTTTGCTATTCCTGATAAATGTAATGAATGGAATATATGTACTTATACATTTTATACACACACTCCACCTAAATATAAATAGTTTTTCATAAATTTATGGGCCATTGACTCTTTTTTGTGAACTACATGTTCCTATTTTTGGTTGATTTTTGTATTGATCCAGTCATCCTTTCCTTTTAAATTTGTGTGGGTTCTTTGTAAATTGAAGGTATTAGCTCTGTGTCAAGTGTTGTAAATATGTTTTGCCAGTTGTCATTGGTATTCACTTCTTTGAGATTTAAGACAACTCATGAAAGTAAGGCTGTGAAAGCTACTCAAAATTAAGTGGATATCCGAGGCAATTATTCAGCAGAGTCTATCCAAGAAAAAAATGCTCAATCACTTTAATATTTCAAAGGGAAATGTTAATTTGGCTTATTTTTTAGGAAATAAAATAACTGGCATAGCAAAATAATCTTTTCTTTGGAGTGCAATGGTATAAATAATATTTAATAGCTTCTGCAACACAGTTCATATATAATTTTAGACACGTTGTAGGTGTCACAGGAACCTTTTTCTTTTCTCAGTTCTTGGTCATCTCCTGAAAGTAGTTGTCTCTGGTCATAGGGACGTGTATTGTGTCTCTTCAGTGTTACCATGCCATTAATAATTCTAACATAATTTAAAGTAAAAGAAGATTACATCTTGAGAATTAAATATTTAGCAAAGAACGATAGATAGTGACAATAATGTTAACCAAAGCAGTCATTTAAGACACAGGAATAAGTACCAAACACAGGTAGAATCCTCCCCTCTTGCCCAACATGGAGAGGTCTCCCTAATCTCCTGTGTTTCTCTGTCTTCATTTTTCCCACCACATACATGAAAAATCACAGCTCTTATTGAGAGAAAGTCAGTTGCATGGTCCCCTTTTCTGATCATTGTGCAGAAATTTTGAATCTTCCCTTTCTTATATAATCTTTTACATATGAAAAAATATTTACATCATCATTATTTTCATTTTCACACTTTCTGGCGTGGTTTAGCAAATATGGTCAGGTTTCCACGTGAGCTCACCTTGCACACTTTTCTTCGTTTAAATCATGTTTATTGGTAGCATAGTGGTTTCGATTTTAATTTCTTTCTACTTGTAGTTTAACAATTCTTCTTCCCATTTATTTGCTACATATGGAGATACCATTTAAAATGGTTTCTGAAAAACATTATTTATACACAGATGTTGTTACATACACATACAAAATCTTTTATCCACAATGCAGTAACATAAATAATATCCAATAGCTTTTACCACAAAAGAATTAATTAAGAACACATAAATGTGTTCTAAATAAAAGTGGAATTCTATCAAGCTACATAACTAGATACATATAGATAAAACAAAACCAAGAAATACCTAAAGAGTATATGTATGTGTATTTATGTATATACTTTGTGGTGTGTGTGTGTGTGTGTGTGTGTGTGTGTGTGTAAACAGAGAGAGAGAGAGAGAGAGAGAGAGAGAGAGAGAGAGAGGATTTCACTTGCATTTGGTACATTTTTCATTATTGAAAATCCATTGAAAACACAGTGTTAGAGAAACTATTATGTTTAAAAATATAGAGTATCTGGAACAAATCTCACAGTTTTCTATGGAGAATTGAGGTAAAAACAAAAACAGAAACAAAACAATCTTTTTTTAAGGGGTTATTTATTTGGGGAGAGAGAGAGTGGGGGGGGGGAGGAGGAGGACAAAAGAGAAGGAGAGAATCTCCACTCTCACCGCAGAGCTGGATACAGGGCTCACATTCACAAACCTTGAGATCATGACCTGAGCCAAAATCAAGAGTCAGACGCTTAACTGACTGAGCCACATGGGCCCCCTGAAGACGACTTTCCATTACCTACAGCCAAGGTGTAAGTACTTTCCTGGGGGACGAGGGCCTGAGTGAGAAGTCACATGGTGCAGATGTTAGGAGGGTGGGCTCCTGATGCCTGGTGATTGGGTTCACTAGCAGTGTCTCATTAGCAGTGACATAACTGTTCTTTGTTTTCATACACTCATTTATAATATATGGCTCATAATAATCCCATCCCTTAGAGTGTTGTGAGGATGGAATGAGTTAATATATGTAAAGTTCTCTGAAATGTTTGGCATGTGGTAAATGCTGAATATCTGGTTGTGTTATTACTGTTATTATCCCATCTTAAGCCTGGAGAGAAGAGACTTTTTCCACACCTTCCTCACATGCAGCAGTCACCCCGCTTTATTTGAAGTTCAGCAGTGAGTTGGCTTTTAGAGGAATGCAAACCGAGTGGGAGAGTGAGGAGGGGGCATGCCAATTAGTGGATGGCAGCTGAAAAGCTTGGGCAGGACTGTTGCAATGAGATGGAAGCCTAGGGCACATGGGAGGGTTGGCAGTAAGGTGAGAAAGGTAGGCTGGCATCAAACTGTGACCAGCGTAATTGTCATATTAAAAACATTTAAAAGTCACTGAACCCCAGCTCCAGGGACAATTTCTACAATGTTCCCTGTGATAATAGCTGTCTTTCTTCCTGAACAGTCTCCTGATCATATACTATAGGTCTTATAATTTTTTCCCCTATTTTTAAGCGAAGAATGCGATAGCCAGGGTAGACTCTTGTGAGAAATAAATGGAATTAAATAGTCCTTGGCTATTGCATTGTATTGTATTGTATTGTCCCTGGCTTACAGATGTGTTCCATAAATTATAGTTGTTATTATTATTAGCAACATCATTATTGTTATCATTTGTATACGGTTTGCCAAAGGAAATCTAAAGAGTCAAAATTACGTATATAAAGAGCAGGACAAGGAGCAAGGCAACTAGTTTTGTCCTTTAAACTACAATAAGACCAAGACTAGATCTGTGTCCCTGTCGGAGTGGCTCACCCTATGTAGACAGAAATATTACCTGTTACTGAATGTTGCATCATTTACCAAAATTCTCCTTGATTAACTTTATTCATAAAAGATTGTAAGTATGAAAAATATCCATGTGGGGACAAAATAAGAAAGCTAAAATGTACCACATCCAAGTGAATAAGATATCACATCAGCATCGTTACTATTTCACAGCCTGAAGACAACTGCAGTGTAGTCAACACAGGGGCAAATACAGGCTGCCAAGGAACCAGATGCTATTGCTGGAAAGAAAATTTTCTCGGCTCAGCATCTGGGTCTTGGAAATGCAATCCAGAAAGAATTAGGGCAGGCTGAGCTTTATAGAGGGGAACACAGTGTCCTTACCTAAATGCTGTATGTAGTATAAGAAGTAATATTTGTAATGATTTTCTTTTTTATTAATTGACAAACACAAAACCAGACTGGACTTTTTTACTCAGTATTCCTCCTGGTCAGTGATGACATCTATGAAGACATTTACTGGTTATTAGGTTTGCAAGAATAAATATTTTTGTCTTTGGAGGAAAGTGGGGTTGTATACAACCATGTTTTCGGTATAACTTCTGTGGATGCAAAGATCATAAATGGAAACCTCTGCTTTCTTCATGACTGTATCTTAGAAAAGTGTAGGACTTGTAGGTTTTGGAATTCTAGTGTTTTCCCCTAATGAAAACTAGTCTCCATAGGGATGAACACTTATGCACTGGAAAACATTGACTAAATCAGAGATTTGATGGACAAGGCAGGAGTTAACATTGGCACCAGGTAGAACAATGTGCTTGTTTATCGGAAGTAATCTCATCATCTTTATTTTTTAGTATATTTCTGTTCGGACAAGGATAAAGTGTATATAAAATGATACAAGTATTTGCAAAACACACCCATGCATTTCAGATTCTTATGTTTTGCTATACAGGACTTTTTATAATATTCTACAGGAAAACTTATTTGAACATCTAGGTATCTAAGATTGGTTATAATGTCCTGTCCTTCAACGAATACTCTTAACTTATTTTTAAAATATCATTCAGTGTTTGGTAATGGAAGCATACAATTACATTTCCTAAAAGCATGTACCTGGCATTTAATAATTTGAAGTTCAGAAAGTTGTGTATTAAAAACTGTGATTTAGGGGTGCCTAGGTGGCTCAGTCGGTTGAACATCCACCTTTGGCTCAGGTCATGATCTCTCAGTTCGTGGGTTCGAGCCTCGCATCAGGCTCTGTTGACAGCTCGGAGCCTAGAGCCTGCTTCAGATTCTGTGTCTCCCTCTCTCTCTGCCCCTCCCTCTCTCACCCTCTGCCTCTTCCTCTCAAAAATAAACATTAAAAATTTTTAAATGTAATTTAAGTCAATAAATCCTAGTTGATAACCTGTTATGTTTAAGGCATTAAAAAACTGCTGGAGCTGACTCAAAGATTTGGAATGGGCTTTTCATGTCCAGAAGTATACCATATTTGACATAATTACAAATATGAGGACAATAGCCAAATACTGACAGATAAATAAAAATTGTGATATTTTTAAAATACAAATGTAGATTTGCTTTATTCCATTTTAGAAGTCTGCAAAATTCCTGTTATTTTAGGTTATCTGCTGAGCAATAGGATTCATTTGGTCATTTGTTTATCTATTTATTTATGTCTTCGAGAACAATTTTCTTTTAATTTGCCAGGGTCTTGATAACTTAAAAATAATGATATGGCTTTCTAATAGTAAAATAGTGACGTAAACTTATGCTGAATGTCATATATACACATTACTTATAAAATCAAATATGTGCTAAAAAAAATCAAATATGTGCTGGCTTTAGGCCTTCTCCTCTTTTATTTTAAGTGGTTTCAGTTTAGGTGGTTAAAGAAACAGCATCAGTGAGACCAGGTCCAGTGATCAAATCCCCCACTTAAACTATTTAATTTCTTGGTCAAGAGCTATGCCACCAAATCTGGAAGGCAGTTTTGGAAAGATGTGACATTGATGGTAAAATACACTTGGCGGTCCAGTGTAAATGCAAAATTGTTAGGATTTAAAATTAATCCCACACACAAATAAGTCCGTAGTGTTTTCACTTTAGGATCATGGATTATATGTGTGTGTTTGTGTATTTGTGTGTGCTTACATGGTAGATGAAAATGAGGTGAAATTGAAATATATCTGAAAAAGAAGACAGAAAACAGTATTTCACACGTGGAACATTCCATGAATAGTTTGTTTCCTGTTAAATCAACAGTTCTACTTGCAAACTCTCTAGGGTTTTCAAAGTCACTGAAGAGAGCCCAAATTAGATTACTTGAATCAACAGTCTTGCGGCTACCCATATATCCACCTCCCTGCTTTTTATTGGATAAAAATTGCTCCAAGTTTTCCAGCTGCATAATCTCTGTACTTTGCATACAAACCAAATCTATTAGATGTATAATAAGGATAGGGTCTGTGGCCATGTTGTTTTTTTCTTGGCTGTGCCCAAAACC
The DNA here is from genome assembly GCF_022837055.1 of Prionailurus viverrinus. Classification (NCBI taxonomy): domain Eukaryota; kingdom Metazoa; phylum Chordata; class Mammalia; order Carnivora; family Felidae; genus Prionailurus; species Prionailurus viverrinus. Next base: position 46,120,667 of record NC_062561.1, on the reverse strand, counting down.
GTGTTTACACCTTACTCTTGTAATTACCTCAGCATCTAGCATTGTGTATATTGGCATTTACAGCGAATGTCTGTTGAATGCAGGAATAAATGGATGGATAAAAATAAAGAAATAGGACATGAGGAATTTAAGTTTTATAGAGGTGAAGAAGCCAATGAGAGAAAAGGTGGAAAAATGTATACAGAGTAAACAACCTCACTTTTTGGCAAGGATACTGTAACATTGGCAAGAGAATTAGCAGTATGCTGGCAATGAAGGATGGGTTTCTAGCTGCAGCTCCGCGGTAGAGTGTTTGATAAATCATATAGCTTCTCCAGGCCACGGTCTCCTCATGAGTTCTGGTAGGTCGTGTATTGGAACCAGGACCCTAGTGACTTCAAGCGCCAATAGATTGGCAACTGTTTTCTGAAACTGTGTGTAATTCTAAGACCACCTCTCTATGCAATGAGCAGTCAAGAGCACTGTGGATGGTTGGTTAGTAATGTCTGTCATGGGCCTTATGGGAATGGTGACATCCATGAGCTAGAAGTTTTTGGAGGGTTTTCAGTGTGTTCTCTGGATTCTTTAACCATTGTTTTTTGGGGACCGAAATACTTCCCTTACCTGTTTAACCACTTGCCAATGCCTGTTTCTTACCAGTTTCACTTAAACCTTTTGGAGACAGAGATTCCAAATTCATCACTAGTGTTCCTTGTGCTATGTTGTCTTTTCCTTACTGTTTGGTTATCGTGGATAAGAAATGCTATTTTAAGTCTCAGATATAAGCAACCTCATGTAAAGCCATTAAAAAATTTAGTGCTATAAAAATGATTTGTTGTTCATTTAATAAGAAATGCAAAATTATTTGATATCATATAAGCTTCTTTGGTCACATAAAGCTAATGAGTTATTTGACAACATTAAGCAATGGGTGATTCTAAAATAATTCAGAGCTTTCATATAGGACTAAACAGTTACATTCAGTTTTTACTATAAGTAATTATGTTTTGGGAAGGGTAATCCTAAACTTCCATCTATTATTTCAAGGCACTGATAATCCAAGTACCATGAAATGAAAATGTTATTAACTTTAAACAATTCACTTCAAATTTATATAAGTTTGCATATGCACTTGCTTAAAAAGCTGCCATTAAAAACTGTTTAGTCAATCTTGTTACAAAAATTCTCCTCTGAATAGCACACATAACAATGTATTCGATCTAATGCATTTTAATTTATCAGTTTAATCAACTTCGGTAGCATGTTGCCAATTTTTTTTCCTTTAAACAAGAATATATGGCAATTGATCAGAAAGAATATGCTTTCTGTGTGACTTTGAAACTCTGCCGTTCCTGCTGCAGTTGTGTTGCCGCGATGGATGACTTTCACAACAGGAAATCAGGCCAATTTAAAGTCCAGGCACCAAGCAATTTGAGAACCACCAGCTTTATGCAGTAATATAATTATTCCCTCCGAGGCTCTTAATTGTATTCATCACACCATGATTTCTGCACAAATTAAGCATGCATTTACTGCTATATATAACTTGCTTTGCAGTTAACATTCTGGAAACAAATTTCAAGGAGATAGAATTTCGGACTTATTCATGCCCTGAAATCACAAGTTCTAAATGTTCTATATACTTTAAGGTCATATTTTCTACCTTCTAGCTTCTAAATAAATGAGATAACAAATTAAGAAAGAACAAATATCTGGAACTGGACTGGATATCTATATATATATTTTTTCATTACTCCAAGAATTTGCAGGACTCCAAATTCTAAGTATTTCTTGCATGGATGCTGTTTTCCTGGAAGGAATTTGTAGCTAAATCTCATCTACATGTTAAATCACTCAAAAAAAATGTTTGAATGTATACTCTATCAAATGTTAATTAATCACAAAATAGATTGCACACATATAGGACAAAAAATAATCAAAGACAGCCCAATGAGTATGCATAGGTAATCTTTCTGTGTTCAACCTAAATAATTTTGTCTGATATACTTAGAAAATGAACTTATATTCCTACCTATTTCTTAAAAAATAAATTGGAATAATGAAAGTTCTTTTTTTTTTAAATTATTTCATTTAAAAAATCTTAGCTATAGAAGCCGTTTGAATTTCTACAGTATTTTCTGTTTGATTCTTTTATGGGGTTATCTCTCCTTACCTCTTTTATTTTTAACCATATTAGAAACATAGCTTTCTAATATTTGATATGGTTTACTTATTTTCTCTATTCTTCTCATGAGGGCAGGAATCTCTGCCCTCCCCGCCCCACCATCTGGGTATATAGTCTATATGTACCTCTCTACTGCGGTATTACTAGAACTCCAAAAAATGTCTAACACATAGTGGGTATTCAGTAAGTATTTGTTGAATGAAATGCTGAGTAACATTTTCCTCCCTTAGTCTTATCTCATTAGATATATTGTAAACTCCTTGAAGGCAGGTACTCTACGGAGGCAGAATTAGTGCTCTGCATTCTTTCAGTTATTCAAAAACCTTTGTCAAGCAGCAACCATGAGCCAGGCAGCAAACTAATAAAAGACCTATATGGTGTTTGTATTCATAAACTGCAGTGGTTCAGAATGTGGGCTTTCAATTCCATGTATATCTTTCTCATTCTTTCTAATTGCTGCATACTCTTGTATAGTTTGATGTATTATAATTTATCTAGTCCTTTCAAATGTGGTGGTTATTTAGGTTGTTCCTGTATATTTATATTTAAAAGCAGAGTAAAAGAAAAGATTTTATCTGGAAAAAAAAAACCAGAATGTGGGCTTTCAAATGGCTTTGACCTGCTTTTGTTGAATAACATAATTTATTTAAAGCCACTAATATTCAGTTTGTCTATTTGTAAAAACAGGCTAATGACAGCTGTTTAAAAAATTGTTGGAAATTAGATCCTTTGCATACTGTTGGTGGGAACACAAAATAGTGCAGTCATTATGGAAAACACTATAGAAGTTCTTAAAAAATAAATAAACTAAAAATAGAGCTCACATATGATCCAGCAATCCCACTTCTAGTTATATGTCCATAAGAATGAAATCAGGATCTCAAAGAAATATTAGCAATCTCATGTTTATTATAGCAGTATTCATAGTAGCCAAGATGTGAAATAATCTAAATGTTCATTAATATATGGATAGAAAGAAAATATGGTATATGCATACATGAGAATGCTGTTCAGCCTTTAAATTTTTTTTTTCAATGTTTATTTATTTTTGGGACAGAGAGAGACAGAGCATGAACGGGGGAGGGGCAGAGAAAGAGGGAGACACAGAATCGGAAACAGGCTCCAGGCTCTGAGCCATCAGCCCAGAGCCCAACGTGGGGCTCGAACTCCCGGACCGCGAGATCGTGACCTGGCTGAAGTCGGACGCTTAACCGACTGGCGCCCCTGTTCAGCCTTTAAAAAGAATGAAATTCTGCAGTATTCAGTGACATGGATGGACTTTGAGGACATTAAGCTAAATGAAATAAGGAAGAGAATGACAAATAATGCATGATTCCACTTACATGATGTATCCAAATAGTCAAATACATAAAATCAAAGACTAGTATAGTACTTAACAGGGACTGAGGGAGGAGGGGGAAATAGGGAGTTATTAAACAACAGGCACAAAGCTTTAGTTAGTTAAAATGATTAAGCTCTAGATGTCTAAGGTACAGCATTGCATGTATAGTCAACTATAAAGTATTGTAAACTTAACATTTTTAAGAGGTTAGATCTCAGGTTAAGTGTTCTTATCATAATAAAAATATAATTCCTATTTCCATATTGACTTTATTTCTCTGAATTAATAAATTACTTTAGAAGCAAAAAATAATGTTGGAACACAACGCAGTACTGAGTGTATACTGCAGGGAACATAGGTCTGGCAGAAAGAAAGCACTTAGTGGATGGCCACTTACTTCAGAAGAATTTTTCTCTTCTGTATTTTTTACCTAGTATTAAACATACTAGATGGGTAATAGATATTTTTGAAAGGTTGATTGATTTTTTTTTCTAGAACCCATCATCCAGTCAGTTATCCTTAGATCATGGGGCTTCTGGAAAAAGAAGGGGTGTCCTAATTTTAATTATAGCTCTGGGGGCAGCTATGAGAGATCCTCTTTGTCAGAGTGGGGGCACAAGCCACAGAGACATGAGAGCAGCTGAGGAGACATGGAGTCTCAGTATTATAGGAAGGTTGAGGTTTCTTGTTAGGGCAGGCAGCTAGCTACAAATCTATGATAGATGTCTAAGGCAAGATAGAAAATACCCAGAGGTATTAAAAAATTAGATTAGAAAAAACTTGGTGACCAAAAATCCAATTGTAAGACTTCTTACTAATGCAGGTGTGAAATAGTGGAACACTCTATGAGAGCAATTGTAAAATGATAGTTAAAAAAAGCAGGCAAGAGAAATACTCACAAGAACTGGAGAACTGAGTGGTAAGGCTTACAGATAAGGTATAAAAAGCAATCAAATATATGGGCTCCTGGGTGGCTCAGTGGATTAAGTGCCCAATTCTTGATTTTGGCTAAGGTCATGACCTCACAGTCTTTTTTTTTTTTTTAATTTTTTTTAATGTGTATTTATTTTTGAGACAGAGGGAAACAGAGCGCAAGTGGGGGAGGGGCAGAGAGAGAGGGAGACACAGAATCCGAAACAGTCTCCAGGCTCTGAGCTGTCAGCACAGAGCCCGACCCTGGTCTTGAACCCACAAACTGTGGGATCATGACCTGGGCCAAGTCGGACGCTCAATGGACCGAGCTACCCAGATGATCTTGGGGTGATGACTACATTGAGCCCTGTGTGGGCTCCACGCTGAACGTGGTGCCTGCTTAACTTTCTCTCCCTTGCTCTCCCTCTGCCCTTCCCCTACCTTTACTCTCTCTCTAAAAAATAATAATAATAATAATAGTAATAAGAGTAATAAATAAAAAATGAAAACAAAAAAATAAATTACTTACAGAAAAGTAATCAACTATAAAATACAGATATCTAAGTGAATATTTGTGCCATTTACAAAGGAAAGAGATATAGGATGAGGAATAAGTATCCTTTGGACATATTTCAACCACATATTTTAAGCGGAAATAATATGCTACATAATTATTGGACAATATATTAATGTTCCATTCCTATCTCTCACCTAAATGTAAGCTTTCTTCTGCTTACAGATTAAAACTTAAGGCTAAAAATTATTAGATATTTTCTCTGTTGTTATCTTTTAAAAAATAATCTATAAATTTAACTAATATTTTTGTTCAGGTAGAGAATACACTTACGCTGCTGTGGAAGGATTAGGAAATCCAAACTGTAAAAGTAACATAACAATTGGTGGAAACTAAGCCTTCTCATCTATGGCATTTCATTTTTACATTAATGTTTGAAAGCTGATGATTAGAATAATTGATTCTCTGTATATGCACTTAATTGCAATATTTGCTACCATATTATTGAGCTGAATATTAGATTGGCATTTTGCAAAATCTTTCATTTGCAGATTGTAAGCTTTTAAATGCTGTGCTCCCATCTGTCAACTTCAAGTCCATGCCGTCTATATCCTTTTAAAGTGGTGTTAACACAACTTCATTACATAGTGATGTATACTATACAAATGTTAATTATGTGTTTGCCCTTGTTAATGACATGGCAATGTTACAATTTTGATTTGCTTTTAAAAACTATAGATAAGACAAATTATGTAAAAGGATATAGAAAAGAATCATTAATGTAATTAGATCCAAACCCATTTAAACACATAAGCATAAAATGTCCCTTACATGTTATTAATTTATTCAATCTATTTTTAGGAGGAAGCAATAACATTTGTGATACATTGTTAATTTTTTTTATTTCATATACTATCATTCTTATGTGCTAATTAAGGGAAAAAACTAATATAATAACATGACATTGTTTCAAGGTACATCAAAAATAATGTCACGTGTTTTACTAAAATTCATTCTTCATATGTATTCCCTTTTTGTGGAAAGGATAGTAAGCACAATACTTTGAAGTTGATTATTATCAGAGTTGTGTCTATTTTTATTAAAATATAACAGCCAATACATTCTGCACACTTCTAGATTTATGCTATTCACATGTCTTGTCATATAATAATTGACATAATGATAATGTAAGAAGAATCAAAGCTAGAGAAAGAAAGAACCAGAAACTGCTAGGTAGCAATTTTCCCAGTAAAGAAAAGAAATCAACTGGAATAGATTCACTGGTATTTTATGTGCCATCTCCTTTTAATAAGATCACATTTTCAGAAAATCAAATCTGCATAGATATGGTAAAATACAGAGCTATTAAAATCACTAAGCTCCAGCCTTCCTGAATGACCAACACAGATAAAGAGCAAACACGTGAACAAAAAAGGCTAAGGAATCAGTCGTCTGCAGCAGGAGAAACTGAATCATTACAAAACAAAAAAAGCATTCTGTGGAAGTGTCAAGAAAGCAGAAATTACTGGCAGAGCATAAACTACGTACAAGGAACATTTATTGTCACGAATATTCATGCCACTTGTATTCCATTTGCAAGAAAACCTTAGTAAGAGTGCCTTGAGGCTTGTGGCACTGTAACCAGCAGGGTGAGTCCTGAGAAGAAAACCTCAAGCAAAAACTTTGCACTGAGGAAAGAGGAGAGTTGGGGGAGAAAGGAGGATATATTTGTGACCAGTGACACAGATCAGTGTGTTTTGTCCTCTAATAATGGGAATTGTGATGGACAGTTCATTGTGCCTTGCATATGCCCAGTTCAGTGCAGAGTGTGTTCGTGCTGAGGGAGACAAGTAGAGCCCCAAGTGAGCTGGTATCAGCTCTATTACTCCTACACTCAGTGCTGAACTTATGCTAGAAACATATCTGTAGTAAATTTTAAAACAATTCACAACACCTCCTTCTGGAAGATAACTTGCTTTGAATACTGCTGTATATATTTCAGTAGGCAGGTAGTGAAAGTTTAAATTAAAGAAACCCAGATAAAATGATTCTCAAGAATAACTATTACATAAACAAGCAATATTTGACTCTTAAATTTTCTTTATGCTATGACAATTTGTTAATTGGGAAACCTATCTCCTGTTTTTCTTTTTATGCAGAAAAACACACTAGTTTCTTTTATTTTATATGATTTTTATACCTCCTGTGATGCTTATATTTTAAATAATAGCTACTTTAATTCTCAGTTATATTAGCTTATAAAATGACCAAGTATTCTTTGATTGTTTATGAAAAGGATAAAAGTTAAACTTTGTGGTTTTGAGAATATGCTGTAAATGTGCATAAACCAACCTTTTTTTCAACTGGTCCTTATATACCTTTAAAATAATATCGATATATCCTAGAACTTTTGTAATATATATACAGACAAGTTTTAATTAATTATAGAATAAAGACATGAATCATGAACTTAAAGATTATTTATTCAAGAAAGAGAAACTTTTCATATTAAGAGCCACCACTGTATTAGGAGCTGAGAATAGAATCATAAATAAAATGCTGACCCTGCCTTTGGGAATCTCAAATCAGCTTAATAGCTAAACACAACACAACATATTTCTGGCTTCAGTAACCTGGATGAAACACACATCTTAGAAAATTGGTGAGAACTTTTCATTGATGGAAGAGAGAGAGATTCTGTGTATATACAGGATAGAAGGATTAAACCTTTTAAAAGAAAACAGTAAGCCCATAAAGATGATGCATTACAAAAACCCTTGAATGTGAGGTATAGAAATCACATTAGAGGCATAACAGTGCAGATGTGGGAAGTGAAGTACAAAGAAAAAAAACATTAGTTACAAAATGATACATATTATATATGGTATAATAGTTTATGTGGCTCTTACTCTGAATTTTAGATTATATACTTTAGAAGATTATAATACTAAGGAAAATATTAAAAACAAACAGGTGTGTGCACACAATCCTTTACCTTTTACAAGAACCGAGAATCTCTACATGGGCAAGTTTGCAAGGAATTGGAAATGATGGAGTGCTAGTGAGGGAAAATGAATCTAAGAAGCATATCATAAAAATGTGCCCCACTTATGAAGGACCGAGAGTCTTACCTTAGGTCATCACTAAAAGCTTTTCTTCCCATCTGATATTCAAGTTATTGACTGGGCCATGCACTAGAAAATATTCTGAAGATTAAGTAGGATTTTCTTATTCTTCCATAATATAATAATTTATCTTGTCCTCAGGACTGTTGGCACAAAGAAGTTACAAACATATTTAGTATTGGAATTAGAAAAAAAATAGAAAAGAAAACAAAGGAGTGAACAATGAAGAGAAAACAAAGGGGCAGATGAGAGAATGTAAAACAAAAGCTAAAAACTCAAACTCAAAGCTCAAAACAAAATCTCAAAAAGCTCAAAATAGAGCACTGGAGATTCTGTCAAAATGGTCATGATCGTTTGATTTTGAGTAAGCATCAGTAAGATCCTGATTTAGGACAGTGAACATAAAAATGTGAACTTTAAAATGAAAAGAGATTTATGCCATGCACAAGGGCAGTAGTGGGCATCATTGGTTTACTTACCACAACCTCAGTTTGCAAAAAAATCACATTAAAAAATAAATATATGTGTGCTTCCTTATATATTTACTGTGTTTACTCTCCATAATGAAGGTATTTCCAATTGTACTATTAATGTTTGCTCCCTAAATAGATGTAAAATATTAGTAAGAGCAGGAATCTTAAAAATTCTGGGTTCTGGAGCTGACTGTCATGTAATCTGACACTATATGATACGAATAAAATTACTTAACTTCTCTAGGTTTTTTTTTTTCTCAACAGTCTGTTGGACATTAAATAACATCCTTATTTAGCTCATAAGCTTTCCCTGAAATTTCTTTGTAAACTAGGAATAGCGATGTTCCTAGAATTGTATATATAAGTGGTCTGTGAGCTCTAAAGAACTGTACAACTGTTTGGTATGATAATGATAATATGCTTCAGATAATGTTAATTTGCATCAATATAAATGTATCTTCTCCATGTAGAGTAATTATTGACTAATTGTAGATATTTGTGTGTATGCATAAAAAGCAATCATGTTAGAGAGAGAGGGACCCAAACCATAAGAGACTCTTAAAAACTGAGAACAATCTGAGGGTTGATGGGGGTGGGAGGGAGGGGAGGGTGGGTGATGGTCATTGAGGAGGGCACCTGTTGGGATGAGCACTGGGGGTTGTATGGAAACCAATTTGACAATAAATTTAATATTAAAAAAATAAAAATGAAAATACAAGTATCTCTCTCTCTAAAATTAAAAAAAAAAGCAATCACAATCACTGCCTGGATGGTTCAGTCTGTTGAGTGTCCAACTTCGGCTCAGGTCATGATCTCACAACTTGTGAGTTCGAGCCCCACGTGGGACTCTGTGCTGACAGCCCAGAGCCTGGAGCCTGCTTCCGATTCTATCTTCCTCTCTCTCTGCCCTCCCTGCCCTCCCTGCTTATGCTCTGTCTCTCTCTCTCTCAAATATAAATAAACATCAAAAAATTTATAATTATTTTTTAAAAACAGTAAGTAGGATCAGGCATATACATTTTCTTTCTTTTTTCTTCTTAACAGCTTTCTACACATGACAGAAATGTATGTGGGGGTGGAGCGCCTGGGTGGCTCAGTGGGTTAAGTGTCTGACTTCAGCTCAGGTCATGATCTAAGGGTTCGTGGGTTCAAGCCTCATGTTGGGCTCTGTGCTGACAGCTCAGAGCCTGCAGCCTGCTTCGGATTCTGTGCCTCTTTCTCTCTCTCTCTCTCTCTCTCTCTCTCTCTCTCTCTCTCTGCCCCTCCCCCACTCTCACTCTCTCTGTCTCTCAAAAATAAATAAGCATTAAAAATTTTTTTGGGGGGCGCCTGGGTGGCGCAGTCGGTTAAGCGTCCGACTTCAGCCAGGTCACGATCTCGCGGTCTGTGAGTTCGAGCCCCGCGTCAGGCTCTGGGCTGATGGCTCGGAGCCTGGAGCCTGTTTCCCATTCTGTGTCTCCCTCTCTCTCTGCCCCTCCCCTGTTCATGCTCTGTCTCTCTCTGTCCCCAAAATAAATAAACGTTGAGAAAAAAAAAAATTTAAAAAAAAAAAAAAAATTTTTTTGGATAGAAGAAATATATGTGGAGGAAAATCACCCTTTCATGATCTCTAGTGCTTTGTCTTCTGAAATAATTTATTTTAAAGAGTAGTTACAAAAAAAAAAAAACATAGAATCAGCAGTGAGTGGAGAGAATTTTTGAATTATTTTTCATGATGTAATCACTCACAGAAGTTTGGTTTAGGTTACTGTCGTACAAAATATCTAACTCTGTATAATGCTCCCAGAAAGACATTTTTAAAGGTCAAGGTAGTTCATGTAACTAAACGATAGAAATCATGATGAATTACATTCCAGCCTTTCGTTACACGTGAAAGAGAAAAAGGACTCCTAGAAAGATGTTGCTAAAAAAAAAAAAACAAACAAATTTCTCTAAAAGCATAAAAGGAGAAAAATCGTAACAGAAATCTAAGGATTTTTTAAAATGTTATTGATGATCTCAAGAGGAAGATTCTTTGTTTTGGCTATTGAAATTTGAAAGAAGTAATGCTTTAAGAGTGTGTACTACTCATAGAGATTTGGGAACTATTTTTAGTGAGCAAAAAATTTGAAGGAAAAGAACGTTTTCTAAGAGAATTAATTGATCTAAAAATGTTTTTTTTTTCTCCCTAATTTGGAAATATGTATGAAGAATTCTAAAGAAATTCAAACCATTTACTCTAGGATGTTAAGAAAACAATTTAGAATTGCATGGGGAAATAAACAACTACATATATTGAGGTTATAGTTTTAATAGGGAAATTTGGCTATAACGCATATATTCATTACCATCTTGCTTTTAAAGAATATTTAAGGTTAGAGAAAAACATTCCTAATTCTGTATGATTAATAGAGGCAAAATTTTAAACTATTTGTAATATAAAAATATTTCTATATATAACATGAAAGATTGGAAAAATATACACCCATGTGATAACAAGGTTCTGTTTAAATGACAGCATGGTGTGTTATGGATAATTCAAGTTTTCTTATTCATACTTTTTCACATTTTTAAGATTTCCTATATTTTACAAATCCAATTATTTTTTATTGAGTGCTTATTAAATGCCTAGCAAAGTGCCGGGAATGTCAGTTAAAATGGTGAAATGGAGCTAATTATATTCAGGATGAAAATGTACCACTTTTAAATATTATATTAACAATTATCTTTGGGTATAACTAAAATCTGGTTTGTATTTCAAAGGTGTATGTATGTGTTGCTCTTAGGTTTTCTGCAATAATTGACCTGAATTCAATTAATGGTGACAGAGTCTAGTGCTTTTTTTAAAGAATGATTGATGTAGAGTGTAAGAAATGACCTCACATTTGCAGAAGTGGTATTGTTGTGAAATAACTGAAAGCAATCCCCAAAATGCATAGAAATTTGGTATTATAGAAAGCGGCCCAAGTAAAATAAATGTTTGAGGTCTTTGTTTTGTTTTGTTGTTTGTTTAGTTATAAAGCTAAGGCTTTAGGAGAAGCTGAGTGTTAGCAATTTTAAAAGCTTCTTTTTTATTATTTTGATAATTTAAATCTTATTTTTTTTGTAATAAAAGACATATCCTTCTAAATAAGCCGTCTTTTGTGAAACACAGTTTAGTTCTGCACAATAATCTGAACCCAGCAAAGCACACATGTAAAAACACCTTTATGCATTTCCCCTACTTGCCTCATTAGACTCGGCGTTCAAAAGAGATCAATGACTTGGCTGAATTGACAAAATATGCTTTTTCCCTTTTGCTGATGTGCTGTCTAAGACAGAAAATATTGCTTTCTTTTTTTTCCCCCCATTCCTCTAAAGCATTTCAACTTTCATTTCTGTAAGTGTTATCACATTCGACGACTTCAACACACTCTCCATTTCACTAGCAATCTGTTAGTGATCTGCCCCTTTCATCTCTCCACAGATTTGTCCTAATGAAATCATTATGGCTGAACTGTTGTTTTTCATCCGCCTTTATTCCATCTCTATACAGTAATAATGATCTCATTTTATTTTCAGAAACACTGACACGCAGCCATAGTTTTGAGTCATTATTTTTATGTTTCTTAAAAGAAAAGTAATTGATTCTCTAAATATTTTGTTTTGTGTATTTACCGAAGGTGAATACAAGACAGTAATGCTGCATTTATTCTGAAAGGTGTTGGAACAGAGTGGATTCAGAATGAACTGGGTTCAAATCTTCTGTCTGCTATTTAGAACTACGTGATCTTAAACAGGTAGCTTATTTCATTAAACTTTTGCTATTTCTAGGTTTACTCTGAGTATTAAATGAAAAACTTCGTATGGAATAATTAGCTGAGCCTCCAGTAGATAGATGCCAAACTAGATACTTTTCAGGAATAGAGCCTGCTTTTATGACTTAAGGTCACTTAATGTATGCATCTAAGTCATGCTGCACTAACTAGGAGAGGTGCATGCATGCATTTTAACTCATCTATATCTGTCACTATCAAGTTACTCTTTTTTAGATCTTCGCCCACCATTGATCTTTAGTAAACTTAAAAACAGATAATCATGTTTATGTAAAGTCTCCTTGAAATAAGTATGAATAGAATGTTAAAAATGAGCTTAATGATATGGTTTAAGGATGGAGGCATCAAGATGTTTCTAAACCCCTTTCATGTAAATGTAATTCTTTCCTCTTCGTCATCCTCCCAGATTTTCTACTGCCCCTTTGTAATCTCTCCCTACCTATCTCCACCTTACCCCAATCCATTTCCCAGACATTCACTGAAGGGATGTCTGTCAAAATAGATCATTTTTCATATCTAGAATTTTATATAAATGGAATCATAATAGTATCTACCATTTGTCTGACTTATTTTGCGTGACTATTTTGAAATTCATCCGTGTGTGATGATATATCAATAGTTCATTTTAAGGCCAACTCATATTTTTCCATGGGATATAACATAATTTTTTTATTCACTTATCTGTTAGTGAAGATTTGGCTTGTTTTGGTTATTGCAGTTTTGGTTACTGCATTTTGATCAGCTGCTATGAAAATTTGCATACCAGTCTTTGTATAAACATTTGTTTTCATCTCTCTCGAATTAAAAAAAAAAAATGAAATGGAATGGCTGATAATGGAATGGCCAGATTCTACGGTAATTCTTAAGAAACTATCGAATTTTTTTTGTAGTGGTTTTACCATTTTACATTCCCACCAGCAGTGTGGGGCAGTGTTTTGTATAGAATTGGCAATATTTCTTTCTTAAATTTGTAGAATTTACCAGTCAAGCTTCCTCATCATGGAGATTTTTTTTTTATGGAAAGGATTTTAACTATATACCAAATTTTTTAATAGTTAAAGGATTCGTCACGTATTGAATGACGTTTGGTCGTGTTTGTGTTTCAAGGATTTGTCCTTTTTGTGTAAGTTCATAGAGTCGTTGATGATATTTTCTTACTATGCTTTTAATACCTGGGCCACCTCTCTATTTATTATATTGAAAATTTGTTGCTTTCTCTCTTTTATTTTGAAGATCAATCTGACTAGAGATTTATGAATTTAATTGGTCTTCTACAATAACCAGCTTTGATCTCATTGATGTTTTTTCCCTGATTTTCTGTTTTCTTTGTCATGGGTTTTCATTCTACACTTTATTTTTTCTTTTGTCAGCTTATTTTAGATTTACTTTGTTCTTTTTCCTGTTGCTTTAAAAATTTTTTTTAATGTTTATTTATTTTTGAGAGACAGAGAGAGACAGAGCATGACAGGGGAGGGGCAGAGAGAGAAGGAGACACAGAATCCGAAGCAGGCTCCAGGCTCTGAGCTGTCAGCACAGAGCCTGACACCGGCTCGAACTCACGAACTAGGAGATCATGACCTGAGCCCAAGTCAGACGCTTAACTGACTGAGCCCCCAGGCGCCCCACTTTTTCCTGTTTCTTAAGGTGAAAACTGAGGTGGTTGAATTTGATTGTCTTTTCTCATGTAAATATTTAGTGCTGTCAGTTTGCCTGGAAGTACTACTTTAGGAGCCTCATCCTACAATTTTGATACATTTTTTCATATTCATTCAGTTCCAAGTACTCTTTGATTTATTTCTTCTTTTGCCAGTGGGTTATTTATGAGTGGGTTTTATTTCTTTGTTTTTAGTTTGCACTCTCCACTGCTGCCCACCGCTCTACTCTCATCTCATTTGCGTTGTGTATAATGCGGTATCTGCTGTTCTACACTTTGTCCCTCTTGCTGTAACATGCATTTTGTTCTCTGGTTGCTTTTAATGTGTTCTTTTTTCAGTGGTTTGAAGTGACTTTATTATGGTGTACATTGATTTTTTTTTTGTCATGTTTCTTGTGCTTGGAGTTCGTGGAGCTTCCTGGATCTGTGCGTTTATTTTTTTTCTGAAAGTTGGAAAATCTAAATATTATTTTTAAAAATACTTTTCTGTTTTCTCTCTCCCTTCTGTTTGGTATTCCAATTATTTGCACAGTAGACTGTTTTTAAAATTCTCTCACAACTCACTGATTCTCTTTCTGTTATCTTTTTTCTCTGTTTTAGTTTGGATATTTTCCATTGCTGTGTATTCACTTTGCTCTGTGTAATCTGCCATCAGTCTTATCCAGTGTACTTCTCTTTTCTTTTTATTATTATTTTTTTAATGTTTATTTATTTTTGAGAGACAGAGCATGAGTGGGAAAGAGGCAGAGAGAGAGCGAGACACAGAATCTGAAGCAGGCTCCAGAATCTGAACTGTCAGCACAGAGCCCAACTCATGAGCCCTGAGATCATGACCTGAGCCAAAGTGGCTTAACTGGTTGAGCCACCCAGGCACCCCTCTGGTGTGCTTTTCTTTTTCTTTCTTTCTTTTTTTTTAAATATGAAATTTATTGTCAAATTGGCTTCCATACAACACCCAGTGCTCATCCCAACAGGTGCCCTCCTCAATGCCCATCACCCACTTTCCCCTCCCTCCCACCCCCCATCAACCCTCAGTTCATTCTCAGTTTTTAAGAGTCTCTTATGTTTTGGCTCCCTCCCTCTCTAACTTTTTTTCTAGTGTGCTTTTCAATGCAAATGTTTTGGTCTTCCTCTCCAGAAGTTTGATTTAGGTCTTTGTAAATCTTCCATCTTAACTTTTGGACATAGGCAGTTCATAATGTCTGTTTTATGCCCTTGTTCATTAAGTCTGTTATCTGTGTCAGTTCTGAATTGGTTAGGACTCATTGGTCTCCTCATTGTGGATTGTGTTTTTCTACTTCATTGTGTTTTTGGTTATGCTTGGTTGGAAACCTACCAATTCATTGATAGGTGATAGGTATTTTTGTGTGCTGGATTTTTTGTGTTTCCATTAACATTCTTTATCATTGTTCTTGCTCATAATTACATTACTTGGACACAGGTTGATCATTTTCTGTCCTGCTTTTATGATTTGTCACGTGGGACAAGAGCAGTGTTTAGTCTAAGGCTAAGTATTTCTCACTACTAAGGTAAAATGATTTGGAGTACCATGAATGCTTTGTGAATCAAGTTTCCCATTCACCTGGTGAGAAAAGGCAGGATTCTTAGCCTTGAGTGACTGCTGTGAACTGTTTCCTCTAATCTTTTCAGTTGATTATTTCCTTGGCCTTAGGCAGTTTGGTTACACACATGCACTGAGAAGTACTCACTTGAATACTCCAGAGGATTGCTTTGCATCCCGTTCCTATCTTTGTGCCTTGCTCTCCTCTGATTCTCTGGCCTACACACTCTAGCCCCCTTGATCTCCTCAGATCTCAATTTAGACAGTCCAGTGGCTCCATTTGGATGGGGCTCCTTAGCATGGAAATTGTTTCAAGGCACTAAGCTGACGCAATCATAGGACTCAATTAGTTTGTTTCCTTTTTCTCAGGGTTCATTGTCCATTAGTGTATTCCAAATCACTGTTTTATATATTTTGTTGAGTTTTTGGTTGTTTCAGGTGGGAAATTATGTCCAGTTTGTGTTACTGCCATCATCTAGACTTGGTTTTGATTCTGTTGTTTGCTTGTTCATTTTTTTGTTGCATTTGAAATTAAGACAAGTGGGATTTTATTATATTCCACTTTGTTGGTCATTGGTATATGTTGTAAATATTAGCATCTTCCTCTCATGTTGTAGGCATTAGATTGTTTTTTGTTATTTGAAGTGTGGGCAGTACTTATGTTTTAACCTTATGAGGGGCAATTTTTATAAATTAATGAATAAATATAGAGTAAGATGTGAATAGTATTAGGGAACCTTAAATTACACACAGTATGTAAATAGAATTGGAATTTTTAAAAATTAACTTTTTCAAAGAGTGCCTTGGTGGCTCAGTCGGTTAAGATTCAACTCTTGCTTTTGGCTCAGGTCATGGTCTCACGGTTTATGAGTTGGAGGCCCGCATTGGGCTCTACACTAATAGTGTGGAGCCTGCTTGGGATTATCTTCCCTCCCTTGCTCTCTGCCTCTCTCTCTCTCTCTCTCTCTCTCTTCTCTGCCCCTCCCCCACTTGTTCACATTCTCTCTCAACATAAATAAATAAACTTAAAAAAATAAATTTTAATCAAGTTTTAATGCCACAAAAATATGAACCTGGAATTTTAAATGTAGTAAACATGTAGAAATAATGGAAACTGCATTCAAATCTTGTGATTCTTCTAATGACCTAGACATACTACATGATATAAAAATGTGTACATAATTTACCAAATGTTCCATTTCTATTGAGAAATGTGATATTAGCCACTGACAAAATAATCCTCAAGAAAATATAGAAAATAATTCACACCAACTGAGTTACTCATAGTAAACATACTCATTCTTTGATGCAGAAAAACATGTTCGACTCTGGAACTGAAGTTTAAGACAGTGGTGGAAAATTTATAAATAGTGAGCAAAATCACAAAGTACAAAACAGTCTTTATATACACCCAATAACATTTTTAAAAAAATAAATAGAGATAAATAATAGCTCTAACTATAGTATTTTAAGATAAAGAAAATGTGAGGGAATATATATGACCAAATTTTCAAAAAAAAATGGCCTTTCCTTAAAAAGAAAACTCTTGAGCCACGTTATCTATTTTTACTCAGTTTGCTCTCTAAAAAACAAGTATTCATCTGTATTTCTTTAGTGTATTATTTTAGAAAAGCACAGATGATGTTTGGCCCTCTAAATTTTCTAAGCCAAGAAGTAGTCTACTTAAAACTGGCTTCAGGTTTCTTTTCTGTTGTATATTTTTACTACATTTTCATAGCATGTTCTGCTTAAAATACAAACACACAGATGGCAAGATACTGTTACCAGCCATAAGGTTGAAGTATGTTTGTGTGTGTTGGTTGGAAAATATCTATAAAATGAAGTACTTGTAGACACTAAACAAAATCCACTCTCTCTAGATATTTTATAATATAGCTACATATGGAGCACTTTAATGACCACAATATATGCTTCTAAAATTAGGCTTGTTTACTTCAGTGAAAAATTATACAGCCTTTGGAGAACAAACCCAAGTTGCCTCCAATTTTTCAGCAAGATGAAAGAAAGGAGTTTGCTAACTGTAACCTAAGGAAATGAAAGAAAAGAAAAAGGGGGAGAGGTTTCAGAATTGAAGCTATTTGAAATAATTTGTGATGGATATTAAAGTATTTGGTATTATTCATGCATTTACATTATGTAAATGTAGTGACTTTTAGACAGATGCCTATATTTGAAAAAAATATCAATTTTTTAAGCCTGATAACAATAAAACATGACAAAAATCTACTACCTTATTTTACCTATTCCTTTATAAGTCAATATTAATTATGATCATGAAAACAGAGAAGGTTGTAATGAAGAAGGTATATTTGTTCCAAAAACAGAAAATTAACTAATCTAAGCATTTTTGTTGCAAGATTCTAAACATATGGGTTGTTCCAAAATAATTTAACCAAAAGAGTAGAGAGAAAACTATACCATATAAAAGACCTGGCTAACTTCCAGAGTAATCTATCAGGATAAAATTTGTCCTCCAGATTCAATATACTGGTAAATTAGATCTAGAGAGATAAGTGACTTAATGGCAATAGAGAGACTAAACTAAGAAATTCAGTGGAAATATCAGATGCAGTCATTATAGGTGTAACACTGAAACATGAAGAAAAAAATCATATCGGTTGTATTTGTAAAAATATTAATAATAACAGTTTGCATTAAAACATCGTATTTGGTATGGTATTTAAAAATATTCTAACAGTCAACTTTTCATTTTTAATCCAAATATTTCTCTTTGTCTCAACAACAAACAATACTAAACTAAACTAATTGAGATTTTGACAATGGTTTCAGTGTCTTTGATTATATCACTTATGTCTATGTTAAGGAAAAGTTTCATTCAAGAAATAGGAAATTATTTATGTCTTTATACTTAAATCCTTCCTTGTTTATCTATTTTATCTCGGATATAGTTATTTACAATACATTGCATTTTAGCTGGTTTCCAGTAACTAAAACTAGTTAATATGGGAATAACTAGATTTATTTTAGAACAAAAAAATAATAATAAATGCTATGTTAGTTTGATGGAGTCAATGGACAGTTGCTTAATTGTACCTAGAGATTCTATTTGTTAAAATGCATGTTATTCCTTTTTTTTCTTCAAGTTATTTTTTATGTATTATATTAATCTTTGGGATCTTGGAAAAAATATATATTAAACCTACTAATTGCTATTTATCCCGCGTATCTTTTCTCTTAAACTAAGTAAACGACTGAAAATTAGCTTGCAATTTAAATGATATATTGATATTTAATAATAATTCAATGATAAATGTTAATTGGGAACAAAAATCAAAATAAAGAATCATGAATTTGTTTTTGCTTACTTTGGCTTATTTGTGTCCTCTCAGAATTAGAGAAGTAGATAGGACACATCATTCTGACATTGCATTGGTTTTGTTTTCTTTGCCTTAAGTCACTCATCAGACTCAGTCAATATAATCCAACTCAGGAATCAGACAGATAGAGGGGCTCAAAATGTAATAATAACCTTATAAGTAAGTGAAATAGAAAGTTTTGAATATGAAGGGATTTGAAGAACATTAAGGAATTTCCTGGGCACCTCCTGAAATTTGATCATTAGACATTCATTGCTTTGGGTAAGTCACTGCCTCTCCCCACCTCCTTTCCCTAGGACTTTCCTTACAGGATTCCACTCAATGAGATTAGTTTTACTTTAGAATGAATTTATCATGCTATTTTCTTTGTGAAAAGGAACCAAGAGAGCATGGCAAATGTAGATTCATTATGAGACAAAAAGAGATACTGATACCTGGAAAGAATAGGCAAGCTTTGCTTTTTCAAAATTTTGTGAAATCACCTTTCTTATATGACTTCAGTTACCATTATGTATAATCTTGTCCTACCTTGATGCTGTAAAACTGAGATTAATTTGTGGATGCAGTGAGGCTGTAAGGAAAGGCAGAAATCCTATTCAAGAGGGGAGGGGATCTCCTTCTCTGGAGCTAGTGAACAGTTTCTACTTCTTCTTACTTTCTATAATTCTGACTCAAAAAAGAAAAAAATGATTATTATATAACTTATGAATATATTTACTGAGTTTGTATCATTCAAAATAACCTTAAATTCACTATTTTATCCTCACAAATACATGAGTGGGCTCCTTTAAATAAGTCTGTGCATCATTATTTTTATCATCACAATCAACCTCATAATAGTGAATTTTGCATCAATTTTTGGGACAACACTCATTGATTAGTCAGCCTTTGTACGGATCCATGGAGGTAGGCGGCCTCTCTGACAATGACCATAAACCTCATAATACCCCTAGCCAATTGTGCAGGAAGTCATTCCCTCCCAATTTCTGCAATGAGCAACTTATTCCCTAAAGTGTGAGATTTGATTACCTTTTCTCAGCATGCATTCAGACAAATGTTATTATTGGTCATAAAATTATCCAGCCCAGTGACCTATGGTGACAGTGAATTTCACAAGGTGACTGCCTGCTGAGTGAAGCATCTCCTTTTATTTGTTCTAAATATTTTATATTATGGAGCTTGAAAATAAAGGGAGTAACTTCAGATGTTTAAATACAGTGATACTGGCATTCTAGTTTGGCCAGATTTTAACATATATTTTTCTCATTTGCCTTCACTGATTAAGATTGTCAAATTTTGCAAATAAAAATACAGGATTTTTCCAGTTAAATTTGAACTTATGATAAAAATTATCTTATTGTAAGTATACTCCAGACAGTATTTGGGACATCTTTATGCTAAAATTTGAAATGTGTTGTTTATCTGAAATTAAAACTCAACAGGGTATTCTGTATTTTATCTGCCAACCTGCTATTGAGTGATTCATTTTCACCTTCTCTTCGCCAAAACCATCTGTATTGCGATAGGTTGTCTGTATTTAAATTGTTGATTCAATTAACTTCCTTTAGGTGTTATGTACAAAGAAATGTGACAGTGTGTCTAAAATTCTTCTTTGAATTTCTCAGATGGTAACTAAGATGGAATGCTTGATGGAAGTATGTTCAGTTCAAACCCCAAATCTATCTGTTAAAAAGGGGAAGAGAATGAGCAAGAACAAGTCAAATTAAGATTTTTTTTTTCTTTCAATAGACTCTTGTAGACAGGCATTGAAACACTAGCTCTGAATAAAAACACCCATTTCCTTTTTCTCCCCTCTTGGAACTATTTTCATGCACGAAATTGTACGTAAGATTCATAGATGCCTGCTGAACTGTGCCTTGTTGCATCACTGAATCTAGATTTCACTGTTGTCTGAATGCAGTTGTCACCATAGGGAAATCTGTGTAGCACCGGAAAGGTCACAAGAGCACCTGCCCAGATGTTAGCACATTATGATTCTCTATGCTGGAACTGTGGTTGGTGGAGATTATTTGTGGAGAAGTACAGTATTCCCCCTTATCCACAGGGGCTACATTCCAAGACCTCCAGTGGATGTTTGAAGCCATGGATAGTACCAAGCCCTATATATAATGTCTTTTTTCCTGTACATACCTACCTATGATTAACAACAACAATAATAAAATATAACAATTATAACAATATACTGAAATAAAAGCTATGTGAATATGGTCTCTGCCTCAAAATGTACTGCACTCAACCTTCTTTTTGTGATGAAGTGAGCTGATAAAATCCTTATGAGATGAGATGGAGTGAGGAGAATGACACAGGTATTGTGACTTAGCTTTAGGCTACCGGTAACCTTCTGACATATCATCAGAAGGGAGATCACCTGCTTCTGGTCTACAGTTAAATGCAGGTAACTGAAACCATGGCAAGTGAAATGACAGGTGAGGGGGGACTTCTGTATATACTCTCAGAGGAAGTTGCTGAGCAAGGCAGTTCACTGGGTAGGTGCCCTGCTACAGTGAATAAACCAGTGTACAAACATTTCCTGCTTCACCAGAAAAAGATGGAAATTTTATTCTACTTGAGAACAATTCTGAAGCAGAACACTTGGAGTGATGGAATTCCGTCCGTACCTATGTGGGAGAAAATGTATTTCAATGGCTGACCATAAACCCTTTGAAACATGGCTAGAGATCTTTCGATAGTGACTGCCAGACTACTGTAATTGTTTATGACATTGTCAGTGTAAAGTAAGAGGCACTATACAGAGCCTCTTTGGAACATGGCAATGCAGATATTCTTAAAATTCTCTAGAGAAATCCAGATGCCTCAGTGTAATTTTTGTCGGGTGTGTTCTTTATATCAACTTTAGCTATAACTGAAGAGAACAATAATTACTCTGAGCAGAGGATGCCGACTACTTCATAAACATACAACACAGTAATGACTCAAAGTTAGACCCAAGGGAAGGCACAGTTGGGTCCCTGATCACATCTTTTGTGTGAGACTCAGGAATCCTATTTTGCTTTGAAACTATAGAATTCTATTCCAGAATGAAAAAAATAGTTATAAAAATGAACAATGTATCATGCATGTCGTGGTGGGTGTTATTGGAAAGAGATGAAAAGCAGACTGACACCATTGCTATCAGTGTAGCTGATGTTATGAAGAGGCCCAGGCACCTATGATGCTGTACAGAACTGTGTGCAAAAAATTTTAAATAATCCTACTTCTCTTGTACAGGAGATCAGAATCTAAAACCAGAGTGTGGGGAATTGCATAGTCAAAAGGAGGCCTTAGAAACAGATAACTAAATACCTCAAAAGTTTCAGAACAAATGAAGAAGGGGAACATTTTTGACTTGGTATATATTGCCCTTATTTACAAATCATAATGATGACAGCCACTCTTTATTATGGGCATGCTTCAGTCTTTGTCTACTGGCCCTATCACTGTTGGAGATGATGCAGATAGAGATGAAGTATCAGACTGCAATTCCTTTTCCATAAAGAGGTCTTGTTTGAGTTCATGTATCACATTCCAGGATCAAGAACAAAAGAAAGACTGGAGTAACAAAAAAGAACCAAACCAAGTGAAAAACATGCTTTTCTTACTATACCCTCCAACCAGTTTCTGTACTGGGGGAGATTTTATCCCTCAAAGTGTATTTGACAATGTTTGGAGATATTTTTGGCTGCCACAACTGTGGGGAAGGGGAGAGGAAGAATATTAGGCATTTAGTGGGTAGAGAGGCCTGGAGGTTGCTGAACATCCTACAATGAGCAGGAACATGCCCATAACACAAAATTATTGGACTCAATTGCCAAGAATGAGTAACACTGATTTAGAATAAGCACTCTGCTAAACTACTCTGGTACATATGTTAGCTTTCTTCTTCTTTTTTCTTAAAATTATTTTTAATATTTATTTATTTTTGAGAGAGAGAGAGACAGAGAGAGACAGAGAGAGAGAGAGAGAGAGAGAGAGAGAGCAAGCAGGGGAGGAGCAGAGAAAGAGGGAGACACAGAATCCAAAGCAGGCTCCAGCCTCTGAGCTGTCAGCCTAGAGCCCAATGTGGAGGTCTAACTCATACTGTGACCTGAGCTGAAGTCCGACACTCACCCAGCTGAGTCACGCCAATGCCCCAGCTTTCTTCTTTAAATGAGAAAATTCTCTGTCATACTCCAGAATTACTTAGGTAATGGGCCACAGTAACAAGAGCTCAAGTATCCCTGCTATTCTACCTAGTAGGTAGGTAGGTGGATTTGTATAAATCTTCCTAAGGTACAGACTTAGTTATATTGTAATTCAACCATTTTTATGATCCAGTTGCTTTTTCCAAGAAGACAGGTGAATTGTAATACATAAAATTATTGAGATTCTAAGAGCCATCCTGGTCAGGTCAAATACACACACATGTACACACACATGTACACACAAGCACACATGTGCACAAATCATCCTTTTCTCAAACTTAGAGGCTTCAGTATTATTCTAGACACCTAGACTCAAAATCATACAGTTATCTCTCGGGCATGAACTTTGTTGTCAATAGTCTTGTTTTAAAGTCTTATTCTATCTTACCTGTGTTTTTTCAAAAGCTTCTCCTTTTATCTGCTCCTATCTATGCACACAAAACCTTAACGATGTCATCCCCTGGTTTAATAGGACAAACATACAAACAAAAAACAATTTGTTTCTGTATTAGTTGCAGCTGTCAGTGACCCACAATGCAACACAATAATGGCTACAGCAGTTCAGAGCTCTGGCCCATAAAGATCTTAGGAATCCAGACTACTTCCAGATCACTGTTTTGTCATTCCTACAGTACAGGCTTAATCTCATGGTCCAAGATGAATAGTCCAAGTCCAGACTTCTGATCCATGTATAGGCTACAAGGAGGAGGGGACAGAAGGCAGGCCATGGACTCCTTCTCTGAGGACACTTCTTGGAATTTCTGCCTTTGTATCATTCCTAGTAACTGAGTCAGATGAGGGCACACCGCTGAAAAGGAGGCTAGGAAATTTTGGGTAGCCAAACTACAGGGGTTCAGTTGCCAAGGGAGCATGCTTAAGGAAAGACAGCCATCATTCCCTGTGAGAAGACAGTGGGTATCAAGTTATTCATTCTAACAATTGAGGGTTTTTTTTAAAATTTTTTTTTCAACGTTTATGTATTTTTGGGAAAGAGAGAGACAGAGCATGAACGGGGGAGGGGCAGAGAGAGAGGGAGACACAGAATCGGAAACAGGCTCCAGGCTCCGAACCATCAGCCCAGAACCTGACGCGGGGCTCGAACTCCCGGACCGCGAGATCGTGACCTGGCTGAAGTCGGACGCTTAACCGACTGCGCCACCCAGGCGCCCCACAATTGAGGTTTCTAATATAAGCCTTGACTTAGCTTTTCAGCCTCCTTTTCCACAGTTTATGATCTCTGCCACTGCCAAAGCTTCTTTTTTTTTAATTTTATTTTTTATTATTTATATTTTCAAAGCTCCTTTAAAGATGCTATTAGTTTTTAAAAGTTTTTATTTATTTATTTTGAGAAAGAGAGAGAAAGAGAAAGTGGGGGTGGGGGAGCAGAGAGAGAGGGAGAGGGAGAATCCCAAGGAGGCCCCTACTGTCATCACAGAGCCCAACGTGGGGCTTGAACCCACAAATTGTGAGATCGTGAACTGAGCTGAAATCAAGAATCAGATGCTTAACAGACTGAGCCATCCAGGCGCCCCTAAGGATGCTAATATTGACTGTAGTTTTTTCTTCCTTGTCCTCTATTGTCATTGTTTTCCAGTGACAAAACTATCCATATTTTGAGGCTGAGGTTCGATTTTTACCATCACCCCACAATCCTTACTGTTACTTCAAACAGCATCCCTGTCTGCTACTGAGACTGGAGGCACCTTCCGACCTGCTGGATCAAATGGCTCAAGCAGCAGAGCCCCCTGCACAGCAGCTTGGACCCTTTGCAGAGCATTCTCTTGGTCTGGGCCCCCCTCAAAACTAGCAGCTTTTTGGGTAGTTTGGTGAATGGGTGAGGGTGACACAGCCATAATAGAAATATGCTGCCTTTGAATTCCAAGGAGATCTTTTACAACACATACATAATAGCTTTCTGGTCATTGGTGCAGTGTTTGAGCTGAGAAGTGTAGTCTGTACTTTCTCCAGTAATATTAGGAGGAACCAGCCAACCTTATTATATTCATTATTTTGTCATGTGTGTTTGGACGTATTATATACACCATCACCTAGATCCATGCTTTTTAGAGTTGGTTGATTAGTAGAAGTATTCAATGGTGATATTTTGAGAATCTCTATCACCAGATTACACCATGGACTATCAGTGCCCTCTTTACTGCTGGGAATAGAGTCATTAGCATCCTTAAATTTTATCATATTAGAGAGATTCAGAACTCTAGAAAGAATTCAGAAAACTTATCCTTAACATTCCGTTTCTGTAGAACCACTTTCAGTACCAAATAGGGTTCTCCAGAGACACAGGACCAATAGAATACACATTTAACCCTTTAACAATGTAGGGGTTAGGGCTGGTTGAAAATCCATTTATAACTTTGGACACCCCTGAAACTTAACCACTGATAACCTACTATTGACCAGAAGCCTTACTGATAACATAAACAGTTGATTAACACATAGTTTATATGTCATATGTATTACATACTATATTCTTACAAGTAAAGTAAGAAGTACATTTACAATATAGTACTGTATTTATAAAAGAAAAATCTGCATGTAAGTGGACCCACACAGTTAAAATCTGTATTGTTCAAGGGTCAACTGTATACATATGCACATACATATTTTATAGTGATTTATTATAAGAAATTGGTTCCCATAATTATGGAGACTAGCAAGTCCCAAGATCCACAGTCAGCAATCTGGAGACCCAGGAGAGCCATGGCTGTAGTTCTAGTCTGAATCCTGCTTGAGACCCACGAAGAGCTGATGTTTCAGTATGAATCCAAAGGCAAGAATAAAAACCTGATGTCCCAGCTCCCAGGCAGTCAGGCTCAAGGAGTTTTCCTTGCCCCAGAGAGGTTCAGCTTTTTTTTTTATTTTATTCATGCTTTCAACTATTTGGATGAGGCCCACCCACATTAATGAAAGCAATTTGTTTTACTCAGTTTAGGGATCTAGATATTAATCTCATTCAGAAACACCCTTACAGACACACCTAGAATATTGTTTGACCAAATGACCAAATAAGCATCCTGTGGCCCATTCAAGTTGACACATAAAACGAACCAGCTCACTCCTGTTGTAAAATTCTCTACTATGAACCTTTAATTTATTGGCTGTACCTACTAGTACTCATTGACTGAGTTTATTATTTCATTAAAGGGCACAAAATATTTACTTGTTTATTTCAACATGCCTTCTCTGAAGAAGAGAATTTTTCATATCAACTAGTGCCATTAGGTTATTCTGAAATGCCCATCACTTGGAAAATAGAGGATAGATGTTTAATTTTTTCTTCTATTTGCTTTGTTTCAGCATAAGGAGTTAGTTCCCTAGTTATTTCCGGTGGGGTTCAGTGAGTTGTTTTTCCTTTATTTTGCTTTCTCTCTTTTAAAAGCAATATATTTTAAAACTCCTAGGTATCATTAATCAGTGTTTAAATTAGTTGTATTTATTACTGTTTTTTTCTGCTTACATTGTTTTATCTTTGCCTAGAGTCCCTTAATATTGGCTCCTATGGTTTTTTGTTTGTTTGTGTGTTGTTCGTTTGCTTGTTTTGCATAACCAATTGGTCTTTGAAAATGTTCCATATTTTCTGGGGCAACAGTAGTTACAAATTTTGTATATTTCCTGTGTCAGACCTAGAATCAGCTCAAGGAGCTTTGGTTTCTTGGTAGTTAAGGACAAAATGAGGGTTCATTCCTATTAAATACTCATAGCTTTTAAGTTTTAAGTATGCACATATTTTTGAAAAGAAACAAATAGGTTCATATTTATATTTCCAGTTCAATATGGCCATATATGAGTATGCATAAGAAAAAAATAGAGTTGTAAAATATCTTAAAACTAATTCGATGTGTTACCGGTGGCAGAATCTGTTGTGTGAATGGAGGTCTCTGTCCTTGGATTCCTCACAAGAAGATTTACGTGGGGATCCATGCTGGAATAGACAGCCAGAAGGAAAGGAGAAAGCCCAAAGCAGTTTATTAAAGCAAAAGTATACTCTCTATACTCTCAAGGTGGGAGAGCCAGCAGGTTCCAGGAGACAGAGCCAGCCCCTAGGTTGTTTGGGAATTGGATGTTATTGAGTGTCTCTGAGCTGGGAGGAGATGTGATGTACAGAGGGGTGGTCTCTAAGGGAGGCTGCTTCCAGTCCTTCGGGGGACTCCTCCCACTGATAGGGACAGAAAGCTTTTGACCCTGTAGGGTTTGTGCCTTAACCTGTGGTGGCAGCCTTTCTCCATGGGCTGGGAGCTATAACTGCAGTGCGGATGTATTACAATGAGTCCAGGGGGCTGCCGTGGGACAGAGATGGAAGATGAGAGTGTATGCTCTGCACTTGTGTCTCTTGATTTGTCAACCCCAAGGTCTTAGAAGCTACAAGGTCAGGATGTTGTGCCCTGGGCTTTTTATGCATAGCTTATTTGTTACCATCCTTGTCTCTAGCTCGTGTTTCTGTTATTCCCCTTCAAGGACTTGGGACTCTACCTCCAGCGTTCCTTCCACTGCTCAGGTCTAGCTTCTACCTAATGTATGGTCTCATTTGTAGGAATGATATTGGTGTTAATCCTTAAACTAATTCATATATGGTAAGATAATCCTTTTTTGAAACTAAATTCAAGTGTTATTTCCTGCTACAAAACCACCTTATGATCCTTGAAGCTTGTCTTTTCTCAGAGTACACCCAAAAGCTATGGGGTCAGTCTATTTGGGTAAACTTCTAAGTATGCTATCTATAAGATAAACAGTCTTGGAAAAACAACTTACACATTTGAGTCCCAGTCACTTTAGCTGGCAACATATGAAGAATAATAATATCTGTCTACCTTCCATAATTGAAGTAAGGATTAAGTGAGATAATAAATATTAAAATAATTGGAACAGTGCCTGACAAATAATAAGCATTTGGTAAATGTTAGTAATTTACAAATAAATCATGGAACATTCTAAATGGAATTATATTCTAACTAGAATTATTTATGTGCATTAAAAATTCTTAGTATACTTTTTAAGTTTCTTGAGGGCAGAATCCACATTTAAATCAACCATTACATTCTTATTTATATCCAAAAAAAATAATTGTCTGAGTCACTTTGCAGAATGCACAAAGTGCATACACAGTAGTAGTTAATGTGGTAAAGTGTGTCTGTGTGTGCTTATGTGTGTTTATGTGGGAAGAGACAAGAGAGAGACAGACAAATAAGATAGAGAGAGAGATGTGGGGGAAGAGAAGGAAGGAGGGAGGGAGAAAAGGAAGCAGAAAAAAAAAGATAAAATTTGAGATTTCCCCCTTCATTCTTGTTGAACTTCTAAAAGAAAGTTCACTAGGTTTGTTATCCAATATTTGTATAGAGATTGATCCACATACAAAGGTAGAATTTCGAAACCATCTTTTGTATTTTTCCTTCAAATACTTTGGTAGAATGTCTGGCTTACCTGCTGAGCAAACAAGGCCAAGTTCTCAGTCAGTTCCCACACCTGACCTTGTGGAACAATATTCACTAGGGATAACCCAAGAAGAAGGGATTCCTTTTGTCCATCATGCTCTTGAGGGATCTCACAGTAATTGGTCAGGTCTGTATGTCAGACTGTGGTGGCACCCTGACAATTGAGTTCCGGGTTTTCAACTTGCATGATGATGGAAAAACCAGCCCTTCTGCTGGTGTGATTAGAGGAGGGGATATAGAAGACCTGAAATGGCAGAAGTTTGTTTTCAGACCTATGCTGTCAGTTCAGCACCATAACTGGGGAAAACATCAACTCCTCCCCTTGTGTGATCAGGGAACTCAACGTTTCAGTTGTATAACAGGATGGGAATGGCAAGATTTGCCACATTAGTGATCATAGTTGAAGAATAGTGCACCCTTCCCTGCTAAGAAAGTATGTATGTGTGTAGGGCAGGTGGGAGAGTGTGGTGCTTGGAAGGAGGCTCTGAGGTGTGTAATTTATCATTATTATTGTCTGGAAAGAGAAATCCATAATAAGGGTACACTTGTGAGCTTCTTCCTAACTCTTCCTGTTCTCATCTCAATCTTCTTTGCATGCTCTTCATTCTTTACTCTGCCTATAAATGTTGGCACTTTAAATATCATTTATAGTCCAACAAATCCCACATTTATATTTCCAGCCTAGATATCTCCTCTGAATTAAAGTCTTAGGAGCTGATTTACTCATTGCTTTATTCATATTTTCACTACTGAAATCCTCTTCTGTGCTAGGCCTTGTTATAAGCTCTGGGGATGTAGCAAGGAACACAAACATATCATTATTTTGTTCTTATCCATATTTTTATCTTTTTCATATATTTATATCTTTTTATGTTTTGAATTCTGGGTAATTTTCTTATATGTATTTCCCACTATTTCTATGAAATAATATTTGAAACACAGACATTTTTTTCATGCATTTTGACTCTCACTAGCAGTAGTTTATGTTTCCCAAGTGTTTCATGATTTTGGATTTTGCACTCATCTGCAGCACTGCCTACAGAGAAGGCTGTCATTGCAGAGCAGTTGTACATTATCTGTGGGACCCGTGCATCACAAATGAGTGACAGAGCTGGCCACCAATGTTTCTTGCAAGTAGCAAGGCGGCTGCTAACTTTCAAAATTGAATGGCCAATTTCCCTAAAATGCAGGACTGAGTTTTCAATTTTTCTGAAAACCGTTTTTTTAATACAGATATTAGATTGAAACAGAAAAGCTCTGTTTATGTTAACTTCAGATTCAAGTTTAAACCATATAAAAAGTATAGACAATAAGGCAATGAAGACCCAAAATGCTACATGTAGAGATTAAACATAAAATAGTATTGATAGAATTAAAGTTTTTTTGTGAAAAATAACCCAATCCAGTTACCTCTCCACTTGCTTCAGCTGTAAACTTGATTCTGAAGTTGAAATTCATAAATTCCATGGAGATTTTTATACTTTTATCACATATCTATCCATGAGCCCCCAAATATGCATGTTTCTATAATATTAACATACAGTATATATCTTTCTGCAACTTTAATTTGGAAAAAAAAAAGCTGTGAGATTAAATCATGTTGATATATGTAGCATTAAGCATTCATTTTCCATATTGCATTTCATTGTATAAATATCCCACAATTTATCAATCTATTTATTTTCTGTTTGTAGACATTTAGGATATTACCACATTTTGATATTAAAAGCAATTCTCCAAGGAATATTCTTATGTCTCTTTGTATATAAGAGTTACTCTTAGTATTTACACCTAGTAATTGTGGAGTAGTAGAATACATAAATTTTAAACTTTACTAACTTTTTCTAGATTAATTACTAAGGTTGTGTTTAAAATCAATTTATAACTACAAGCCAACAGTATATAAAGTTTTCCATAATTCTACATAGTCAATACAATATTGTCAGTTTTAAATTTTTACCAATTAATGAAACAAAAATATTTTATTGTGATTAACTTGTATTTCCCTAATTAACATGAGGCTGAACATCTTGCATATTTATTAATTTTTTTGTTTTATATATTTTTCATTGCCAACTCATATATTTTATTTTCCATTGGAATGCCTATCTTTGTTTAAATTATAAGAGTTCCTTATAAATTCAGATAATGATCTTTTATACATTGTGAATATTTGTCTCTGATCCCTTTTGTAATTTTATTTTTGTATGATTTGATAACTAGAATTTTTTAAATTTCAAAGCATCCAAATTTATCAATTTTTTCAATGGTTTGCATCTTTTATATCTTGTTCAAGAACTTTTTCCTATCCTGAGATCATTAAGATATTTTCCTGTTATTTATAACAAAAGTTATAAAGTTTAAGTTCCTGTTCAGGTGTTATAATCTGCATTTTTATCTATGGCTGGAAACAAGATTTCAAATTTATTTAGGCCACATGGATAGCTAACTATTATTATTTTTTTTTATTATTTTTTTTCAACATTTATTTATTTTTGGGACAGAGAGAGACAGAGCATGAATGGGGGAGGGGCAGAGAGAGAGGGAGACACAGAATCGGAAACAGGCTCCAGGCTCCCAGCCATCAGCCCAGAGCCTGACGCGGGGCTCGAACTCACGGACCGCGAGATCGTGACCTGGCTGAAGTCGGACGCTTAACCGACTGCGCCACCCAGGCGCCCGAGGATAGCTAACTATTACTGATGAGTACATAATTTTTCCACTGCTCTGTAAGACTAAGTCTTCTATTTGTCAAGTTTGCATGTGAGCAAATACAAATGATCACAATGGCAAATCAGGCCCATACAAATTATAGATCTGACCTAATATCAAACTTTACCAATAATTTTAAACACACCCAAAATTGAGAAATCCACGTACAACAAAATAGTGATATGTAGAAGTACTGTGGCCCTGATTAACTGAGCTCTTTCAGGGAGATTTGCAGTCACATCCCTTACAAAGATGAGAGCTATATTAGTCATGAACAATCTCCGTTTTGTGTTCTAGTAGTTACATTTCCTTGGGAGCTGTGCCCCTAGGAATTCATAGATTCCAAATTGGTTGTTCATAAGACAGCCTAGGCACACTAGAAAACGGCATTTCCTCTCCCATGAGCTAATATTACTAATGCATTTGCTAGAAAATCATTAAAATGTCTATGAGACAATTTGATCAGGGTGCCTTCTTTCTTCCTTTTGTGGGGCATCTTCCTCTTAATGTTGACAATGGATCTCAATCTTGCTGTTAACTATTTCCTTTCTACCATGTATAAATGGATAGAGTTCTGGGTCCCTATTATCTTTTAGCATTCTGCAAATTCCTATTCCAAAGTTACATTGAATTAATAAGGACACAAGAAAGTATAGCACCATAGTGAAGAATGCAAGCTAGACTGATTATATTTATATATTTTGTATATTTATATTTATATAATTTATACTCCCTCACTAAAATTAGTTATTCCACCTATTATATAGTTTTATAATAGTAAAAACTGTTATAAACTGTTGATATCTAGTAGAGTGATTTCCCAGCTGCCTCCTCCCAGACATACAACTACTTGTCACATGTTTCATTATTCTTCTTCAAAATTATATTGGCTGTTTTTAACCTTTAGATCATCTCTATATGTTAGAGAATCAGATTTTCAGGAATTTTGAGATGAGAGTGATTATAAGAAATAGATATCTTCTATAATGTGTCTTCCTAGCTTTGATTATAGAATATTTTTTCTATTTGTTATGGTCTTTTATGACTTTGATTAATTTTTAAGATTTTCTCCTTAAAGGCATATGTATTTTCTATAGATTATTGTACTAAGTACTATGTTTTCTTGGATGATATGACTAAATGTATTTATTTTTAGAAAAGTGTATTTCTAATTTATTCTTGGTGCATAGGAATTAAATTTATTTTTATACATTATTATTATATCCACTGACTTTATTGAATTCTAATTAATTTCTGAATTGGTCTATTTGATTTTTCTATAAAGATGAACTTATTTATGAAAAATGATTTTTCTTCCATCTTTTCCAATTATTTTATATGTTAGATATTTTCCTTGTTTAGCTGAGTTTATCCAAGACTTATAGTACTTGATGAATAGAAGCTCTTTCTTCTTGACTATAAGGACAATTCTTACATTGTTTCACTCTTAAGTATGTAGTCTGGGTTTGTTTATTAAGTGCTTCTGTCAGATTAAAGAAGTTCTTTTTACTCACAGTTTGTAATGAGTTATCTTGAATATATTTTAAATTATTTCAAATATATTTTCTGATATTATATTTTTTCTTTAACTTGTTAATGTAATGGGTTGCAATAATAGATTTTTAATTAGATGCTGTTATACTTCCAGGATAAACCAAAATTAGTCATGTTATAATATTAATTTTTGAATACATAATGGATTCTGTTTGCTAATATTTACATAGGACTTTTTTAATCTATAGTTATAATTTTATGTCTTAAGTTTATTATTTACATAGTGTCCATCTCTGATTTGGTATCATGTGTACTAATTTCATAAAATGGGGAACAATGTGTTTAAATATGACACCGAACTTGTAAGTGAGGTAGAGCTTGTAAAAATCCTTGACTGTTAAGAGTGCATATAAAGTGAGTACATTATTGATTCAACATTTAAGATTTTCTTAAGCTAATTCTAGTAATTTTTATAGTGTTCTCACATTTGATCATTTCCTACAAGTTTAAAATTTACTGATAGAAAATCCTTCAGAGAATTTCTTTAATTATGAACCATTTTCACTGTTAATGTTATTTATTGCTGCAATCTCTTTTCTTAATCTACTCTGGTATGTGATTGTTTTTATAAACTTTCCTTTATGCTTGAATCAAGGCACATTCTTGAGTCATTTTGGCTGGATTTTCATAGACCATAAATGTGTTTTTCACTTTTTTAATCTTCATTTATCAACTTTTAGTGTGACTTATTTACAAATATATAAGAAATTTATATTAATGTGGATACATAATTATGGCTTTAAATTTTTTCTTCATAATTTTCTCGAGTTTTGGTTTTGCCTTGCATTTTATAGAGTTGTTATTAGGTGTACAAAAGTTCAAGCCCATTTTATATAGTCAGTTCTTCCTTTTATCAGGCTGAAGTAACTGTCTTCATTTCTAATAACACATTATGCCTTAATGTGTATATAGTTTGATGTCTGCCTGTATATCTTATTTGCCTGTTATATATTTTCAAATTCCTTAATGTACTTTTGAATTTCCTGAAATTGTAGGGCTGTCTTTATATATAATTTGTGTCTATTGTAACTACTATATAGATTTTTACTTGTTTTTTTTTTTTTCTGAAGTCTTTTTTATTTAACTGGATTAATTAATTAGTTTATGCTTTTGTACCTGGGCTTTTGAATGCAATATAAATACAAATTTCCTTTCTTATATGGGCCAAAGGCTAGTAAAAGAATTGTGGTAAATATTTCACAGTTGTTTTTTATCAAGGAAAAAAGAAAGAAAGAAAGAAAGAAAGAAAGAAAGAAAGAAAAGAGAAGTCCCAATTTGTAGCATTTGCCATTTACTGGGCTATAAATACTCCTGCATGGCTGACTTCAAACTACCATCACTGAAAAGATAAATACTACTGGTTTTGTCCACAACCATAAATCTAGTGTCTAGGTATCTTGCACAGTACCAGACATACACTACGTGCTTGGTAAAAAAAAGAAAAAAAAAAGTTGAAGGGTGGAAAAACCTGTGGCATGATGTAAGAAGGAAGATAAAAGTATGGAAGTACTTACAGGTAGGCTTACTTCCCTTGTGTATCCTCAAATTGCATTCCAAAGTAGTGTCATAAAACATACTGTTTACAAAGCATCAATTTTTATTTTAAAAAATGATTACATACTTACTCATTTAATATCTCCTCCCCCTCAAGGGCCTGTGATATAATTCCCACATAATGAACAAACTAAACCTTGTTATCAGAATGGTATGTGATCATTTAAGCCCTTTTCAAACTTTATGTACTACCTAGATTATCTCTCTTAGCTTCTGTTTCATTACCTGTAGAATGGGTTTTTTAGCAACTACTTCACATAATTGTGGCAAGGAGTAAATGGAATAAAAATGAAATTACCTAGCACCTTACTTAGCCTATTGCAGATGTTCAAAGAAGCCAGCTTCCTTCAGTTATTATTTCCAACTAGTTTATGAATGTGTTATCTAGAGTTATCTAGAAGCTATCTAGAGTTATCTAGAAGTTATCTAGATAGAGTGTATTATCTAGAAGCATTATCTAGAATTACTCATTAAGTGTTGAACCTGTGCAGGGTACTGTAAGGTTGCTGTGTTTTAGGTTCTAGGGATAGTGTATCAGTTTTCTAATAAATGGCATAATAATTTTATATGTCAACACTAAGTGGCTCAAAACAAGTATTTATTTGGCTTACCATCTGGCAGTAGGCTTGTATTGAATAGAGATGCTTGGTTTTGCATGCAGATCCTTCCAGCAGGCTAGATAGGTAAGTTCTTGGAGACAGCAAGAACCCCATATGATGCAATTATGTTATTGGCTACTGCCGCATTGGTCAAAGTAAGCTACATGCCCAAGTCCTGAGTTGGTGGGGAGTTGGGTGTGGGGGGCGGTGGCTAGTGGAAGGCTTGGATACAGGTAGGTGTGACCAGTTGTGGCCATTAATGCGATCTGTATAGCAAAAGTAAGATTTAACAATAAGGTGTTATCTCTAACCTTTAAGAATTCAAATATCCTTAATATGTAGGAGACATACAGATAACTTAATCACAAAAGAGTATAAAAATGGAGAAAAATAACCACTTCACCCAGAAATAATCAAGAAAACCATTTAATAGGATTTGCAGCTTGACAAGGAAAATGGCAGAAGGGAGCAAGCTCATTGGGGAAGAAGGGTAAATGAACAAGATGAAGCAAGAATGAGTATGGTATCTGGAGGAGAGGGTGGGAAGCCAGGCTGCAGCAGGTTTGTGTTAGAGTATGTTCAAATATGGCTTCAGACTGCTTTGGACTCTGGTACCTAAATGCCTTATATCAGATCATAATTTATTGATTTTCCTTTCAAGATAAATAGAAATATGTAGGACATACTTCAGATACCTAAGCATTGAGGTTGAGATGTTTAAGGAAGGTAAGAAAATAAACAACAAAAAAGTGTTTGGGAATGGAACTATAATCAAATTATTTATGACATGAATAAATGCTTCAGATAATTAATAAGCAAATAGGGTCATGAAGCTAAAGTTATAAAATCTCAAAGTGTATTAAAATGTTGAAATATACCTAGATGCTATTTTTATTAGAGTATATTAAATAGTAGATATCATAATTTGTGATATCAAAATAATTATGAATCAGATCAATATTATTTTCTGAGTTAAGTACTCAACATAAAGATGGATTAAGGACACTGTTTACCTTGACTATTTTATTTTATTTTTTAATATAGATACACTAGTAGCAAAGAATGTGTTGGGATACTTTGTTATTTTATTTAAGTGCATGCTTTAGAATCATTTTAATACGTTTTATTAGAAATTCCATGAGATTGGTAAATTTTTCAGTTGAGAGATACTTTCTTGTCACTCAGCTAGGTAATTTTTGCCTTGTGAAGACAAAGAGACAGAGGGAGAAAAATATCAAAATGTATTACATAAATTTGTTTCCAAAGTCATTCATATTGCCCAGTGTATCTCACAAGTATAGAATTTATACAGTTTATTTTTAAGAGCAGTCTGATATAAATTAGAGACCATCTAAAGGCTCAAGGTTTAATTTGAACAAAATTATCAATTCTATTTTCTCAAATAGATTGGCAAACCCAAATATTGCAGTATTTCACTCTAATAGTAAATTTCATTTATTTTATGTTAATTCATTCCCTCTCTAATATACAGATTAGTTTCTCTTGTGCTATGTGTTCACATAAAGAGTCACTGGTAAAGTAATAGATTGCTACCTATACTGTGATCACATTTTTATTAGGTCAGTGCTCTAAGGCAAAGGAAGCAGTTTGAAGTTTTGAGGAACCAAGCTCAAGACTACCCAACAATAAAATTCAGCTGGAAGTACCACATCATTTATGCCAATGTGAATTGCAAAGATAAACTTCATTCTGAAATAAAACAAATATATATATATATATATGTATTATTTTCTTATACCAATTTATTAGATCTACCTAAAACACTTGCATATTTTTGCATGTATTTAGATCACCCCAAATATATTCTTATATAGCAAAGGACACTGGAGACAGAAATGCAATGCTACAATCAGGGATGACATTTCAGGGTCAGTGAATAAATTCCATTAAATCCCAAATATTTGTTCTTCTGTTACTTCATGTACGTTGACCTTGACTCTACACAACCGCCTAGGTTTGCTTGTGTATATAATCATACAGTTTGGTATGATTATAAAATTAATCGAAGTCCTTTGAAGTGTATTTTTTCCTTCATTTCTATTGTTTTAAACCAACTGGTCCCTGTTTTTAAAAATTTTATGGTAGCATTTCTCAAACTTTGATATGAGGATCTCTTTACACTGGCAAAATTTATCAAGAACCTGAAGAACTGTTTTTTTATATGATTTATGTCTATTGATATTTACCATGGGAGAAATTAAAACTGAAATTTTTAAATATATATTCATTATTTTTGAACACAAATATAAACCCACCAGACATTAACATAAATAATAGACACTAATAAAAATAATACTTTTCTCATAAAAGTTAGTAAGAAAAATTGCACTGTTTGGCAAATCCATTTAAAATCTGGCTTAATACAAGACAGCTGGATTTTTATACCTCCTCCTTTCCATTTATTGAAATCTGTTTGGGTGGGTGGGTGGTTGGTTGGTTGGTTGAAAGATATGAAGATAATCCAATCTCACAACAGATATGTATTTGGAGAAGGGAGACTTAATTTGTCTTTTCCGACAACTGTGGCTTCTCTTTCTTGCCAGAACACCAAATTTAGTAAATGGTAACTTATTCATGTTGGTTTGCAGTGTGGAATATGCAACCATGTTAATGACCTTTATGTACTTAAATTGATGTTACGGGTCTGTTTTGCATTTCAAACAGATTTTTTCCTAAGCATGATTTGTTAACTATGCTTTGTTGTTTTGGAAAGTGTTGGATTATGGAGTTATGTAGATCTCTTAAATGTTAAAAATATATATTCAATTATGTGATTTGTCTCAATTTTTTTTTGAACTTCTTTGAATTTTGCACCTGGTCATGTGCCTCAGTAGCTCATCCTTGTCTCAGCCCTGCTGAGAGAAAAGTAACATTTTAGGCATTGGAAAGTGCATGTGCAAAATTTGGGAAACAAAAGAGAACACATAGCTTGTAGTATTTTCATTAAGAGTTGTGACCAAATATTTCAAAGGATGCTGTAGGTACTGACCACATTCTGTTACTAGTATTCTGTTATAGTAACTGGAATTATTGTGATGTAGGCGAAAGAAAAGTCTATATAAATCCTGGATTTCCTACTTGTGAATTTATGATCTTCGACAAGTACTTAA
Source organism: Prionailurus viverrinus (assembly GCF_022837055.1). Taxonomy (NCBI): domain Eukaryota; kingdom Metazoa; phylum Chordata; class Mammalia; order Carnivora; family Felidae; genus Prionailurus; species Prionailurus viverrinus. The sequence continues at coordinate 46,082,570 of NC_062561.1, read as the reverse complement.
GCTCTTTGAACCCTAGTGTTTTGAAAGGTGAGAACCATAATGCTTATGTCACAGGTTGTTATCAAGTGAAGTAGGATAATGAACATGATACCACCTCGTTCATTAGAGGTAGGTCAGCATTTAATTAACAATAGTTCAGTTAGTGACTGTTGGCTTGACCCTTTGGGCTATTATAGTTGAGAGCTGAATACAGTATCTTTGTGTTAGAAAATAGTTTGGTTCTTCTGTTGTAAATTATTTTCCAAACCATGGTCTATATATTTTTATCTTCACAGACAATGTAACAAAGCTCTCTTGTGACTTGTTCTATATTAATATCTTATATGGTATTAAATAAAAACAACTTGAGTAATACTATGAAAGGTAAAAAGTTGACATTAGTTCCTGCTCATTGCATTCCAACCACAGTAGTTATTAGCACATTAAAGACACTTCATTTCATTCAGAAGACAGGTATTGTCATTACCCTATTATACAGCTGTGAAAACTGAGGTCTTGAGAGTTTAATAGATGACGTAGGGTTGTGCAGCTAGTACTTGACAGAACTTGGATTTTCATACAGGCCTTCTGAGTTGGAGAGACTCAAATCTACCACTCTCGGTTCACTGCCTCCCAACATTTATGTATGCACCCACTTTTCCATTTGATTTAGAAAGCTCTTAATAACGTACTCTGAGTTCATCAAGGAAATGCTTGATTTTGTTTACTTTTTAAAGTCAGTTCTTTTACCATCTCAGATTTTCCCCTGTAATTAATTCTGTTAAGTCACGTTTTAAAAAGTCTTTTGGAAGAAACCTCATCAAAGACCTTAAAATTTATAAATATGTGAAATTTATTGGTTGTTCATTATCGTTAATACCATTGGTTGTTCATTAGTATCATTAGTCACTTAGCTCAAAGAAATTGATTAGATTTACAAGGCATGTTTGCTGATTACAAGGAAAAAAAAACCTTTTAGATATTTGCAAAAATGGACAATACAGGATAGCACACAGGCTGTTGAGTGATATGTTCAGCTATTCTCTGTGGTGATAGTCTGGTCTGTAATGTTCTGGCCATTTTCGTTTAAACTAAATTCAGCAAAATTTTCTTTATTATAGTATCAAAGAGAATTAATTTGGATATGTTGAATTTTAAAATAACTCTCTCATTGTATCATCTCTGCTTTCCTTAGGTCTACTTCTCATTATAAATATATATGTATATATATGCATATATATATACAGACATACAGAAATATGTAAGTACTTGTATGTATATATACATATATACACACATATATATATACAGATATTTGCATATTTCTATAGATACATCTTTATTCAAAATTTTTAAATTATAATTTTGTGTTTAGAGTTTCTGCTTAAATTAGCAAAGCTGCATTAATTTTTCATTACATACTATCTTGAAGCCATTCAGTGATTTATATATTACACTGAAATGCTGTCAAAAGAATATATCTTTGGTTTACAACATAGTGTAACTGTTGACCTGGGCTATGTTCAGCTGGTGACCTAGGATTGATGTGCTCCACATGTTGTTACCAGAATAATTAATCACAAATATGTGAACATAAAGAGACTTTAGAGAAATTGGAATCTTCCTAATTATCAAGAGTACTTGCTGTTATCACTGTTATAAATATTTGGGAGGGGGGACTTGATTAATTTCAATTTGTATTTACTCTTACTTTTTTTTTTAAGAAATTGTCTTTCCTTACACTTGGATTTAAGTTATATTGAATAAATTTTAAACCCTTCAAAAATATCATTAATAGCCATGATTTCTTTTTCTTTATTGCTTTAAAATTTTTTTCAATTGTTATCTGCAAGCGTTTTTATTAATCAGGCAATTTCAAAGTTTTCTATATTCCTATAAAAATTTGACTGTTAACGTCTGTAACTAACTTTCTTAACAGACCTTATCAATTTTTGTTACAATACATTGCATTTTCCCTAGAGCAGTAATGCCCTTTTGTGGAGTGGTAGCTAGTACTGTACTATGGTGAATGAGGAAAACTGATTAATTGCTTTTAGAATAGTAAATGAAGCCTTTTAATTTAATGAATATTTCAACAGAATCAATTCACTTTGTCTCTCTAAAGGCAAAATCCCATAGGGAGAATTTCTTTGGGGTGACCTAGAGAGCAAATTGGAACCTCTGTGAGGTTGGCATACAATATGTTTTTCACAAGCACTTAGATTTTCTGAATACCTCTAATATATTACCCCTAACCTAAAATGCATTCAATTTGAAGAGTTTAGATTTACAAATTATCCCTGGGTATTGTGAGTTGTGAGGCCAGGGCATGAGTTCTCTCTATCAGAGATCTGTCTATTCTAAGTATACTGCTGAAGTTGGATCTCTTAAAAGGCTGAAGAGTGTAATGGATATGTTGGTAGACTAAGAGCATGTCTATGTGTGGTAAAGGGAATGAACTGCATCTTAAATCCTGTGAGCATGACACAATACAACTCATTTATATGACATAGCCAGTTAGATCTTTGAACTAGCTTGATCTTATAGTCTTAGATTATAAGCCAAAAATCAAGGCAATTTTTTTCTACTTTAACAAAATCATTTACTTATTTCATTTACTTCCTCTGTTCCATTCATTTGAAAATGTAGCAACCACATTGATTATTAAGTAGATTTCTCTGGACATTCTTTTTCTGTGATGGAAAATTTCATAATAATTGTTGATAATTTTTTATTTAATTTGAATAAACTATTGTGTCTTCATTAATGTATATACATAAATATGTATTAAGGAATATTTAAGTCATTATTACCCTCAGAAGTATGGTCAGTATTTATGAAAAACATATGCACAGTTTGATCTTTTTCCTGTTCTTAGCAATTTAGTTTTGCTGATTTTTACAGAAATTTCAGACACATGTCTCATGACTGCTTAATACAAATGTACTAAGAGTAACATGGAACAATTTAAAAATTGTAAGATAATGGATGTTAGTATTCTACCACTCAATAAATGATAAGCCATTTTATATCCACAGCCATGTTAAAGTAGATTGCAATTTCTTTATTTGCATCTATTTTTTTAATTTGCTTTTGATTATATATCTCCCTTGTCTGTTTGGTTTGAAATTAACTGATACATCTATTCTTCAATCGAATAAGATAGTTTAATATATTCATTAAATTCACCTCAATGTGCATTCAATAAAATATACCGAGGTACAAAAATTAAAAGGACTAGTCCACACGACATAAAGTTGAATAATACAATAAAGGAGACAAATAAATTACAAAAGCTGTCTTCAGAAGTCTTGTTTTTATATAAAGCAAGCCACAAAGATGTGAAAACTAGAAAGACATCAGAAACATCTCATTAGCCATTTGATTCCTTCTATACTACCGTCAACAAAACTGGAAAGTAATACAATTTTATTTATAATATTTAGGTATTCAAAATTAGAAATTCAGATAAATATTTGTTTCAGGATAAGTGTAAACAATATTTTTCAAAAATTTTAGACCCATAGCTTATATTTAGAAATAATTGTATAATGAATCTCAGAATAGAACATAAATCGATAAAACTGGATTTCCTGTTTAAACCTTAAGTGGAATATCAGATCCTGTGTATGTGTATTCCCTTCATCTTCACTGTCTCTCCCCAACAATCTTTGGGAGGTTTCTGAGGCTTTCAGTTGAGGACACCTGAGAAAATTTGCTTAATAGAGACAGAGGAAATGAAAATTCCCAATGAGTATTGCTCCCCAAATCAAGCTTATTTTCTATGTAACAGTAACATGACATTAGGAAATTTTTATTCTCACTGAGCAGCTTTACATTTGATGTCATCTCAAAATCTCTCTATATTCTTTCAAAGCACTTTCAAAATCTTGTTTTAGAAGTCATCATTATCCATGAACTGTTTTAAGTTGGACAACTCATATTTTCTCTTTGGAAGGTAATTTGAACAGCTTGGAGGAGAAGATTTATGGAAGACATGAATATACGAAGATCCTGAAGAAGACTAATGCACCCCATTTATGTAGTCTGAAGTTTATAGCTGCTCTCATTAAACAGCTGGCCGGGACTAAGCTGCAAGAGTTTTTGGTACTGCTATGAAAATGTGTTTGACCCATTAGGGTTGCTCCCAAAACTGGCCAGGAAACATCATTCTATGTCACTGTTTCTCATTTAATAATGAACAGAATTCACTTGAAAATGAATAGCTTCTGCAGTGTTGAATATCTTCGTTTGGGCTGCTGTAACAAAATATAAAGTAGATAAGCTTATAAACAACATGGCCTTCCCTGTCTCTCATTTCTTCATTAATATAGCTAGGGGTATATTAATTTTGTTGATATTTTCAAATAAATAACTTTAGCTTTGGGTTTTATTGATTTTCTTTATTGCTTATCCCTTTTCTATTTAATTGATTTTCACTCTATTTTTTTCTTTCCCCATACTTATCTTGGTCTTAAATTGCTCTTCTTTTTCTAGATTCCTGAAGTCTGGGGATATATTTTTGGTGTTGGACAATTTTCCTTTTCTAATAAGAGTATTTACAATTGTGACTTACTCCTCAACAATTGCTTTAGCTTCATACCACAAATTCTGATATGTTCTGGGCTTTTATTATCATTCAAGATATTGTCTAATTTTCCTTCTTATTTTGTATTTGGCTCATGAGTTGTTTGGGAGTGTCTTGTTTAATTCCCAATTATTTAGAGCTCTTTTCAAATATTTAATTTCAAAATTAATCCTGTTCTGCTGAGAGAACATACTTCATATGATTTTGAACCTTTTAAATGCATTGAAACTTATTTATGGACTAAAATATGGTCTATATTAGTTAATATCCCATATCACTTAAAAAGAGTGTATATCATACAATTTGTGTAGCAGTTAGTTGAAGGTGGTTTGTATATTACTATGGATATTTTTCTGGTCTAGTTTTTCTATTAATTACTGAACCAAGTGTGTTAACACTTCCAATTGCAATTATGCATATGTTCCTTAAGTTTTATTGGTTTTTATTTTGAGTATTTTAAAGCTCAGTGACAATGTATATCTATATTGATAATTATTATATCTTTAGGAAATGTATAAATTTTATCATGACCAGGTGTTTTTTATTATTGTCTCTAATAATATTCCTTGTATTTAAGTTTTATTTTTCTGATATCAATTTAACTACTCCAAAATTTTTTATGTATTTTTTTCAAGAATTGTTTTCCCTTTTCCCATTCAATGTTTTGAAGTGTTTATTCTGTAGACAGCATAGATTGTCACTATTTGTTTTTTGTTGTGGTGGTTGTGGTTGTCTTTTACCTCATCTCAGCCTTTTGATTTGAATCTCATTCTTTTGGTTAGAATGTCTGGTCAACTTATATTTAATGTAATTAGTGACATAGTTGTATTTATTGTATCTTTTTAATAAGTATTTTTTTGGAGAGAGAGAAAGAAGTAAGTGGAGGAGAGGGGCAGAAGGAAAAAGAGTGAGAGAGAGAGAGAGAGAGAGATGGAAGGAGTATCTTAAGCAGACTACATGCTCAGCATACTGCCTGATGTGGGATTTGATCCCATGACCCTGAGATCATGATCTGAGCTGAAATCAAGAGTCAAGGGCTGAATTGACTGAGCCACCTAGGTGCCCCTCTTCTACTGTTTCTGATCTCTGTCAAAACAATCTGATAAGCATTTTATTTCAGTTATTGTATTGATTAACTTTCGCATTTCCATTTTTTATAGTTTCTACATCTCTTTTTAGATCATTTGTCTCTCTCCTCTTTATGGCTTTTCTTTTCCTTTGAGTATTTGAATACACTTGTAAGAACTGTTTTTGAAGTCTTGCTTTGTTAGGTCCAACATCTGTGCTGATTTGAATCAGTTTCTATAGACTGCTTTTTACTCTCAATATAGGTCTTACTTCCATTTCTTTGAATGACTCTAAAATATTGGTTGAAAATGATCATTACAAATAAGATGTAATAGTGACTGAAATTCTATTATCCTTTTCAAAGGATTCTTCATTTTTCTTCTTCCTTGCTGCTTATTTTAGCCCACCCCCTGCTTACTAATCTGCCTTCTAGAGTATTCCTCTGCAGCAGCATACTTTGGTGGTCAGTCAAGTATATGGGTATGGTATATATATACAAGCTTTGAGCTCACCCTTTTTGTTTCTATGAAATGCCTAATAAATTTCTAGTTATTTACCTGTCTTGGTCTTTGTCTTCTCAGACCTGAAATAGTGAGACTTTAGCTTCCTGCTGCCCAAGATGTGCAGAGATTGGAAATGCACTCAGTTAAAAACAATAGCAACAACCACCTCAAAAAATCTCCAACTCAAGCTTTGTCTCTAAGGAGTACATTCTTCTCTGGTTCCTGCTATGAAGGAAGGCCTTCATAGTTCATAGTTAAAATATTTCAAGCCTATAGTTGTATGGCAGGGTGGTTTATTTATTAAATGTAAGGTTATCACAATAACATTTTCAGACGTGCAAGATCATAAAAGTTGGGCATTGCGTGTACCCTATTCAGAAAGCTTCTAGTACAGATTCTTCCCTAAATTGGAGTGATTCTGGTACAAATTAATTAATTAATTAATTAATTTAATTTAAATAAAAATGTACCATGAGAGTTTATCTAGGAAAAAGGGAATCTAAAGAAAGTCGCAAAATCTGAGAAAATTCATACAAGCCCAGAGTGATAATGAAGGAAGCATCTGTGTTTATGCTATGCATCCAAAGTAGCAAAGAAGAAACATTTCTAAGAAACAGAAAGTGATTGTCTCAAAGATAGACATTAAAAAAAATTTTTTTAAGGGCACCTGGGTGGCTCAGTTGGTTAAGTGTCCAACTTCAGCTCAGGTCATGATCTCGCGGTCCATGAGTTCAAGCCCCATGTTGGGCTGTGTGCTGACAGCTCAGAGCCTGGAACCTGCTTCAGATTCTGTGTCTCCCTCTCTCTCTCTGCATCTCCCCCGCTTGCATTCTCTCTCTCTCTCTCTGTCTCTCTCTCTCTCAAAAATAATCAGTAAAAAAAAAATAGAAACAGAAAGTTATGGAATACTTGGGGCATGTGAGGGAACCAAGAGAAGATTTGGGCTATTAAGAAAAATTTTGGCTATAAACTAGGTTTAATATCTATGCAAATTAACAAGTTTAAGAGAAAGATTCCAAAGAAAACAAAAGATTGTGCCAGGAAGGTTACAATAATCATTGCAAATATAAAGGCTCATCTGTGAATAGTTTACAGGATCATAGTCATGTCCCCAATGACTGATGCTCTCATCAAATGCTTACATAAAGATATTGAATGATTGGAGAGGAAGAGGGCTGCCAAGTAACATACAGGATGCGCAGTTAAATTTGAATTTCAGGCAAACAGCAGTTTTTTTGTGTGTAAGTAAATACAGTTTAAAACATTTCTATACTAAAAAATACTCAGTTTTCCATGTCAAATTCAAATGTAAGGCTGTCCTATGTTTTACTTGATATATCTGACAACTGTAGGGCTGGGAGGTGCTGAGGTGGGGGTACATGAAGGAGAGCTAAAGTCTCACCTTACTCAGTGGAAGATAATGGAGAAAAATTCAAGTTTGAAATAAAAAATAGACAATATACTTACATTTTAGGAGACACGGAGGTAAATACCAAAAGAAATAGCTATAATAGTTGAAATTCATTGCCTCTAAGAGGTAGAAAATGTGTGGGAGGTGGCAGGAAATTATTTTTCTTTAGAAACATTCTAGAACCATCTGCATAAAAAATGTATTGAAAATAGAAACAAAATAAATAAGCAACTTAAATGCAACCAAAAGTACAGAAAGATAAAAATTAGAAAAAAATAATTTACTGAAAAACAAGTGTTTAGGGTTGAAACTGAAACCTCATTCAAACTATAAATATGGTATAACTCCCATAGCCATATTCTTTGGAGTTTGGCATGCCTGTACTACTATATTCCAGGTGTTCACTCTAAATGCATTATTTTACCACTTCTATTTTAACCATTACAGAACTTTATTGTTGCATATCAAGATATCACTTTGCTTTCATTTTATAATAATTTGTATTTATGTATTAAATATTCCTGTCACTTTCTCAATAACAAACATGAAAAATATTATGAGATGGTACTAGTGAGATCATGAACATAAAGACAGGAATGCTGGGGTGCCTGGGTGGCTCAGTTGGGTAAGCGTCTGACTTGGGCTCAGGCCGTGATCTCATGGTTTGTGAGGTCAAGCGCCTCATTGGGTTCTGTGCTGAAGGCTCGGATCCTGGAACCTGCTTCGGATTCTGTGTGTCCCTCTTTCCCTGTTCCTCTCCCACTGCCACTCTGTCTCTTTCTCTCTCAAAAATAAAGATTAATTTTTTTTAATAGAAAAAGACAAGAATGTAAAAATTATTTACTAATGCTTAGATTTAAGTAATTTTCCAGCTAACAATATTTTATGCTAACATTAATTTTCAGTTTAATATTAAAATCAAAACATGAAAGTAAGATATACTTATGGAAATCTCAAATATCCCTTAGATAACTTTCAAGGATACCTAAAATTCATATATGCCACTTTGGAAAATGATCACTGCCTTCCCTTCCTTCTTTCCTTCCTTCCTTCCTTCCTTCCTTCCTTCCCTTTTCTTCTTTCCTAGATAAGAAAAATGACAAATTAAAATATTCAAGTTGTACCTCTAAACTATTACTGAATTGTCAATTGAAATGAAAAATCTAAATGACTTCTCAAGATTCAAATTTTCATATATATATATATATATATATATATATGAGAAATGCCTTTTAGGGGCATCTGGGTGGCTCAGTCAGTTAAGCATCTAACTCTTCATTTCAGATCAGGTCATGATCTCCTGGTTGGTGATATGGAATGCTGCCCCCCCCCCCCCACTTAGGGTTCTGTGCTAACCATGCAGAGCCTGTTTGGGATTCTCTCTCTCCCTCTGTCTCTGCCCCTTTCTGACTTGCCTGTGCTCTCTCTCTCAAAATAAATAAACATTTTTTAAAAAATAAAAGAAATACCTTTTAGATTCATAGAATTCGTATACAATCTTATTAAATAGGTTTCATTTTGCCCCTTTTAACAGATGGGAAAACAGAGCCAGAGAATTTAAGTATCCCGTAGTTAAGTAATCTACAGAGGCTTTCAGTTTAACTGCACATCTCTAATCACTTTTGAGCAAAAGCCTATCATTGCCATTTTTTTGTTCAGTGTCAGTATTCATTTCAATGCATTCAGTAATATTTTTAATAAAACTTGGTTCTATGAAATTCATAATAATAAAATATTTTCATAATAATATATAGTGAAACATAGGTTTAATGTTCATTGTCTAGTGAGATCATTATTATCAATTCAAGTATCCTAATAGGGTACAAAGTTTGGGGCCAATCTCTACCAATTATGTTTGTTTTGAATCTAATATGATTCCAAAAACTATTTCTTAAAGATGATTTTTTCTTATTTCCATTTAAATTTCTGCAGCTTGTAGCTTACACAGGAGAGAATGTGGGAAGGTTAACTGCGTAAACATTTATCTTTTTTAAAACAAAATCATATACTGCAAAAGACGTGTAGGGAAGTACCAACTTCAACATACCATGAGATTATCCACTTCTAGGATGAGAACCCAAAATGGATCAGGGTTGTATGTTTGGTTTACATCTGCCTTTTTATGTATTAGGAAATACTTCTCTCAACCACTCCTATTTACTTCATCTTTTCAGATGGGAAAACACTTTTCTCTGAATTGATGACTACTTATTTTTCAGCTAAAGTAAATACAGGTCTATATCTCTTTTCATTTGTGTGAGAAGCTGACACATTCTGTCACAACATCGCTTGAGTAAATGGGAAAGTGACAGCTTCCTGGCAAAATTTTAAAGAGATAAACATCTATTTTTGTTTAAACAGCCACTAAAAAAATCAGATAGAAGCTTTCCAGGTTGAAAGGATAAAGAATGCATGAGTAGTGCAAATTGGTAAATGAATGCACGTTAGAAAACTTCTGATGTTTGCCTCTGCGATTTTAACCACAGCTCAGTATTTTGCAGGATTAAATAATAAGTCTTCAAAGAATAAATTCTATCTAGATGATAGAATCATCCAAAAAGTAGATTAACAGTATGTTTTTAAAAAAATCAAACAATAAAATCCTTAGAAACGATTCTAAATTGAAATATCAAATATTTGCTTTTGAAATTTGTTTTAGTTAAATGCTGTATTACTAGAAATTATATTACTGGTTTGAAAATGGCTTAAGAAAACTACTGTTATTTAGTCTTTACATAGCACTTCTAAAATAGTATGTTTTTGAAGTGTTTTTCCTTTATAGGTATTTTACTGTTATATAAGCATTACTATTTTTTAGCCCAGCTTCTCTTAGAATCGATGCACATAGTATGTCAAATTTTTATCTCAGGTAACAGTGTTACTAACAAAACTTAGAGTTTTTCTTTATGCAAGTGAGCCTTTAAAGCAGGATTTTGCAATTCACTATCATTTTGTAAAATATAGGGGGAGTGAATGCTTTATATTTAGTGTAAAGAATTTATTAAATTAGAAAATGTTTGTTAATTACTGAGATGTAAGATCACATGAATGTCAGTCACTGATAGCTATTAAATGTGTCATTATTGGATTTTATAGCTCTCACATTTATAATTCCTATTGATAATAATCTTTATATCACTGCATGACTCTTCAGAATTTCCCAGAGCAAGTAAACTGATGTTTAATCTTGCGGATCCTATATTGTTCCAGTAACACTCAGTGAGCCTTGCACTGAAACAACCATAAGGTACTTCTGTGCTCCTGTCTCATCTCATTCCACATCTCTCCAGCCAATTCACAATTCTTAGAAGATGAGAATGGCAGGAGATTTTAATTTTCAGTTACAAAACAGAGGTTGAGAGTACTAAACTTTTTTTTCTGTATACTGTTCCTGGTTAAGTAGAATCATATACTGATAATTTTCAGTTGTATGACTGACACAATGATTGGCAAATAAACCAAACAAGTACAGTGTTCAAACTATTCCTACACCTAAGCTGACATGAATTTTTGTAGAAGATGATTGGAGAAGAGTAGTCAGAGATTATTAAATGTAATCTGGGCCAACGGTGCAAGAGTGCCTGGCTCTGAGGGTCCCAAACAAACCAAATTTCACCAGTTGTTATTGACAAAATCCAAAGGCACGAAGACAACCATAGTGAAATGAGAAAGGAGTGAGTATGTTTCAGTGAGGTCAACATCAGGAAGTCACTGAACTAATATCCCAAAGCTGTCTCCAAAGTGCTGAAAATATTTCTGGGCTTATATAAGGACTATAAGGGACAAAGGTTAGTGGGTCCATGCAGGGAGAAGTAAAGGTCAGGTCCATCATTTTCTTGGGGTCAAACATGTAGGGTCTTGCTGACATCAGGGCAGTCGTTATTGCTTGAGGTGGTAGTTTTGGTTTCCATCACGGGATGCTTTGTCCTTGGAGTCTTTTGCTTCAGTTAAAAGATAAGCTGGAAAGAAGAATTTAATCAGTTAGAAAGTACAAACTAAGGTCAAAGTGCAAGTAAAGTGCCCTATCATGGTTACTTTACCAAAAATTATTTTAATGAAATATCAAGTAAATTTGAAATACTTTATTCCTGTCTTTAAAACAAAAAACTCTAGGGGTGCCTCAGTGACACAGTCTGTTAAGCATCTGGCTCTTGACTTTGGCTCAGTTCATGATCTCAACGGTTCATGAGTTCAATCAGGCTCTGCACTGACAGTGTGGAGCCTCCCTGGGATTCTCTCTCTCCTTCTCTCTCTCTCTCTCTGCCCCTCCCTGACTTGTGTGCTCTCTTTCTCTCAAAATAAATAAATAAACTTTAAAAAAACCATAAGAAAAATTTTAAAATTCTAAAATATTCACTAATTTCCTTTGAATCTTCTTGTTTAGAAACTTTTGTAACATGTATTGTTAAGGTTTATATGTGAGAAAAAAAATTACTAATGTACATATTTATAGATACATCTAATCTTGCACTTCATCACGGACTTTGTCCTTTGCGTCTTCTCTGACAGTCTTTCTGATTCACATACGCAGGGGGAAGTTGGGATTGCAGTCAAGATGTTTGGCAAAAAGCAGAAGTGGAGCAGCTAAAATACTACTGACTCTATGATGACCAGAATCTCCATTTCTCTGACCTTAGTAGTGAACTACTCTGAAACAAGAAGTGAGAAAGGTGGGTTGGCATTTAAATAAACAGCACATTCATTTTACATTGAAGTCTCTTGATTAACAGTAGAAGACATCACTCCTGAAAGCATCTGCGGTGTCAGTAATTCCATTAACAAAGAAGCCACTTTATTATCAACATACTGTAGATTCATTTTAATGTGTCATTTGCACTTCAAAGTCACATAACTTTTATTATGGTAAATCAATTAAAACTATTTCTCATGATAATTTATCTTCTGCAGAGTTTATCATCTCAGAGAATGCAATATTTCCCAATTTAACTTCCAAGACAAAAGTGATGTAATTTGAATGCCTTTTACTGAGCTTATTAAGCATAAAGATCACAGAAATTTCAAACCCTGAAAGATAACTGTTTCATCTATGTGATAAAATGGAAGCCACATTTTTTTGTAGCGTACTATAGGTAGTGGAGACAATATGCTAATTAGTAATATAACCTCATTTACTGATTTTCTATGTCTCCCATTCTAAAAGATAATCTAGTAAAAGCGGATAGTTTTCTCTGATATTACTTTTAAAGAGAACGTAAAGACTTATATAAAAACATTTTATTGAAGATTTGCAAAAGAACTGAATTTGAGGATGATACAGTCACCTGTTTTGTTACTTTTAACGACTTTGTGAGAGCATGCTTCAAAGATTTAATCCATATCTTATCTTTGAAAACTGCCAGTATTCTTTAACGTTCTTGAATATTTCTAAGATAAACAGTTTTAATATCCATTTGCAGCCTGAAAAATATTTGTGTGGAAATGAGGAGTTTTATGTTTTTCTAAGTTGAGTAATCTTCAAGGATATTTTCAAACACCTACCCATTTTATTGTAGTTTTATTGTACAATTGAATTGAACTAAAAATTCTATCAATAGAGATAGAAGATGAAATATTCATAATTTCTTTATGAGTGGCAATCAGAATATGTTAGCTAAGTACTGTATCAAGTACAGGGTATTTTACTTATTAATGCAATTTTAGTAAGGTGTGCTTTATTTTATGATAAAAATAAACAATTTAAATGACTCTTTTTTCTTCTGAGATATTTAAATTTCTTGAAAAACCTCATTAGAAATTGATGCATCATGCATTTGTTATCATTGTCTCCAAATTCTCATTTTGGTTCTAAATGTTAAGAAATTTGTGCCTTACAAATCTATCTTTATCCATTCATTTAATCCCTGCAAGGAGATTGTTTATAGCATCTACAGGAGGAGTAGTACTTACAAAAATTAAGTTACTATACACTTTCAGAAACAGAAAGTATCCTTAATTTCAGCATTTGTGATGGAAAATTAGAATCTAATATAAGAGAGAATTTTGCTTATAAAAATGAACAGAGAGTTTAATTAAGTTAATTATAATAAACTCAATGCCTGCCACCATCCCAGTGCCTGAAGGACCCTTGGGTCTTGGCAGAATAATTTAGGCTCTGCTGATATTGTTGAAAATTATGAGGATTGAAACTGGAAAGGCCTAGTCTAAAACCTGATATATGCCCTGTGTTTGTTTTACTTTAAAAATTTTACAATACCCCATAGCCGTTTGTTGTTTTTGGCGGTGGTGGTAGTAATGGTGAAATGATATTAATGTCAATTATTTTAAGGATATGATCCGTAAAGCATTTGGAATCCAGTAGTGTGCAAATCAAAAGAATTCTGCAAGTTTGACTATGATCCCTTACCCAGTCTTTGCCACTAACCTACAGACTTATAACATCCCTGAACCTCATGGCTATGTATTCCAAATGAATTAGGTTTCCACACCTAAGTGATCTTGAATTTGATCAGTTCATCCTTCTTTTTCTCTAACTACCATACAGTGTGACTGCAAAAATAGACACATAGCATCCAGAGGAAGATTTGCAAATGAACTAAATTTCAAGATGATGCAGTTATCTATTCTGATAGTTTTTAATGACTTTGTAAGAAATTACTTTGAGGACTCACATCTATTTTTTTATCTTTGGAAACTGCCAGGATTTTTTCCTCCTTCATTATTGAATCTTTATCAAATAAGACCTGAAAAGGTTTGTGTGGAAATGACAACTTTTGTGCTTTTGTAAATTGAATCCAAATATTCTGAATTGGTATCCACACTTTTACATAACATACCTCCAATATATTATATGTATATTTATTGATGTATAGAGCATATATATAAACTTTTATACTATGAACTTTTATACTAATATATTTAGAAAATTACATTGATATGAGCCACTAATAATAGTGGCTTAATATTATCAATAATTGATATCTCAAGGGAAAATATACACGTAAGGCAAGGCTACTAATACCTGTGGGTGTAAATCTACTTTTCAATTTGCTTTTCAGTTGCAAATCCTTTGAACTGATAACTTTGAATTATTTTGAACAGCTTGTTAGATACGGTCATGTCACAAATGTGTTGCCTCAAAATGAGGCAGATGAAGAGAGCTTTGAGCAATAAACTAACCAACTCTGCTATAACCTTGTTGCCCTTCTGTACTTAAATCATTGGGACAATCATCGATCCATATTTTGTAGACATCTTGTTTAGCTCACTTGTCCATCTTGTATGGGTTAGTTTAGTTAAAACTGGTTGATGATTAAGTAGCAAATCCATTTAATTATGGAAATACACATGGACTGTTGAGCAGTACACCAAACCCATGAGGATAGCTCCTTCATTGTGGAAATCCTGCTCTTCCAAACCTTCCATTATAAACACAACAGACATGAAATAAGACCTGAGAAAGCTTCCCATGTCAATTAATGCATGAAAAACTTAAACACCTTAAAGGGATTATCATTTTTAAAATAAAAATTAAAGATAAGTCGAGTGCTTGCTTCAGCAGCATGTGGACTAAAATCAGAATGATACAGAAAAGATTAGCATGGCCCCTACACAAAAATAACATGCCTGTCATTTGTGAAGCGTTTCATCCTTTTTCTCTTTCAAAAATAAATAAACATTAAAAAATAAAGATAAATAGAAATTGTGACATTTTCTTCATATATCTATGTAGTTTATCTTGCACAATTCCTGGTGTGCTTTAGTTCTATTTTAGAGCTAAACCCTCAGATGCTGCTGTTTGAATGCTGTGATTTAGTTTTCTTCCTCCAGATACCAGCATACACATTATACACGTTCTCCCTTCCCCTGGGAGAATGATTTAACTTCTCTTTGTTAAACTTGGTCGAGAGTCATGATTTCAGTTTCTTGTGTTGAGCTCCATCTGTTTCCAATGCAAACATCTTCCAGAGAGATTCCCAACCAGAGGAGAACTAAGGTGGAATTGGCTACTATTTGAAACCTTAAAAGTTTCCCTCTCTTCTTTTGAGAACCACACTGAAATCTTTCACAAGTTTTACTTTAACACCAGGGAAAAAGAGAGAGACCAAGATGGCAGAGCAGCATGGAAGTTCTCTGCTTCTCTCATCCTTGAAATGCAACATCAGCAGCAAACCATTTTGTATAGCTAGAAAATTGATTTGAGGATTAGTGCAACAATCTGCATAATTTGAGCCACAGAACTCAGCAGGTACGTGGCAGGGAGAGGTGAACTGGGGGAGAGAGAAGCACTAGAGGGTAGGGAACTGCTTTTGTTTGTGGAGAGAGGACAGAGACATGGGGGAGAGTACAGGAAAAGCACTCCTGAAAGCAGCTGGAGAGAAAGAGAAAGAGTGGAAGCACCTACAAGGGTCTGAACAAGAAAGGGAAAATGAAGAAAGGAGAGGGTTTCAATACCATTAGGACTCTATAAACAGGGGGTGGCTCAGTCGGTTAAGTGTCCGACTTGGGCTCAGGTCAAGATCTCACAGTCCGTGAGTTCTAGCCCCACGTCAGGCTCTGTGCTGACAGCTCAGAGCCTGGAGCCTGCTTTGGATTCTGTGTCTCCTTCGGAGCCTGTGTCTCCCTCTCTCTCTGCCCCTCCCCTGCTCATGTTATGTCTCTCTCTGTCTCAAAAATAAATAAAAACATTAACAAAATTTTAAAAAAAGGACTCTATAAACAGAGGAGCACAAAGTCAGAAATTCTGCAGCTCTAGTGGGAAGAGGGAATCCCCAGGAGCAGACAGCAAGGTCTAAGGGGTCCTTGGGCCACACAGAGAGAGGTGGTTCCCCAATTGGGAGGACACTTGGGAGAGGCCATGAAGCCACCCCACAGGAAAAGGTCCCAGTGGACCCTGGAGAACAGCAAGTTTGCTGGTGTTGGAACAAGGACACTGGGGTGCAGTGAAACTTGGCACCAGTTGTGTGTTGTGATTTGCCATAATCTCCTGAACTGTTGCTGCTACACGATCATGGGAACTTTTGCTGGGGCAGGCTGGCACCCAGGGGCCCCTGCAGCAGCATGGTCACATGAGTGTTCCTGGGAGCGACCCAACACCCGACCATTGCTCAGTGAGACACTCCCACAGAGAATTAGAGCAGGCCTAAGCCACAGGGCCCTCAGAAGTGAGGGATTTGGAAGCACAGCGCCATCTGAGATAAAATTCGGGAGACAGGTGCTGCCTGGCACGCTGACAGCTTGGTCACGGACAGTGTAGAAGTGGGAAGTGGACAGAAGCCAGAGACAAAGGAGGAGTACCTGATGGACAGTGGATAAGGGCAGAGTTCTGACGCTAAAGATTGGGAAGCTGGGTGATGTCATTTTCACCTCTCCTGCACCAGTGCATACACCTGTACACATGCCACACTGATCCACATCAATAATCTAAGCAGTGCCACCTAGTGGAGAAAGGAGCCATAACACCAAGTGCCATCCAACTGTGGCAACCTAGTCCTAGAGGATGACCACAGTTCTCTCCACTGGCTTAGTGTACAGACTATAAAGTGCTTCATAGTTTGACTTCTAGGGGAAAGTGGATGTAATTTCGTTTGGATTTTAATCTGTTTGCTGGTCTATCTATTCATGGTTTTTCTTTTTTTCTTATTCTTGGATACAGAAAGAAAAAAATATTTTACATTTTTATAAAAAAATTAAATGTTTTCTTTCTTTTTTTCTTCTTTTCATTTCCCTTTTTTCTCTATATTATAAAGCTTCTGTCAACAACCAGACCAAAACACACCTAGGATCTAGCTTCCTTTATTTGATTTTTTGTGTTGTTTTCTAATTTTTTAATTTTAATTTTTTTATTTTATTACTTCTTTCTCTTCCTCCAAAATGATGAAAAGAAGGAATTCAACCCCAAAGGAAAGAACAGGAAGAAATGACAGCAGGGATTTAATCAACACAGATATAAGCAAGATGTCTGAACTAGAATTTAGAATCATGATAATAAGAATACTAGCTGGGTTTGAAAACAAGCATAGAATCCCTTTCTGTGGAGATGAAAGAAGTAAAATCTACTCAGGATGAAATTTAAAATGTTGCAACTGAGATACAATCTTAAATGCATGCTATGGTGGCCAGAATGGATGAAGCAGAACAGTGAATCAGTGATATAGAAGACAAAATTATGGAGAATACTGAAGCAGAAAAAAAGAGGGAACCTAAGACAAAGGAGCATGATATAAGAATTCGATGGGGCGCCTGGGTGGCGCAGTCGGTTGGGCGTCCGACTTCAGCCAGGTCACGATCTCACGGTCCGTGAGTTCGAGCCCCGCGTCAGGCTCTGGGCTGATGGCTCAGAGCCTGGAGCCTGTTTCCGATTCTGTGTCTCCCTCTCTCTCTGCCCCTCCCCCGTTCATGCTCTGTCTCTCTGTCCCCAAAATAAATAAACGTTGAAAAAAAATTAAAAAAAAAAAAGAATTCGAGAACTCAGTGACTCATTAGAAAGGAATAACATCAAAATCATAGGAGTCCCAGAAGATGAAGAGAGAGAAAAAGGGGTGGAAGGTGTATGTGAGCAAATCATAGCAAAAAACATTCCTAACCTGGGGAAAGAAACAGACATCAAAATCCATGAAGTACGGAGAACTCCCATTAGGTTCAACAAAAACCAACCGTCAACAAGGCATATCATAGTCAAATTTACAAAATACACACATACTGGGGAAGAATCATGAAAGCAGAAAGGGAGAAATAAGTCCTTAACCTACAAGAAAAGGCAGATCAGGTTTACAGCATACCTATCCACATAAACTTGGCAAGCCAGAGAGGAGTGACATTATATATTCAGTGTGCTGAATCAGAAAAATATTCAACCAATAATTCTTTTTCCAGCAAGGCTGTCATTCAAAATAGGAGAGATAAAGAGTTTCCCAGACAAACAAAAACTAAAGGAATTCATGACCACTAAACCATCCCTGCAAGAAATTTTAAGGGGGACTCTCTGAGGGGAGAAAAGATGAAACAAAACAAAAAATACCAAAAGTACCAAAGCTAGAAAGGACCAAAGAACATCACCAGAAACTCCAATTCTACAGGTAGCACAATGGCAATAAATTCATATCTTTCAGTACTCTAAATGTCAATGGACTAGGGATGCCTGGATGGCTCAGTGGGTTGAGCGTCCGACTTCAGCTCAGGTCATGATCTCACAATTCGTGGGTTTGAGCCCCGGGTCAGATTCTGTGCTGACAGCTCAGAGCGTGGAGCCTGCTTCGGACTCTGTGTCTCCCTCTATCTCTCTGTTTCTCCCCTGCTCTCACTCTGTCTCTCTCTCACTTGCTCAAAAATAAATAAAGATTAAAAGAAAAAGATCAGTAAATGTCAATGGACTAAATGTTCCAATCAAAAACATACAGTAATGGAATGTATGAGAAAACAAGATCCATCTATATGCTGTTTACAAGAGACCCACTTTAGACCTAAAGACACCTGAAGATTGAAAGTAAAGGGGATGGAGAACCATGTATCATGCTAATGGTCACCAAAAGAAAGCTGGAGTAGCCATACTCATATAGAAATCTATATTTTAAAATGAAGACTGTAACAAGAGATTAAGAATGACATTATATCATAATTTAAGGGTCTATCCACCAAGAAGATCGAACAATTATAAACATTTATGCCCCCGACGTGGTGTCCCAAATATATAAACAATCACAGACATAACAAAGCTCATTGACAATAATTCCATAATAGTAAGGTACTTTACCCCACTTACAGCAATGGACAGAACATCTAAGCAGATAATCAACAAGGAAACAATGGCTTTGAATGACACACTGGACCAGATCGACTTAACAGATATATTCAGAATATTTCCTCCTAAAACAGCAGAATATACATTCTTCTCCAGTGCAAATGGAACATTCTCCCAGTGGATCACACACTGGGACACAAATCAGCCCTCAACAAGTACTAAAAGATTGAGATCATACTGTGCATATTTTCAGACCACAATGCTATGAAAATCAAAATCAACCACAGGAAAAAATTGGAAAGACAACAAATACTTGGAGATTAAAGAACATCCTACTAAAGAATGAATGGGCTGACAAAGAAGTTAAAGAATAAATTGAAAAGTACATGGAAGCCAATGAAAATGATAACACCACAGTCCAATACCTATGGGACACAGCAAAGACGGTCATAAGACAGAATTAAGATAGCAATCCGGGCCTTCCTAAAGAAGGAAGAAAGGTCTCAGATACACACTCTAACCTTACACCTTAAAGAGCTGGAAAAAGAATGCAGATAAAACCTCAAACCAGCGAAAGATGGGAAATAGCAAAGATTAGAGCAAAAATAAATGCTATCAAATCCATATAAAAACAAAAAACAAACAAACAAAAAACAAAAGCAGTAGAACAGATCAATGAAACCAGGTGCTAGTTCTTTGAAAGAATTGACAAAATTGATAAACCCTAGCCAGTGTGATCAAAAAAAAAAAAAGGAGAGGAGCCAAATAAATAAAATCAAGAATGAAAGAGGAGCAATCACAACCAAAACAGCAGAAATACAAATAATTCTAAGAGAATATTATGAGCAACTATATGCCAATAAATTGTACAATCTGAAAAAAATGGACAAATTCCTAGAAACATACACACTACCAAAACGGAAACAGGAAGAAATAGAAAATTAGAACAGACCCATAACCAGAAAAGAAATTGAATTAGTAATCAAAAATCTCCCAAAAAACAAGAGTCCAGGGCTAGATAGCTTTACAGGGGAATTCTACTAAACATTTAAAGATTTAACACCTATTCTTTTGAGGCTGTTCCAAAAAATAGAAATGGAAGTAAAACTTCAAAACTCATTTTATGAGACCAGCATTACCTTTATTCCAAAACTAATGACCTTATTAAAAAGGAGAACTACAGACCAATTTCCCTGATGAACATGGATGCCAAAATTCTCAACAAGATACTAACCAACCGGATTTAACAACACATTAAAAGAATTAATCACCATGATCAAGTGGGATTTATACCTGGGATGCAGGGCTGGTTCAATATCCACAAAACAATCAATGTGATTCATCACATCAATAAAAGAAGGGACAAGAACCATACAATCCTCTCAGGAGATGCAGAGAAAGCATTTGAGAAAATACAGCATCGTTTGTTGATAAAAACCCTCAAGAAAGTAGGGATAGATTAGGGCGCCTGGGTAGCTCAGTTGGTTAAGTGTCTGACTTCAGCTCAGGTCATGATCTCACACTATGTGAGTTTGAGCCCTACGTTGGGCTCTGTGCTGACAGCTCACAGCTTGGAGCCTGCTTTGGATTCTGTGTCTCCCTCTTTCTCAGCCCGTCCCCTGCTTATGCTCTGTCTCTGTCTCAAAACTAAATAAAAACATTTTTAAAAATTTAAAGAAAGTAGGGATAGAAGGATCATATATCAAGACCATAAAAGCCATACATGAAAGGCCCACAACTAATATCATCCTCAGTGTGGAAAAAGTGAGAGCTTTCCCCCTAAGGTCAGGATCAGGACAGGGATGTCCACTCTTGCCACTGTTATTCAACATAGTATTGGAAGTCTTAGCATCAACAATCAAACAACACAAAGAAATAAAATGCATCCAAATCAGCAAAGAGAAGAAAGTCAAACTTTCACTCTTCGCAGATGACATGATACTCTGTATGGAAAACCCAAAAGATTCCACCAAAAAACCTGCTAGAACTAATCCATGAATTCAGCAAAGTCGCCGAATATAAAACCAATGCACAGAAATCCTTTGCATTTCCAAACGCCAACACTGAAGCAGCAGAAAGAGAAATCAATGAATCAATCACATTTACAATTGCACCAAAACCATAAAATACCTAAGAATAAACCTATTCAAAGAGGTGAAAAATCTATACACTTAAAACTATAGAAAGCTTATGAAAGAAATTGAAGATACAAAAAATTGGAAAAATATTCCATGCTCATGGATTGGAAGAACAAATATTCTTAAAATGTTGATACTACCTAAAGCAACGTACACATTCAATGCAATCCCTGTGAAAATAACACCAACATTCTTCACAGAGCTAGAACAACAATCCTAAAATTTGTATGGAACCAGAAAAGACCCCAAATGGCCAAAGCAATCTTGAAAAAGAAAACCAAATTAGGAGGTGTCACAATTCGGACTTCAGGAGGTATTACAAAGCTGTAATCATCAAGACTATATGGTATTGGCACAAAAACAGACATTTAGGTGAATGGAACAGAATAGAGAATCCAGAAATGGACCCACAAACATATGGCAATTAATATTTGACAAAGCAAGGAAGAATATACAATGGAATAAACACAGTCTCTTCAGCAAATGGTGTTGGAAAAACTGGACATTGACATAGAGAGGATTGAAACCGGACCACTTTCTTACACCATATACAAAAATAAAATGGATGAAAGACCTAAATGTAACACAGGAAGCCATCAAAATCCTTGAGGAGGAAATAGGCAAAAACTTCTTTGACCTCAGTCGCAGCAACTTCTTACTCAACATGTTTCTGGAGGCAAGGGAACACAAGCAAAAATGGGCTACTGGGACCTTATCAAGATAAAAAGCTTCTCCACAGAGAAGGAAACAATCAGCAAAACTAAAAGTCAACCAACAAAGGGGAGAAGATATTTGTAAACAACATATCAGATAAAGGGTTAGTATCCCAAATCTATAAAGAACTTATCAGACTCAACACCCAAAAAACAAATAATCCAGTGAAGTAATGGGCCAAAGACACGAATAGACACTTTTCCAAAGAAGATATCCAGATGGCCAACCAGCACATGAAAAAATGCTCCATATCACTCATCATCAGGGAAATACAGATCAAAACGACAATGAGATACCACCTCACACCTGTCAGAATGGGTAACATTAACAACTCAGGCAACAACAGATGTTGGCAAGGATGTGGAGAAAGAGGAACACTTTTGCACTGCTGGTGGGAATGCAAACTGGTGCAGCCACTCTGGAAAACAGTATGGAGGTTCCTCAAAAAATTAAAAATAGAACTATCCTTCAACCCAGCAATTACACTACTAGGTATTTATCCAAAGGCTACAAGTGTGCTGTTTAGAAGGAGCAAATGCACCCCAATGTTTATAGCAGCACTATCGACAGTAGCCAAAGTATGGAAAGAGCCCAAATGTCCATTGACAGAGGAATGGATAAAGAAGACGTGGTACACACACACGCACGCACGCACGCGCGCGCACGCACACACACACACACACACACACACACGCACACAATGGAGTATTGCTCAGCAATCAAAAAGAATGAAATCTTGCCATTTACAACAATGTGGATGGAAGTAGAGTGTATTATGCTAAGGGACATTAGTCAGAGAAAGACAAAAATCAGATGACTTTACTCATATGAGGACTTTGAGAGACAAAACAGATGAACATAAGGGCAGGGGAAAAAATATTATAAAAACAGGGATGGGGACAAGAGTACCTGGTTGGCTCAGTCACTTGAACATCTGTCTTTGGCTTAGGTCATGAACTTACAGTTTGTGGGTTCAGGCCCCACATCAGGCTTTGTGCTTAGCTCAGAGCCTGGAGCCTGGTTCAGATTCTATGCTCCCTCTCTCTCTGCCCCTCCCCATCTCGTGCTCTCTCTCTCTATCTTTCTCAAAAATAAATAAATAAACTTAAAAAATTAAAAAAAAACAGGGCAGGGACAAAATGTAAGAGATTCTAAATATAGAGAACAAATTAAGGTTGCTGGAAGGGTGGGGGGATGGGCTAAATGGGCAAGGGGAATTAAGGAAGACAGTTGTTGGGATGAGCACTGGGTGTTATACGTAGGGGATGAATCACTGGTTCTACTCCTGAAATCATTATTGCACCACATTCTAGCTAACTCGGATGTAAATTAAAATAATTAATTAATTAAAAAAAGAAAAAAAAATAGGGAAAAACAAAGGGTCTTTTGTCTTCAGTTCCACACTCATCCAGGACCACAGGAAGACTCAATAAACCCAGAGTGAGCAACCTATGCTCCCAGTGAGTTTTCCACTGTCCCGTAAAGAATCCATTTTAGAAATTCAATTTTTACTCCTTGTTGCTATTATTTTAAGGAAGATCTTATAAATGATTCCAAGATGCTAAGTCTGTTTTATATGAAAGTGGGGTGAGGAATCATTGGTCATGCTAAGGCACTCTTTACTTGCCCTCCCTGAGGGAAAGTACCCTCAGTGAGCAAAAAATTATATGTAGCTTATCCTTAATAAACAAGCACCAGTGCAATTTTGAGAGAGAAGATGTCAAACCAAACCAAACAACGAAAACCTCTTTTGACATTTTTAATCTTTTTTTGTTATTGTCTCTTTCTTTCCACTCTATCGTAAAAATTCTTGAAAAAAATGGTGTCTTTCTTATTGACATGTTCCTAAATTCTGAATTCATATTCTTATAATCATCATATAAAAATGGTTCTTTGGAATGTCACCACTGTCTTCGTTTCCTTGGGAAAAGAAACCAGCCACATTTAATAACATTGAGGACCTGGAGATTGTCTTCATTTACATGACTTTAATATTCAACTGCCTCTGTTAATACAATTATTGGTATGATCTTGATATGACCCTGACAGGAAACATGAATAAAGATATAAAGTTACAGATAACTTTATTGTTTGTTTCAGGAACTTCCTAAAAATCTATTTATCTGATAATAGCACTAGTCCTCTTCAAGGACCCTTCCCATAACAATAGATTATTCAAAGGAGTTCAAAAAGACTGTGACCTTTCAAGAGTTCTCTAAAACACTTTCTCAGAACACCCTTACCTTGGCCTAGGCACCAATTCCACCATTATCTAAAAAAATATTTCTCAATCTTGATCAAACCCCTGCATAAAAGACCTACCTTGTACCAGACCCCCAAACATCTTGCCCTTATTTTCCATCAACCAAAAAAACAAAATAGCAAGTTTTTTTTTAATAACTGAGTTTATAATAGACGAATTGCAATTTGCCGTGGGCAAACAGTGCCCACAGAGACAAGGGAAAGGTCTATCTTGAGGTAGCATTGAGGAGGATTGTTTTGTTTTTGTTTTTGTTTTTTTAAGGTTATTTATTTATTGTGTGTGTGTGTGAGAGAGAGAGAGAGAGAGAGAGAGAGAGAGAGAGAGATAGAGGGAGGTGGAGAGAGAGAAAATCTAAGCAGGCTCTGCACTGTCAGTGCAAAGCCTGATGCAGGGCTCGAACTCATGAACTGTGAAATCATAACCTGAACTGAAATCAAAGTCCAACACTTAACTGACTGAGCCACCCAGGCACCCCAAGGAGGATTGTTTTGAACAGAAATTTAGAGGCCTTGGAGGTGTCTCACTGGCCATGAGTGGTGATTAGTGCCTTACCGTGGGGGCAGGGAGCAATCTTCCTTCTCTCTTCTAATTAAGCAGGCTGTAATGAGTGGTATGTACTTGAGATGTTCCCCATTCAGGACTTTCTTTCTTCATTTTAAATAAGGTTTCCCATTATTCATTATCATACTTGCCACTTCCAAAAAAGGCACTCAAACCCTAAGGTAGCATCTTCCTTTATTCTAGGAAGTAATAACCTCAACTTTGCTTTATCAACTAGTTATTTGGTGTTTTGGTTTGTTTGTTGTTTCTTACAGACTTAGATATTTTACATGTTCATGTGTTCACTCATTTGCTGTGGTATTTTAAAATCAAATTGTGTGTGTGTGTGTGTGTGTGTGTGTGTGTGTGTACATATATAATGTGTAGGTACATTATAAAGAATAGTGTTAATAATTAAATGTACATCTGCTTTCTGATTATGGTAAGATATGGAAGTGCTACATTCCTACCATAAACAATCAACAAGATCATTATTAATTGCACAAATTTTAAAAGCATTGTAGAGATATAAGACAACGGGGACTAGAGGGACTAACATTCTAGAGAAGGGAGACTTTTCTAAAATGAGGTTAGAGTTGCCTCTTCTGGCCTGAGAAGAATTAATCTTGGCTGGCCCAGGGTGAATTTCTGTAGCGGGAAGAGAAACCAACAAAATTGTTAGCAATCACATAGTCTGGAGTGAGAAACTAGAGAAGTGAGTGTCCTCAAATGTATGGTCCTTTGCCCACAAGACATTTTCTGTAGAGTGAGGCTATGCAGAAGGTTAAAATGCTATGTAGAAAGCCTGTGAAAAATAGAGCAAAATCTTATAAAGTTCCCTAGTATTGAAAAAAAACAGAGATTTATGATAAGGGATGGGGTTGGGGTGGGTGGAGTCTTTCAACAATGAAGAAATTGAAGTTCTAGAGGCAGAATTGAATGGATTATGAGGACCTGTAGCCATATTTCCTCTGGGGGCACTTCCTGATTATGGATGTAGGTGGAGACTAAGAATCTGGGCTTGGTCTCTAACAGAGGGCTGTTTTTGAGGAAAAGGAAACCAGCAGGGATTTTACATTCTGTCTGGGTTATAGTGATGAAATTGGTGGCCAGATGGGCTAAAATGTGTGGCTTTTTTATATCAGATATAATATATTATTATATATTATTATATATTATTATATCATATATATACATATATAAAAGACTTTTTTATATATAAAGATGTTTGCTGAAGTTTGAAGGTGTGTAGGGCTGAATGACAAAGAGCTAAACTAAAAACTTCTAAAGGATGGAACTGAGTGTCCTACTGTTTTCCGGGCTGAAGAAACAAAGAATGGTCATGTCCTAGAAACAAGGATAAACTGACTGCTACCAAAACTGCAATCCAGTGCCAACCTAAAAAAATTTTTTATTTGATTGAGATATCAATTTAGATTTTTAAAAAATGTCTTAAAGAGAAGATGATGGACTATCTTTGCTGGTTTTAGCCCACTCCTGAGTTAGGTGGGCAGTTGAATTGGAGACCCTTTACAAGATAGCTGGATAGCTGAAATAGAAAAGAAGAAAAAAATCACATGCATTGTCTAGAGGTCATTGGAGATATTTGCCAGTCTCACCTTTGGGTATAGGTGAACTTTTTTTTTTTTTAAACATTTTATAATTATTAAACAAGTGAAGGAGTAGTTAAATAGCTTTGCCAAAAGTATCAATTTATCACCTATATTAAAGACCATTTTTTGTTTATATAAAATTTCAGTGTGGGGTTGTTTACTTTCTGTTTAAATGTCATCTTTGGACTTTCCTTATTCTCTTGCTATTTTTTTTCCTGGATGATAATATCTTTAACCCTCATTCTTAAGTAATATTTCTACTGAGTATAAAATTCTAAATTTATAATTAATACTCCTAAGGTCTTAGGCTTACTCAATTGATATTTTTTTAAGAATTTTGAAAAATTATCACCCCATTATCTCTAGATGCTGCTATTTTCTCTATTCTGTTAGGTACTTTGGGGTTTTATATGGACCTAGAGACGTGATAGTAAATGTTTAACATTGGCTTTTCAAAATTAAAAAAAAAAAGCCCTGATTATGGGATTGTCAAACTTCCATGGTGTGCATGTTCCCCATGGTAAATTTCAAGCTATCAAAGGTGATATTCGTAAACAGACTTGGAAAGAGGTAATGTACAAATAACTCTTGCAAGCTGATCAGAGCTGGTTATAGCAAACTATTGTGTAGAACTTGTGTCTCATTCTCTCTTCCCATCTTCCATGTTACTTACTTTAGTTGTTCCTCCAGGTTTCTAACATTCTCCCTTAGGTACAATTCATCTGCTAATGCAGACCTTGAGTTTTAAATTTCAGTTTTAAATATTTTCATTTTTTGGGTAATATTGAATAGTGTTTATGCTATATATGTTCAAGCCTTGTATTTATTTCAACAAATATATACATGTTACATATAAAATCTATATCTATATCTATATCTATATCTATATCTATATCTATATCTATATAGTCCTGTATATAAAATTTATTTTCTGCTTAATCCTTTCAAAATTGTTTTTGGAAATTTTGTCTGTTTTTGTTGGTTTTAACTCAGCCTTGTTTTCTTTCATGTTTTGTGTTTTTTGACTGTGAACTACTCATTTCCCCTCAAACCTTATTTTTGGAAACTTGAGCTGAAGTTAAGTTTTTCAAAAGGGATGTATCTGTGTTTGCTTATACCAGTAACTTTTTTTTTTCTAAATTCTCTCTCAAGGTTTTAGACCCTATAACTACGATAACTTCCTAAAACAAATCTATATGGAAACCAAAACCAGATTACAGATTATAGGTTACAGATTTTCTAGAGATCTATCCCTCTTTCCACCTTGTTCCAGGATTGAAAATGGCATGTTTTCTTGCTGTTATTTTTGGCAAAATAGATTTTCTCTCTCATTAATTGTTATTCAAAGGATATAGCCCTTTGAGGTCTTAGTTTTACACAGATTTCTCCTATTAGAGCTTCCATGTTAAGTGTGCCTAGGGATTTATTTCCTATTCCCTGCAAGCTTTAAAATAGCCTTCAAACCAGAATCCCAAGATCTTTAGCATTTAGCAGATACCCTCGGGGCGAATCTTCAAGATGAAAATTGATTTGTTTCTTATATGACTTTGGGGTTCTGGATATTTCACTTGGGGCCTGAGAATTGACTTTCCTGTTTTTTTGTTTTTGTTTTTTTGGGGGGAGAGTCAACTCAGCAATGAATTTCATATACATTTAACTATTTTTTTTACTACTTTTTCAGAATGTTATTTCTTTCACTGTAGAAAGTAAAATGAAATATCTAATCTCTCAAGCTGGATCTCAAAACCTAAAGCCAGGATTATTTATTTTTTATTTAAAGCCAGGATTTTAATCTAATGAGAATCCCAAGGACAGAATCCATCAGATTACATCAAAACTGAGAGAAAAAAACTTGTGCTTTTAATCTTAATCAATGCATGTTTTATTTTTTCACCTAATCCTTTTTTAAGGAGCATTTTCAATTTATTTGTAATAAATTTAGAACTTTTTCAGATTGTTAAATTAGATTCAATTTGCCTAATTAAATTGACTCACCTCACTTGTTTTACATGAAGATTTTTCCAAGTATATAATGTAACAAGCTAGTCAAGTTTCTGTTAACCACAGACAACTGCATTTAACATGCATTAATCACACATCAAAATAACTTCTGAAACTGAATTTTACCCTTTAGTTGAGGCATTTAAGAAGCATCTGTTTTGGAGTTCCTTCTCTGGTGTTTAAATTTTCTCTCTCTGTTCTCTATGCTTTGTGGTAAACCAGGGTATTTCTCTACTTAATAAAAATTATTGTCTTCTCTCATCAGTAGATATGGATTATAAGACACTTAAAATTGAAGGATTACATTTTAATATTATACTTGTGTTGTGCTTCCAAATTTATCTAACAACAAACGGATATTTTTTTTTTCTTTGAGTACAGATATTAGGAAGCAAAACAGGAATGTTAGTCATTAATAATATACACCTGTTGGGGGGATGGCATCCAAAGATGTGACCTCTGATTGACCTGTGAGCCGGACCCAGGCATTGGGAGGGTTCTCACCCCCTCCCCTGTCCTTGGTATGTGGCTTCCTCTTGCTTTTCCCAAGCACAAACTTAAAGATCAAATTGCATATCAAACAAATGATTTTAGCATTTTGGATTGTAGTAGAGAGAATAATGGGTCCCACAAAATGTCCACGTCCAATTGCCGGCAACCTTTGAACCTGGATGTTGCAAACTAAAACTTGGTGAGATACATGGCAAAGGTGCAATTAATTTTGTTAATCAATTGACCGTAAAATAGAGTAACCTGGGTTACTCACGTGGGCCCAATGTAATCACAAGCCTTCTTAAAAGCAGAGGAGGGAAGCAGAAGAGAACCAGTGGGAGTCTTGACCACAGAAGCATAGTCAGGGAGCTGCAATACTGGCTTCGAAGATGGAGGATGGGGTCGTCTATGCAAGGGATGCAGTTGTCTGCTGAAAGTTGGAAAAGGTGAGAACATGGAATCTCTCCTAGAGTCTTCAGAGAGAAAACCATTCCTGTCCATGTTTTGAGTTTATGTTGGTTTTACCTGAGATGAGCTTCTGACCTCCAGAATGGTAAGATAATATACTTAAATTGGTGATGTTTTAAGCCGCATAGTTTGTGGTGATTTTATATATCTTTTTTTTTTTATTTCCAGCTTTATTGAGATACAACTGGCATATAATTCTGTGTAAGTTTAAGGTATATAGCCTGGTGATCGGATACACATAAAAAATGCAAAATGGTTAACATTCGTGGTGATTTGTGACAGAGAAAACTAATGTAGAGGTATTTGTTAGAATACTGTGAAATCTATACTTTCAATATTAAACACTTTATTGGCATTATCCAGAACTTATTAATAAACATTGTACAACTATTTGATACTATATTGAGAACTTCTTGCCAGAAATTAAAGGTACAACAGTAAACAAGATGAATACTGTGCTCAGAATACATACTAATATAGATTTCCAGCATATTAACTTTATTAACCATAAAAGCAAGCTCATTGGGTATAATACTATACATAAAAGGATGAAAGCTGTCTTCTCAAAATGTCATTTAATTTTGAAAATTTTGTTGGTTTAGAGGAAGACTTATTAGAACAAATCTGAGGATGTTGGTGGAAAAATTTCTCAGTCACCGTAAATTTCAATCGCAAAATTGGCCTGTTTGCATATCTTGCACTACGCTTTCTTGCTGTGCTCTAACCAGGTTCTCCAAATGAAAGATGCTCCTTGGTACCTCTGAGTCTTTATGTGTACTGTTCCTTTTGTTTAATCTCCCCTTCCCTATGCTTTTCACTTAGCAAATCCGTGCATTAGTTCTTTTTCATTTTCCCTCCGATTCTCCGTCTAGGAAGCATCCATGATCGTCTTACCTAGGTTATTTAGTAACACTTCTG
This sequence comes from Prionailurus viverrinus, assembly GCF_022837055.1. Lineage (NCBI taxonomy): Eukaryota > Metazoa > Chordata > Mammalia > Carnivora > Felidae > Prionailurus > Prionailurus viverrinus. The sequence goes on along the minus strand of NC_062561.1, from coordinate 46,052,176 downwards.
TTCCCACAGTATTTCATGCTCATCTCTACCCTATTAAAAAAAATATATTGAAAAGAAAAATTTTGGAACTATAATAGAAAACGGGTGCAAAAATAAGTATGAGCAAGAAAACCGATTCAGAACAAAGTAAAATATCTGAGAACTAGTTCATGACTAAGCTATAAGAGAAAAATTTAAAAATAGCTCCCTCTGGTAATACAGATAGCCTTCATGTTAGGATATCAAGAGGATGGAAATTTCCTTGAGAGAACTGTTGCTATTGTCTCTGATGCTGAGAGTATGTCCTTATAGCCAGGGAGGAGGATGGAAAGTTAACTATCTTCCTACCTCAAGAATAGTGCGAGGTTTTCTCTCAAGAGACCACTGTGGGAGATTGAGCATCTCCTGAAGTGGAGGGACTCTGCAAATCGGTGCCTGTTTCAAGACTGTGGGCTTATGGTGTGGCTGGAAGAGCAGGTAGATACTAGATCTGGCTATAGTACATTTCCCCCCCAAACTTTTATTTTGAGAGGGTGAGAAAACACAAGTGGGAGGAGAGGCAAAGAGAGAAAGAGAGAGCGATAAATCTGAGCAGGCTCCATGCTGTTAGTGTAGAGTCTGACGAGGGACCCGAACTTGGGAACTGTGAGATCATGACCTCAGCAGAAATCAAGAGTTGGATGGCTGACTGAGCCACGCAGGTCTCCTTACAGTACACTTCTAAACAAATGATGAGGCAAGGGATATGAATGTTCCCCATGGGTCGGAAAATCTGCTCTGGAACCATCACAGGCTCTTCCCATAGTGACAAAGTATTTGACTTTTGTATTCACACTTGCTTGATTATACAACCCTATAGATAAGTATTTATACCTCTAATACAGGACTGCTGCATTGTGACTGACTATATAGTCAATTTGACATTGAATGTTGAAATGCATGATCAGTTAATAGGTGAGTATTTTTTTAATGTAAATCTAAGCTGCTCCAAAATAGAGGGCCCTTTTTTTTTTTTTTTAAAGGCAAAGCGATCTGCAAAACAACCCTTTTTCTCTGATTCTCTTAGTATTTGTCTTATGTAGATAGGACATATTCTCTCAGATTAGGTAACCAGCTCAGGAAGAAGGAACTGATTATATAGTTAATAAGAACAGTACTTGTTTTTCTAATTCTTTTCCTCTTTTATTACATCATGTTGATTTAAAATGTCAATTGAATTGAAATGATGAAAGGGTCCCTGTTTTGTATACAGGGAAACATTAGATGAAGTTCTTGAAAATTATTTTTCCTTGTTATAATCAATAAATAACTTATTGCTTGAAAGTTGAAATGAGTAGAAAATTGAGAACTTAATGTACCAGTCATATTATCACAAAAATACACATGAATAAAAAAAATCCCATTTCAAGTATTGTCCTACATTTTTTTAAATTAATAACATTGCTAATTTAATAGCCACACCTTGACCATGCAGCTTTTTTATAGAATCCACTTTCATTACTAGTCACAGTTTTGCCAAGTAAGCTTCAGGGGGAAGTAATTAAATTTAATAGAAGCCACCTTCATTTTGAATCTGCCGTCAATTTAAAGCCATGGGGAAAGGTAATTACATTTAATAGACCCCACAGTTTCTAGACGAAGATGTACGGTATGTGACGTTAATCATTAGCCCAACAGTCTGAAAAGTAAAATCTCACTTAGAACAAACTCCCTCTAAGTAAACTAGACCTTCCTTCTGACTTTTCAACTTAATAGAAGTAAAAAATGATGCCTATTGGACTCTTAAGTATGTTATTGAAATTGTATTCTGAAGATTCAGTTCATTGATTTCAAACAGTGAAACTAAGGTAAATGGCATTTATGAATCCCACTGCAGCATTAATTCCTAAGGAAATATATATTGATAATATTTTTACTAAATATCCCTTAGCCTCCATAACATCTTTCTCTTTTCTAATTGCTGAGGCTGGTGTAATAAACTAGTGTGTGTGTGTGTGTGTGTGTGTGTGTGTGTGTGTTTTAATCCATTCTTGTATTTTTTTTAATGCTGTGGTTTATGTAAATTAAAGATGTTTAGTGAGTTTCAGTATATAGGAGTCTTAAATCGGTGAAAGATCATAATAAATATGAAAGCAGAACATTCCTTTTTGGTAAACACATCTACAAGCCTGACTGCATTTCACTAAGCATTTTATAGGTTCATTATGCCATTTGGCTCACATTGAAGTCACCTTAGATCTAATTTTTATTTTTTTCTTCAGGGTGTATGAATAATTTTTGGCTTCTGTTTAGACATTTGATTTTAGAAATAGTTTTTAAATCAGATTTAGATAATGAGCTTTTATATAGTTCTCATAAAATCAAAAGGAATGTCCCCATAGTTCATGAAATTAGAAGTGCATCTAGAATTGGTAAAATTTACAACGCCATTTTAGGAATATAGGATTATTACTCTTCAATGATATTTTTATTCAACACATTCTTGTGCTTATTCATGCTGGCATAGTCCTATATAGAGGCAAGGTGGAAAGAGCTAGAAGAATACGAATGAGCATATTTTTCAGTATTGAAGACAATAAGAGTATTTTGCAAAAATAAAATTGATCTAAATAGCATTTTGCCATCTTGCTACTTATCTAAAGAATAGTCCTAATTATAGATCTATAACTTAAGACACCATAACATTATTTTTTTTAGAACTAAAACATCATAGGAAGAGTTTTATAAGGAAACCTTAAATTAACATTTACCAGTTGTGATAAAAAAAGAAACCACGATTGTCCTTGTTTTAAACCTCCATACTTTTCACTTATACTTTTAGCTAGCAATCTTTTAGCTAGCAAGGAATACCAGTGTTGGGTTTGCTCATTTTTCAAGCACCTATTAAGACTCTACTGTTTCATTATCTTTTAATAATGTCACTCATGGTTCTCTGGGATATGTTTCTCCAAGACTGTAACAACAGTTAGTTATTGGTCAGCTTTCACTGGATTTTCAAGAAGACTGATCATGTTTAGTGAAATAAGTAAGAAGTTAAAACAGTCAAGTTTAATCACATCAGGTACCTTGGTTGGATGTCTAGGGCATCCTCCAAACTTAAGAACTATATTTGTTCAACATTTGCAAAAACCTTAAAATTTCAGTATTCATTTTTGGTTTATCAGTGTGGGGGTGGGGTGGGGGGAAGAAACCTAAACAACTGAAAACCAACTCCATGGTTTTCTTTTGGAACTCAACATTGCTTACCTTCCATGTTAGCAACAGCCCAAGGAATAGTTAGAATTCCTCCATTTTTTAATATTAGTACAATTTTTCTATTCAACCTCTTTAAAAGTCCTATAGCTTATTTAAGTATAGAGGAGAGTTTTACGTCACTGTCTACAAAGTTTGGTTAAAACTCTTGAGTATAAAAACTTGTGTGAAACAAGAATTTTGGGAGGTTTTGAAAAGTTATGGGTTAAATTGATTAAAACCTATCTACTGCAAAGGGAGTGATCTAAGTGCCCCTATTTATACAGAATGTTCCAATGCTCAAGTATTAAAAAGTAATATGGTTTTGTCAAATGAGAGATTTCAGAACTACTGTTTAAAATTTACTGTCTGATATTTTCTTACTGGATTTGGTTTTTTCCTCTAAATACTGGGTATAAAGAAATCCCATAAAAGCTGCTAAAACAAATAATCCCAAAAAACCATTTTGTAAACACAATACATCTTTTAAACCCAATTTAAAATAAAGATGGCAAAATAGATTAGCTCTAAAATTACATAGTAATGACTTGGGAAAAACAATATTTTCAGAACAGTATTTTGGTCATCACTAGTATTGATGGTTTTTAAGCAACATCCAATCTCCATATAAGCTGCCTAATATATTCATATAATAAAGATACATTTTCCTTGTACACTATATAGACTCCTGCTACCTAAAGCAAGTGCATCCAAGAAAAGTTTTATCAGTTGCAGAGTATATTGGAGCTGAATAATGAAAGATACAAATTTACTAATCTGTAGCCCATACCCAGCTGTGTTATTGCTTATTGTTAGACACTTCCTGCTATTGCCTATTTCCTTAAAAAATGTCCATGTGAAATATTTTCTGCTTCTCTAAGAGGTCTGCCTACTATGGCATGAAACTCTAATATATGTTCCATTAGTACTTTGTATCTCCATTAACATTGTGGTGATAGTATTCATCTGAAAAATAAAGGACTTTAAAAAAGAATGCACTGAATATAACAATCTCTCCTCACATGGATCATACAATTTAGTGTATTTTAATACTTGTTATGTGTCTGTTTATGCCACAGTGGGCTGAAATACCTTGTTTATTGAAATGTTACTTATCATCCGTATGTTACTGAGTATGTAGTTTCAACTGGTACAACAAAGAGCCCCAAGAATGTGGTGCTCCAACAAGACCATTTACTTCTCAGTTAAATAATAGTAAAAAAGGAAATGAGCTATTCCCAGCAAGTAGATTTTGTTCCACAAAATTGTCTAGAGATCTGGGTTCTCTTCATATTGTTACCATAACAGTCTCTACAAAATGCTCATTAGAAATAAAATGCAAGCCAAACCAGAAATTTAAAAATTTCTAACTATACTAGAGGATAATATAATCTTAATTTATTTTATTTATCCCAATATTTCAGATCTTTTCAACATGAGATCAATATAGATCAATTATTGAAATATTTTACCATTTTTCCTACTATATCTTAAAAGCATGTATATACTTTATATTTGCAACTCCTGTCAATTTGGATTAGCCACTCAATTTGGACTAGTGTCTGCCATATTGGAGTGTGTAGCTGTAGTGTACTGCCCTTATGTAAATGGTGGAAATTGGCTCAGGACCACTATAGTTAGTAGCACTCTTAGAGCTGGGCAGGAAGACCTGCTTCTTTGTATTCTGTGCTGCAAATGGTCCTGCTCATCACTCTGTGCTTCTCAGGATATGGCGGCAAGCCCAAGAGCAAGGGTTCATGTGTACCTGAATTCTGTGCTTCTACCTTTAGACTGCAGAGTACTTGGGAACTCCGTATTCCCTTCCAAAACTTTCTTGCTTACAGGGCCAAGACTGTCATTCTGAAGGTAAATATGCAGTGTGTGTACCCGTTAACCTAAAGGAGTACTATTTGGTTGGGGTATAGATGGGGCTTAGACATGAGATCTGGAGTATTCATGCATGTCTACAGCCAATCTTACTGTGCAGAACAGTACATGAGACAGGAGTAGTATGCTAATCAGTCAGGGACCTTGAGCCTAGGGGCAAGGTTTCCAAGTATTCCCAAGTTGTTACACAGAAAGTGGATAAGTGGAAATTCTAGATTTAAACCTGGCCTTCCAGGTTAAGAAGATGAAATTATCAAGTGTGAAGGCTAGAGAATACTTTATATAACTGCTATAATAGGTCTCTTAAATATTTATACAGGTATGCAGGTCTCCATTTTTACTCTTACCTCAGTCCTTACAGATGTTAATGAAGTGTTTGACTGTACCTGTACTCCACATATAAGGGAGAGACTAAGAGAGGAAAATGTATCCCCACTCATATTAAGTGTAATATTCAGAAATTTCAGCTATGATCTCTACTTACAACCCATGATGAAAGCTTAATTACATAGATTCAATTAACTGTGAAAGAAGTGAGGATATAAAGTGTTGAGCTGAGAAGCCATGTGGCCAGTTAAAATATATCTGTAAATGTATTAAATGCATAAAAAGGAAAATGAATATTGGGAAACAATTAGGTATACGGTAGGCTATAGCAGATACCTCTAACTTTCTCAAGATTTCATGGTGCTTAGTAATCACCCATACCATCAAAAAGTTGAGTTTACTGTGGAACAACTGAGCTATCATATTGCGGTGTAATGAATCTTGTAATAGGGTGTTAAACATAACCCAAGTTGCTTTGAAGGGCTGATAAGAGCAGGAGCCAGTATGTTTTTTGGCAGAGGAAAACTTGTCTAATTATATTGTTTTATCATAAACACATGATGGTACTCCGTATTTGATGGATGAGTTAGCTTTAATTAAACCCATTAACAAGCATGCCATAATTCTTTGCTTTTACGTTGAGTCATTGAATCCTAGATCCTCAGAATCCGTAGAAAAAGTGACATCCATTCAGCTTCTTAACCAAAAGATAATCCTTTATAATGATGGTTACATTTCCTCTAAGTTCTTTTAACTTCTTCAACTACTAAAAATGTATTAATTACTCTAAGCCCTCAGGACATTCTGTGTATTCCTCTTAGAGGCACATTATACCATGATACACTTAGCTCTTCTCATCTATGTTTCACTTGCTAGATTGTGGACAATTCAAGACTTGACTGTATCATATTCATCTTTATTTTCCTAGCAAATGTCCCAGAAGACAACACATAGTAAATACTTAGTAACTGAAAATGTTTAAATGGTTTGTAAAAGGTTTATCTTTAAAATATGTGAAAGGTATAAAATGTTCTTGTTACAAACTAACAAATTAACCCAGACTTCTCTATAAGAGACTAGAGTTCACAAAGCAATCTAGCACCAGTTCCTCTAAATCTCCATGAAGCAACATGAGGGTTTAATATCACCTGCATGTACAGGAGTTGAACTCCATGTGAGGAACCCCAAAGTTATGAAACTCCAAGTTTATATAAGGTGGTCTGCTTATCTGTTCCTCTGCCCCTTAGGGGAGTTAAGAGAGAACTTTGTTCCAGAATATAAAGAAACTCCCTCTTTGCTCTCCATAGACCCTATTTTTAGCCTTCCTCCATCACCCTGAAATGTAAACCCATGGTTCCAAGGGCAAGACCCTCCAAAGCAATACACAGTATGACTTTCATTTTTAATTTTTTTAAATTTACATCCAAGTTAGCATATAGTGCAACAATGATTTCAGGAGTAGATTCCTTAATGTTTCTTATTTAGCCAATCCCCACTCCCATAACTCCTCCAGTAACCCTCTGTTTGTTCTCCATATTTAAGAGTCTCTTCTGTTTTGTCCCCCTCCCTGATTTTATCTTTGCTTCCCTTTCTTAATGTTCATTTGTTTGTATCTTAAAGTCCTTAAAGTGAGTGAAGTCATATGATATTTGTCTCTTTCTAATTTTGCTTGGCATAATACCCTCTAGTTCCATCCAGTTAACTGCGAATGGTAAGATTTCATTCTTTTTGATTGCTGAGTAATACTCCATTGTGTATATATACCACATCTTTATCCATTTATCCATCGATAGACATTTGGGCTCTTTCCATACTTTGGCTATTGTGGATAGTGCTGCTATATAAACATTAGGGTGCATGTGCCCCTTCAAAACAGCATACCTGTATCAATTGGATAAATACCTAGTAGTGCAATTGCTGGGTATCAGGGTAGTTCTATTTTTAATTTTTTGAGGAACCTCCATACTGTTTTCCAGAGTGGCTGTACGAGTTTGTATTCCTTCCAGCAGTGCAAAAGGGTTCCTCTTACTCCACATCCTTGTTAGCCATTCTAACAAGTGTAAGGTGGTATCTCATTGTGGTTTTGATCTGTATTTCCCTGATGCTGAGTGATGTTGAGCATTTTTTCATGTGTCGGTTGGGCATCTGGATGTCGTCTTTGGAGAAGTGTCTATTCATGTCTTTTGCCCATTTCTTCATTGGATTTTTTGAGTGTTGAGTTTGATAAGTTCTTTATAGATTTTGGGTACTAACCCTTTATGTGATATGTTGTTTGCAACTATCTTCTCGCATTCTGTTGGCTGCCTTTTAGTTTTGCTGATTGTTTCCTTTGCTGTGCAGAAGCTCTTTATTCTGATGAGGTCCCAGTAGTTCATTTTTGCTTTCATTGCCCTGGCCTCTGGAGATTTCCTGAGTAAGAAGTTGCTGTGGCCAAGGCCAAAGAAGTTGTTGTCTGCTTTCTCCTCAGATCTTGATGGCTTCCTGTCTTACGTTGAGGTCTTTCATCGATTTTGAGTTTTAGTGTATGGTGTAAGAAAGGGGTCAGGGTTCATTCTTCTGCATGGCGCTGTCCAGTTTTCCCAGCACCGTTTGCTAAAGAAACTTTTTCCCATTTGATATTCTTTCCTGCTTTGTCAAAGATTAGTTGGCCATACATTTGTGGGTCCATTTCTGGGTTCTCTATTCTGTTCCATTGATCTTGGTGTCTGTTCTTGTGCCAGTACTAATATATTCTCAATTACAGCTTTGTAGTATAGCTTGAAGTCTGGGATTGTGATACCTCCTGCTTAGGTTTTCTTTTTAAAGATTGCTTTGGCTATTCAGGGTCTTTTCTGGTTCCATACAAGTTTTAGGATTATTTGTTCTAGCTCTGTGAAGAATTCTGGTGTCCCTTTGATAGGGATTGCATTGAATATGTAGATTGCTTTGGGTAGTACTGACATCTTAACAATGTTTGTTCTTCCAATCCAGGAGCATGGAATATTTTTCCGTGTTTTTGTGTCTTCAATTTATTTCATAAGCTTTCTATAGATCTCAGTGTATAGAATTTTCACCTCTTTGGTTAGATTTATTCATAGGTATTTTATGGTTTTTGGTACAATTGTAAATGGGATTGATTCCTGGATTTCCCTTTATGTTGCTTCATTGTTAGTGTATAGGAATCAACTGATTGCTGTGCATTGATTTTAGATTGAGTCTTTGCAGAATTTATGGATCAGTTCCAGCAGTATTTTGTTGGAATCCTTTGGGTTTTCCATATACAGCATCCTGTCCTCTGTGAAGAGTGAAAGTTTGACTTTCTCTTTGCTGATTTGGATGCCTTTTATTTGTTTGTGTTGTCTGATTGCTGAGGCTAAGACTTCCAATACTATGTTGAATAACAGTGGTGAGTGGACATCCCTGTCTTGTTCCTGACCTTAGGGGGAAAGCTCTCAGTTTTTCCCCATTGAGGATGATATTAGCATTGGGTTGTTCATATATGGCTTTTATGGTCTTGATATATGATGCTTCTATCCCTACTGTTTTGAAGGTTTTTATCAGGAAAGGATGCTGTATTTTGCTAAATGCTTTCTCTGCATCTACTGAGAGGATCGTGTGGTTATTGTCCTTTCTTTTATTGATGCCTTGAATCTCATTGACTTGCAGATATTGAACCAGCCCTGCATCCCAGGTATGGATCCCACTTGGTTGTGGTGAATAATTTTTTCAATGTATTGTTGGATCCGGTTGGCTAATATCTTGTTGAGGATTTTTGCATCCATGTTCATCAGGGAAATTGGTCTATAGTTCTCCTTTTAAGTAGGGTCTCTGTCTGGTTTTGGAATCAAGGTAATGCTGGCTTCATAGAAAGAGTTTAGAAGGTTTCCTTCCATTTCTATTTTTTTGGACCAGCTTCCTTAAATGTTTGGTAGAATTCCCCTGGAAAGCCAACTGGTCCTGGACTTTCGTTTTGTAGGAGATTTTTGATTACTAATTCAATTTCTTTACTGGCTATGGGTCTGTCAAATTTTCTATTTCTTCCTGTTCCAGTTTTGGTAGTGTGTATGTTTCTAGGAATTTGTCATTTCTTCAAGATTGCCCATTTTATTGGCATATAATTGCTCATAATATTCTCTATTTCTGCTGTGTTGTGATCTCTCCTCTGTCATTCTTGATTTTTATTGGGTCCTTTCCTTTTTGATCAAACTAGCTAGGGGTTTATCAATTTCGTTAATTCTTTCAGAGAACCAGCTTCTGGTTTCGTTGATCTGTTTTTTTTGGTATCAATATCCTTGATTTCTGCTCTAATCTTTATTGTTTTCTGTCTTCTGCTGGTTTGGGGTTTCATTTGCTGTTCTTTTTCCAGCTCTTTAAGGTGTAAGGTTAGGGTGTGTATCTAAGACCTTTCTTCCTTCTTCTAGGAAGGCCTGGATTGCTAAATACTTCCTCCTTAGGACTGCCTTTGCTGCATCCCAGAGGTTTTAGACTGTGGTGTTATCATTTTCATTGGCTTCCACGAACTTTTTAATTTCCTCTTTAACGTCTTGGTTGGCCCATTCATTCTTTAGTAGGATGTTCTTTGATCTCCATATATTCATTGTCTATCCAATTTTTTTTTCTTGTGGTTGATTGTTGAGTTTCATAGTGTTGTGGTCTGAAATTATGCGTGGTATGATCTCAATCATTTTGTACTTGTTGAGGGCTGCTTTGAGTCCCAGTATGTGATCTATTCTGGAGACTGTTCCATTTGCACTGGAGAAGAATGTATATTCTTCTTTAGGATGAAATATTTTTTTTTACTTAAAAATTTTTATTTTTGAGAGATAGAGACAGCATGAACAGAGAAGGGGCAGAGAGGAAAACAGAATTGGAAGCAGGCTCCAGGCTCCAAGCTGTCAGCACAGAGCCTGATGCGAGGCTCAAACTCATGAACCATGAGATCATGAGCTGAGCTGAAGTCAGATGCTCCACCAACTGAGCCACCCAGGCACCCCTAGGATGAAATGTTCTGAATATAACTGTTGATCTAATCCAGTATGGCATTCAAAGCCATTGTTTCCTTGTTGATTTTCTGTTTAGATGTTCTGTCCATTGTTGTAAGTGGGGCGTTAAAGTACCCTTGTATTATGGTATTATTGTCAATGTATTTCTTTATATCTGTGATTGTTTATGTATTTGGGACACCATGTTGGGCATAAATGTTTACAACTGTTAAATATTCTTGGTGGATAGACCCTTAAATTATGATCTAATGTCATTCTTAATCTCTTGTTACAGTCTTTATTTTAAAATCTAGATTTCTGATATAAGTATGGATATTCCAGGTTTCTTTTGGCAACCATTAGCATGATAGATGGCTCTCCATCCCCTTACTTTCAATCTCCAGGTTTCTTTAGGTCTAAAGTGGGTCTCTTGTAAACAGCATATAGATAGATCCTGTTTTCTTTTCCATTCTGTTACCCTATGTATTTTGATTGGAGCACTGAGTCCATTGACGTTTAGAGTGAGTACTGAAAGATATGAATTTATTGCCATTGTGTTACCTGTAGAAGTGGAGTTTCTGGTGATGTTCTCCGGTCCTTTCTAGCCTTTGTTACTTTCAGTCTTTTTTTTTTTTTTTTTTCATCTTTTCTCCCCTCAGAGTCCCCATTAAAACTTCTTGCAGGGCTGGTTTAGTGGTCACAAATTCCTTTAGTTTTTGTTTGTCTGGGAAGCTGCTTATCGCCTTCTATTTTGAGTGACAGCCTTGCTGGAAAAAGAATTCTTGGTTGAATATTTTTATGATTCAGCACATCGAATATATACTGCCAATCCTTTCTTGCCTGCCAAGAATCTGTGGAAAGGTCTGCTGCGAACCTTATCTGCCTTCCTTTGTAGGTTAAGGACTGTTTTTTCCCTTGCTGCTTTCATGATTCTTTCCTTGCCGGAGTATTTTTGAATCTATGATATGCCTTGCTAATGGTCGGTTTTTTGTTGAATCTTGTGGGAGTCCTCTGTGCTTCCTGGATTTGATGTCTGTGTCTTTCCACAGGTTAGAAAAGTTGTCTGCTATGATTTGCTCACATATCCCTTCTACCCCTTTTTCTCTCCATCTTCTGGGACCCCTATGATTCTGATGTTTTTCCTTTTTCATGAGTCCCCGATTTCTCTAATTCTTAAATCATGCTCTTTTGCCTTAGTCTCCCTCTTTTTTTTTCTGCTTCATTATTCTCCATAAGTTTGTCCTGTATATCATGGGTTTGCTGCTCTGTCTCATCCATTCTTGCTGCAATGGTATCCATTTGATATTATATCTCAGTTATAGCATTTTTCACTTCATCCAAACTAACTTTTACTCTTTTTCTGCACAGAAAGGGATTCTAATGTGTTTTCAATCCTAGCTACTGTTCATATTCTAGGTAGTATTCTAGTGATTCTAAATTCTGGTTCAGACATCTTGCTTGTATCTGTGTTGGTTAAGTCCCTGGCTGTCATTTCTTCCTGCTCTTTCTTTTGGGTTGAATTCCTTTGTTTCCTCATTTTGAAAGGAGAAAAGGAATTAAGGTAAAGTTAAATGAAAAATTAAAAGCGCACACACACAAATGATAGATTCTAAATGTGTTTTTGTCTAGTTGTTGAAAGGAGCTTTAGTAGATAAAGAAGGGGAAGTTTTGAAAACTTGAAAAATTACAATGAAATAGAATAAAATGGAAGTAAAACAGAATTTGAAAATTGTATAAAGTAGAGAAAAATATTTTTAATAAAAATTTTTTTCTTTCTGTTTTCAAGAAAAAAATGAAAAAATACATGAAATAATATGAATAGATGAAAAACAGACTGAAATATGACTTGAAATTACATCGCTTGACCCCAGATGTCAAACTATATAGCACTTTATAGTCCATAAACTAGGCAGGCACAGAGACTTGTGTTCGTGAAGAATGGTTGGTCCAGTTGGGCGGGGCTTAGTGTAATGGCTCCATTCTCCACTAGATGGAACTGCTTGGTTTACTGGGCTGGATTGTTGTAGCGCTTGTAGGTGTGTATGCGCATGTGTGAGTGATGAAAATGGCATTACCCAGCTACCCAATCTCTAGTATCAGAACTCTGTTCTCCCCAATCAGCAATTGTGCACCTATCAGTTGTCTCTGGCTTCTGTCTACTCCCTGCTTTACATGGTCTGTGACCAAGTCCTCAGGTTGCCAGGTGGCACCTCCCTCCTGAGTTTTATCTCAGATACTGCTGTGTTTCCTGACCCCTCACTTATGAGGGACTGTAGCTTGATCCACTTAGACCCAGAGGGTCTCACTGAGCAATGGCCAGGTGCTTGCCGCACCCACGAATGTTCATAGGACCGTGTTGCTGCTGATGCCCAGAGACTGCAGCTGGGGCACCAGCCTGCCACAGAAAAATTTCATGAAATTGTGTAGCAGCAGTGTTTCAGGGATTATAGAGAATCAGAACACACATCTGGCACCAGGCTTTACCCTTAATGACCTTGTTCTGGCACCAGTGAATGTGGGACCAGGTGGCCACACAGCCTTTACCAAATGTCCTTCCAGCAGGGGAACTGCCTCTCCCTGTGTGGACCAAGGATTCCCGGATCTCACTGTGCTCTTGGGGATTCTCTCTTCCCACCAGAGCACCACCAGCTATTGAGCTGTGGAGTTTGACTCTGCGCTACCCCTGTTGATAGTCTTAATGGAATTTAAACACTCTCCTTTCTCCTTTCTCCCTTTTTAGTTCAGTCCCTGTAGCTGTTTCCACATTTCCACTTTCTCTCTAGCTGCTTTGGAGGGGGGATGCTTTTCCTGTACTCTCCCCCTGTCTCTGTCTTCTCTCCACAAGCAAAAACAGCTCCCTGCCCTCCACAACTTCTCTCTCACCCACTTCACCTCTGTGCTGCATACCTGCTGAATTCTATGGTTCAGGTTGTGCAGATTGTTGTGTTAATCCTCAAATCAGTGTGCTAGGTGTGCAGATAGTTTAGTGTTGATCTGTCTGTATTTCATGGACATGGGACTCAAAACTATACAAACAACAAAAACAAAAACCCTTCCATGCTGTTCCACCATCTTGTCTCTTCCACAATCTGACTTCTACGAAAAGCTTATCATTTAGTCCTCCTTTAACCAAGAAGCGAAAATTCTTTAAGTCTTTACATGGGGGGATATGAAAAATAGTAGTTTACCAACCTAGTTGATAATGGTCCTCAATTTTTTAGACTTATGTAAAGTGGCTTTGGTTTCTTTCTAATACTTCAGAAATAAAATCTAATATATATGTTCTTAATTTGAAGATCTGCTCATGTCTCCCATTTTCAGCTTAATGGCCTCCCAATTCCTTCAAATTTCTCTTAATGTAGCATCCAGAGTTCTTATTTTTATAGAACTTCTTGTGATTGAGGTGTCAGTATGTATTTTGTAAAGAAAGAATTTTCCCATAAACCTATTTAACCTGCAGACAAAATATAAAATCCCATGATATGGGAAAAAATGGTGTTAGAACAGACTGGTTTATCTGCATCAGGGATGTCTAGTTAGACTCCTTTTAACCTCTGTACTTTTTTTTTTCTTTTTTTGAGAGGGAGAGTGGTATCACACGTTTTCCCTCTTTATTTCCATTACTGCAAGTATGTCTTTTAAACATTTTACCATCTTACATACTTTTCTTCCAAGCCTTCATTTTTGAGTGTACAGTTCAGCAGAGATGGAACTTGTAAGTAAGTTTATTACATTACAATGTGACAAATGCTATTAAACCTGGAAAATGGGCTTTCCTATCACACTACGAATTCAAGGATGATTTCCTAGCAAGAGTGATGCTTGAGTAGAGTTTGAAGGTAGACTAGGATTTAACACTAGAACACAAACCCAATCCAGTGAAGTTCTTTCCACAATCTCCCAGGATAGACCTCTCTCCAGTGTACCATAACACCTCACATTTTTATCTCCTGCGAATAGCCCTCACTGTCCGCATTTCTAGCAATGTTCTGTTCACACTTACTTAGGTATGGTCTAAGAAGTCCAAGGCTTTTCTCTATTGCGCTCCTTTTTTTCTTGACTCTCCCTAACATCATCCATAATGGTCCGTTCACGGCAATGCAGGCTTTATCTAGCACGCAGCTTGAAACTTTCCAGCCTCTTCCAGCATCTACCATCATCCAGTTCCAAAGCTGCTTCTACATTTTAGGTTTTTTTACAGCAGCAACCCCCCCCCACACACACACATACTTCTCAGTACCAGTTTTTTAGTCCATTCAAGTTGCTATAACAGAATACCATAGATTGGATGGTACAAAGAACTGACCTTTACTTCTGTTATGGAGGCTGGGAAAACTAAAACTAAGGTGCCAGTAGCAGATTGTGTCTGAGAGTCCACTTCCTCCTTCATAGATGGCTTCTCATTGTGTGAGAAGATATGATGGAAAGAACAAGGGAGTTCTCTGGGACCTCTAATTCATTTTAGTTTTTTAAACTGTAATTTCAGCAGAGTTAACATACATTGTTATACTTTCAGGTATGGAACATAATGATTCAATATGCATTGTTCAGTGCTTACCATGATGAGTGCTTAACCCCCTTCACCTATCTTACCCATCCTTTCTTTACTGACCTCCTTTCTGGTAACTATCAACTTGTTCTCTATAGTTAAGAGTCTGTTTTGGGGCACCTGGGTGGCTCAGTCGGTTGGGTGTCTGACTTCGGCTCAGGTCATGATCTAGTGGCTGACGAGTTTGACCCCTACATTGGGCTTTGTGCTGACTGCTCAGAGTCTGGAGCCTGCTTTGAATTCTGTCTTTGTCTCTCTCTGCCCCTCCCCAACTTCTGTCTCTTTCAAAAATAAAATAAACATTAAAAAAATTAAGAGTCTTTTTTTTTTTTGGTTTCTTTTTTTCCCCTTTTGTTTCTTGAATTTTACATGTAGTGAAATCCTATGGTTGTCTTTGACTTATTTTACTTAACCTGTATGTGTCTAGAGAGTGTAATGCTATTTCAAGTGACAAGATTTCATTCTTTTTATGGCTGTGTGTGTGCGCGTGCATGTGTGTGTGATCTCACATTTTATTTATCTGTTTATCTAACCATGGACACTTGGGACTGTTTCCATAATTTGGTTGTTGTACATCATGCTGCATTAAACGTAGGGGTGCATACTTCTTTTTGAATTGGTGTGTTTGTATTGTTTGGCTAAGTACCTGGTAGTGGAATTCCTGGACCCTATGGTAATTAAAATTTTCATCATTTGAGGAACCTCCATATTGTCTTCCACAATGGCTACAACATTTTGCATTCCCACCAACACTGCATGAGAGTTCCTTTTTCTCCATATCCTTTCTAATTCTTATTTCTTGTGGTGTTTATTTTAGCCACTCT
This sequence comes from Prionailurus viverrinus, assembly GCF_022837055.1. Classification (NCBI taxonomy): domain Eukaryota; kingdom Metazoa; phylum Chordata; class Mammalia; order Carnivora; family Felidae; genus Prionailurus; species Prionailurus viverrinus. Next base: position 46,036,418 of record NC_062561.1, on the reverse strand, counting down.
CATTTAAGGTGGCATCTCACTGTGATTTTGATTTACATTTCACAGATGAGTGACATTGAGCATCCTTACATGTGTCTGTTGGATAGCTGTATGTCATCTTTGGAGAAATGTCTACACGTACTTTCTTCCCACATAAATTTTGTGTGTTGAGTTGTTTCAATTCTTTATATATCTTGGATCCAAACACTCTATTGGCTATGTCCTTTACAACCATCTTCTTCCATTCAGTTGGTTGCTTTCAGTTTTCTTGAATGTTTCCCTTGCTGTGCAGAAGCTTTTTATTTTGTAGTTCCAATAATTTTTTTGTTTTGTTTTTTTTTCCCCCTCTTCCCATAGGAGACCAAGGTCAGAGACCTTATTGTTGTGTACTCTTTTCTAGAATGTTTATGGTTTCAGGTCTCACATTTAGGTCCTTAATCCATTTTCAGTTTATTTTTGTGTGCTGTATGAAAATAGTCTAGTTTCCTTCTTTTGCATGTAGTTGTTCAGTTTTCCAAACACTGTTTCTTGAAGAAACTGTTTTTCCCATTTCATATTCTTGGCTCCAATGTTAAAGATTAATTGACTATATTATTATGGGTTTATTCCAGGGTTCTATGTTCTTTTTCATTGATCTAATTTGTTTGTATTTGTGGCAGTATGGTACTGTCTTGACATAGCTTTGTAGTATAGCTTGGTACCTGGGAGTGTGAAACCTTCAGTTTTGTTCTTTTTCAAGTTTGCTTTGGCTATTCAGGGATTGTATGGTTCCGTACAAACTTTAGAACTATTTGTTCTAGTTCTGTTAAAAAAATGCTATTGGTGTTTTAATAGGGATTGCATTAAATGTGTAGGTTGCTTTGGGAAGGTTAGACACTGTAACAATTTTCTCCCAATCCATGAACATGGAATATTTTCCATGTGTGTTTGTCCTCCTCAATTTCTGTTACCAGTGTTTTATAGTTTTCAGAGTATAGGTCTTTTGCCTTTTTGGTTAGGTTTGTTCCTAGAGGTCTTTTTATTTTTGGTGCAGCTGGGAATGGAATGGTTTTCTTCTGTTTCATTATTAGTGTATAGATATGCAGTGGAGATCATATTTTTAAAAAATTCTGGGACCTTACTGAATTTATTAGCACTAGGAGGTTTTGGGTTGAGTCTTTAGGATTTTCTATATATATAGTATCAAGTTGTCTTCAAATAGTGAAAATTTTTCTTCTTCCTTACCAAGTTGGATGCCTTTTATTTCCTGTATGATTGCTGTGCCAAGAACTTCTAGTACTGTGTTGAATAAGGGTGGTGAACATGGACGTCCTTGTCTTACTCCTGATATTAGGGGAGAGAGGCTCTGTTTTTCCCCAGTTAGGATGATGAAAGCTGAAGGTTTTTCATAGGTGGCCTTGGTTATGTTGAGGTATGTTCCCTATAAACCTACTTTGTTGAGGCTTTTAATCATGAGTGGATATTGTACTTTTTCAAATGCATTTCTTGAATCTATTGAAATGATCATATTGCTTTTATTCTTGATGAGGTATCATGTTGATTTGTGAATATTGAACTACCCTGCATCCTGTGAATAAATTACACTTGATCATGGTAGATGACTTTTATGTATTATGGATTCAGTTTGCTAATGTTTCAAGGATTTTTACATCTATTTTCATTACAGATATTGTCCTGTAGGTGGTGTTGGTTAGTGTCTTTTATCTGGATTTAGTATCAGGGTAATGCTGTCCTCATAAAATGAATTTAGAAGTTTTCCTTTCTCTATATTTTTGGTATAATTTAGAGAAAAGTTAATACCTATTATCAAATGTTTGATAGAATTCCCATGTGATGCTGTCTGATCATGGAATTTTGTTCGGGAGTTATTTTTTAATTTTGATTACTGATTACTGGTTCTTGGGTTTTGTTCTTTTTCTAGCTCTTGTTTTGAAGTAGTCCTGTATTGCTCTAAACTTTTTAGAACAGCTTTTGCTGCATCACAAGTATTTTGGACCATTGTGTTATCCTTTTCGTGTAACTCTATTTTATTCCTTAATTTCTTGGCTGGCCCGTTCATTGTTTAGTAGCATGTTATTTAACCTTCATATACTTCTGTCCTTTTCATATTTTTCCTTGTCGTAGATTTACAGTTTCATAGTATTGTAATAAGAAAAGGTATATGTTTTGATTTCAATTTTTTAGTTGTTGAGACTTGTTTTGTTGTCTAATACATAACCCATTCTGGAGAATGTTCCCTGTGCACTTGAATAGAATGTGTATGCTGTTTTGGATGGTATGTGCAGAATAAGACGATTAGATCCATCTGGTCCACTGTGTCATTCAAAGCCACTGTTTCTTTATTGGTTTTTCTATTTGGATGATCTATCCAGTGATTTAAGTGGGGTGTTAAAGTCCCCTACTACTGTATTGATTGGTCTGTCTGATTACTAATGATGAGATGCTTTATGTATTGGGTGCTCACATACTGAGTACATAAATATTTACGATTGTTATCTTATTGGATATTCCTTTTATGTTTCTACATCCTCCTTCTTTGTCTCTTGTTAGTCATGAATGGTGCCTGAGATTTCACGAGATTTGGCCCTGGGTCACACAAGATGTGTCAAAATGGGAGCCAGGCTTCGTTTCAGGAGAGCAGTCTACTTTTTCTGACCTAAGTATTGTTACCCCAGCTTTCTTTTTTATTTCCATTTGCATAATAAATACTTTTCCTTCACTTTTTTTTTTCTTTTTGAGAAAAAGAGGTGGGCAGTGGGTGACAGAGGGGTGGAGGGGAGAGAATCTTAGGTAGACTCCATGCTCAGCACAGAGCTCAGTCCCACAACCCCAGGATCATGACTTGAAATCTAGATACAATTTAGAAATAATCTAGAAATAATCAAAAATCTAGAATTGGATGCTCAACGAACTGAGCCACCCAGGCACCTTACCATCCCTTCACTTGTTATCTTCATGTGTCTCTAAGTCTGAAATGAGTCTCTTTTGGCAGTGCATAGATGGGTCTTTCTTTTCCGTCTTTTCTTTCTTTATTTTTTAAATCCATTCCATCCCTTTTATTTCTTTTGATTGGAGCATTTAGTCGATTTTGGTTCAAGTTAATAACTGATAAGTATTGCCATTTTTTTCTTATTCAGTTGTTTGTTTTGTATTCTCTGTTCGTTCTTCTCTCATGGTTTACTTTGTTTAGTGATATACTTGCATTCTCTTTATTTTTGCATATTTATTACTGGTTTTTGATTTGTGGTTACCAGTAGGTTTGTATATAAATTCTTATGCATATAGAAGTCTATAATAAGTTGATGGTAACTTAAGTTTGAATCCATTCTTTACTCCTCTTCCCCCCACGCCATACATTTTATATATGAGGTGTCACACTTTACAATCTATTTTGTGAAACCCTTGGCTGAATATTGAAGATCTACTTAATTCTACTGCTTTTGTGTTTCCTACTCCTGCTTATGGTCTTTCATTTCCACTGAAAGAATCCCCTTTAATATTTTTTAATATTTCTTGTAGGGCTGGCTTAATGGTCATGAATTCCTTTAACTTTTGTTTTTTCTGGGAAACTATATACCCTTTTATTTTGAATGACAGCTTTGCTGGATAGGGTAGGGTATTGATTGCATGTGTGTAGTGTGTTTTTTTTTTTGTTGTTGTTGTTTTTTTGTTGTTTTTTTTTTTTTTTTTTGGTTTTGTTTCGTTTTGTTTTTGCCAGCACTTTGAAAATATCATGCCATTTCCTTCTGGCCTGCAAAGTTTCTGCTGAAAAATCAGCTGATAGCTTTATGGGATTTCCATTGTAGGTAACTGTTTTCTCCTGTAAAATCCTCTTTATCACCACATTTTACTATGTGTCTTGGTTTTGGACCTCCATGGGTTGATTGATTTTATTTTATTTTTTATTTTTTGTAGGGGCTAAATGTGCCTCCTGAATTTGGATTTCTTTCCCCTGATTTGGGAAGTTTTCAGCTATTATTCAAATAAACTTTCTGCTCCCTTCTCTTATTTTTCTGGGATCCCTATAATGTGAATATTACTGTGCTTGATGGTGTTGTTGAGTTCCAAAAGTGTATTTTTTTTCCTCCTGTTCAGCTTGATTGTTCTCCATTACCTGCCTTCCAGGTGCTCATTCATTCTTGTAGTCTATTTTTTCTATCTAGTGTATTTTTAATGTCTCTTATTGGGTTCAATAAACTATAAGTGAATTCTTTATGATTCTGTGTGTGTGTGTGTGTGTGTGTGTGTGTGTGTGTGTGTGTGTTCGTTCTGTTAAGGGTCTCACTAAGATCCTCCGCTCTTAAGGCCAATGAGTACTTTTTATGACCATTAAATTGTCAAGTATATTCTCTCCATTTCGTTTAGCACTCCTGTGATTTTTGTCCTCTTCTTTCACTTGAGACCTGTTCTTCCATCTCCTCATTTTGTGTAACTCTGTGTCTATTTCTGTTAGGAAAGTCTCCTACATCACCTGTTCTTGAAACTAATGGCCTTAGGAAGAAAATACCCTGTAGTGGCCTGCAGGACCATGTCCCCTGTCCACCAAGATCTGGTGCTTTAGGGGTGTCTCCTCTCTGGGTTGCATGTACCCTAGTGTAGTGACGGAGCTGCTTTTGCCTTCAGTCCAGTTGTCTGAAATGGCTATCTGCCTGTTGGTGTGGTTTTGTCCTTGTTTTGATAGTAGGCCAGTCTGGGGTCATCTTGGTCTTAAGTTGAGTCAGACCAGGTATTTGGCAGAGACGGGAGATTTGGTGGCATGGGACTGCAGGGCCTTTTCCTTGTGTTGTCCCCCGAGAAGATTTTGTTGGGTAGGCCCTGCAGTCTGACCAGATGTCTGCCCCAGCCTACTGCTGGGGATGCAGTAGTACTGGCATGTGTGGTTCTGTTTCACTCTCCTTGGGTGGGGGTGGAGGGGAGGGCTCTTGGGAGTGGTGCTGGTCCCTGTCTAGGCTGCTTACACATTTTCATGCTTGTGACACTGCTTTGAATTTGCTGTAGCCATTCAAAGGGGTATTAAAAGGGGTCAGGTTGACAGGAGAATAGGTGTGGTGTAGTGTTTTAGGCCTGTTGTGAGAGGGGAGCCGGTTCCACTTTCGAATAGGATTCCGGGGAGTTGAGGCATGTCTGCATGGGAATGCAAGGGCAGTGTTGTCTGTTAACCAAATAGGTGGAAAGTGTTGACACTCTGTTTCCCACAGATATCTGTGTGCCTAGGCTGGGGAGTATGGGAGGGAGAGGACACTCACCAGGTCCTCTGCTCCTGGAGAAATGTACTAAAGCTCCCTGCCCCTGTAGCACATGCTCTGAGATTAGTAAATCTCCTTCCCATATATCCCAGGTATTTTTCAAACTACTGCTTCTATGATGTCTCTCCCAGGGCCTATGGTGCTAAGGGTGGAGACTTGGGTCCTCTTGCCCTCCTGGCTCTCCAAGAGTGGAGCCTACTGATTTTTAATGTTCCAGATGTGAAGTGCCACTGACTGTGAGAACTTGGGAAATTATGCCCTTCTGCTTCTAATGTGGGTTCCCTGTGCCTGAGGTGCTTGGTATGAGGGTCGGTTTTATCCCTGCTGTTTGCTCCCATGGCTTCACTCTCTCCTGCAGATAGTCCCAAAAATCCATTTGACTCCAGACCAGGTCTCTGCCCTTTCAACTGTTAACTGCCTCTTCCCTACAATTTTAGCTGTGGAGGGGCTGTCCTGCCAGTCCTTGGATTATAGTCTAGGTAATTTACATTGATATTGGTGTTACGTAGTTGCATCCAGGAGTTGAGTTTAGGGTCCTCCTACTCTTTCACTTTCCCTGGAAGTCCAGGAATTCATTCTGTGGGTCCTCTTTATGAGGATGTGAATCCCATTCATCAGATTTCTGCCATTATGAGCTAATCACCTCCCAAAGGGCCCACCTCAAATTCCATCACATTGGGGATTAGATTTCAACATAGGAATTTGGGAGGAACACAAACATTCAGTCTATAGCAATCGCAAATTAGAACAGGTTTATATTTACACAAAGATTTTTTGTCGATTTTTTTCCCCCTGCGTTAGAAACTTCCTAATGATAGTAATTATAGTATACTAGGTACAACGCTCCAATTATGTTGTATAGTTGCTATGTATGGAATTAGTAATATATCTTAAACAATACATGTAGTATTTTACATCTGTATGTGTAGATCAAGAGGTCTAACCACACTTTAAAAATGGAACTACTTCAAAATGAGCTCTAAAATACGTCAAAGGCTGTAGGAAGGTGGGGGAGATTTGCAAAATGGGGGAAGGAGAATGGGAGGTACAAGTGTCCAGTTACAGAATTAATAAGTCCTGAGGAAAAACACATTATAGGGAATATAGTCAATGATACAATAACAATGTTGTATGGTGATAGATGGCAGCTACACATGTGAACATAGCATAACATGTAGAAATGTTGACCTGTTGTACACCTGAACCTAATGTTCCTACTACACTCAAAAAACATTATATAGATTTTCTAGGATACATTTAATTGCTAGACATAGATATTATATAATCTGTCACTTCAACAATGTTTCCAATATTTTTGTATTCCTTTTATCAATGCCAGTAAGTGGATACCCTATACAGAGTATCATTTCTCACCTTTAAATATGCCAGTGAATTAATTGAACTTCAGGAATAACTTATGTTACATTTCCAGTTTAAGATAAATACATTGATATAACCTAACGTCTTGCTATTTCGTTAGTTTAACAATATTAAATAATTGTCTAGGTTTTTAATGAGTAATATGTGGAACTATAGTTATTAATGGATTTCCTGAACGTTTTAGAATAATTATGAAGCATGCTTTCAATGCAAAATGTAATTTTATATGAAGATAAATATTTTTTTTAATTTAAACTGAAAATATTTGAAGATTGAGAGTCAATAAACCTTCAGGTAGCTCCAAAGTTAATGCCTAATAAGGAGGACTCTAAAACCTACCAATGTGGGGTGCCTGGATGGCTCAGCCCGTTGAGCATCCAACTTTGGCTCAGGTCATGATCCTGCGGTTCGTGAGTTCGAGCCCCATGTCGGGCTCTGTGCTGACAGCTCAGAGCCTGGAGCTTGCTTCAGATTCTGTGTCCCCCTCTCTCTCTGCCCCACCCCTGCTTGTGCTCTGTGTGTCTTTCAAAAATGAATAAACATAAAAAATCTTAACCTACCAATGCTATAAATCTTTTTGGTTAGTTTAGAAAGTATAGAAAAGGTTTCCTTTCACTTGTCTACCAGTTGTGGATTAGAAAAACTTGTGCAAATCCTTACTAGTTTTGTCATTGAGACCTCGGAAATATAACTTAATCCACATTTGACCAAGTGAGATGACATTTTCTAAGAAATACATTAATAACACAAATATTTATCATTTTACTTTAGGGAAAAATCCATCTGGTATACGTTTTATAAATAGCAGGGAAGAAGAAGAACCAGAACTCTACACAGTCTTATGACCACTTTAAAAAGTTTCTGAATTCCATTGAGGAAGAAGAAAATACAAAGGATTTATATCTGTATGCACCATCCAAGTATCATTTCTCTATTGTATAGGTAGGATCTTATAAAATGGATTTTCCTACAGTAAGGGTGTATTTACATATGTTATGTGTGTTTTTACAAAGTTGAATGTGATTGACCTTATGTGTTTTCGTAGAAAGAGTATGTACTTTGGAATTCAAAATTGTTCAAATAAGATGGTAAATCTTCTAAACCTTTGGCAAACAGTTGAATTTGGGGACAACTCCATTTACCTTCGAAGGCCACTAAAAGATTATTATGGCTTTATTAAAAGTAATCAAAACAATAGTTTTTACTAATTCAGAAACAGATTCTAAGATTAAAGTTCAATTATTATCCAGGATACAGTCCACTCTGGTGATGGGTAGACATTTTTTGAATCCTTGCTAAACTATATTATCTTGGAGTCTCCACTGTGTCTAAGAGTGTGTGTGTGTGTGTGTGTGTGTGTGTGTGTATAAAAATGCATATTTATCTCTTTCGCCCTCTGCACCCCTCCGCGCCCCTCCCCCTCAAACTTAAAAAATGTGTATTTTGAGTATAAATATATACAACATAAATGTAAATGAGAAAAACATGTATATATTTTAAGTTATTGAGGTTAGTTGACATACAAGGTTCTGTTACTTTCAGGTGCATAATGTAGTGATTCCATAATTCTGTGCACTATGTGATGTGCCCTGTAAGTATAGTTAATGTCTGTCACCATATATTACAATATTGACTATATTTGCTGTGCTGTACATATTATCTTTATCACTTACAAGCAGAAATGTCTACCCCTTAATCCCCTTCCTATATTTTTTCCCATGCTCCAACCCTCTCTTCTATGATAGTTGTCAGTTTGATCTCTATTTCAGTCTGTTATTGCTGTTGTTCATTTGTTTTATTTTGGTTTTCTTTGGTTTCATTTATAAGTGAAATCATAAAGTGACCTATTCCACTCAGCATAATACACTCTAGGTCCATCCATATTGTCATATGGCAAGATTTCATTCTTTTTTTATGGCTCAGTAATATCTCATTGCATATGAATACCACATCTTTATTCACTAATCTGTTGGTGGGCACTTAAGTTGCCTCCATGTCTTGGCTGTTGTAAATAATGCTACAGTGAACACAAGGGAGCATATATCTTTTGAATTAGTGTTTTTGTTTTCTTTGGGTAGATACCTAGCTGTGGAATAACTGAATTATGATCTTTTTAGTAGTAACTCTTTCTTAGGGATCACCATACTGTTTTCCACAGTACTTACACCAAAAAATAAGGGGCACACCTGGGTGGCTTGGTTGAGGATCTGTGTTTTTTTTTTCATTGTTTGTTTTTTGAGAAGGGGGTAGGGACAGAGAGCAGGAGACAGAATCCCAAGCAGGCTCTGCTCTGTCCCCATAGTCTGATAAGGGGCTTAAACTCACAAACCATGAAATCATGACCTGAGCTCAAATCAAGAGTTGGGTGTTTAACCAAGTCACTCAGGTGCCACTGGTCGAATATGACTCTTGATTTGGCTCAGGTCATGATCCCAGCGTTGTGGGATTGAACCCTGCCTCGGTCTTCATGCGGAGTGTGGAGACTGCTTAGGATTCCCCCTCCCTGCCCCTCTCTCTCACTTGTGCATGGGCTCCCCCTGGGGCAGTGGCTCCCAAAAGTGCTTGTTCCAGTTCACATTTTCACCAACATAGCCTGGTGGTTCCCTTTTCTCCACATCCTTGTCAACTCTTATTTCTTGTCTTTTTGATACTACCCATTTTAACAAACATGATGTCATTGTGGTTTTGCTTTGAATTTCCCTGATGGCTAGTGATGTTGAGCATCTTCTCATAGGTCTTTGGCCATCTGTATATTGTCTTTAAAAAAAAATGTTTATTTAGGTCCTTTGCACATTTTTAAACTTTGTGTGTTTATCTGTGTGTTGAGGTATATGAGTTCTTGATATATTTGGGACTTTAATCCCTTATAACGTCTATCATTTGCAAATATCTTTTCCCATTCAGGAAGTTGCCTTTTCATTTTGTTTCCTGTGTTTTGCAAAAGCTTTTTATTTTGATGAAATCCCAATAGCTTATTTTTGGTTTTGTTTTCCTTGTCTGAAGAGAGATCCATAAATATGTTGCTAAGGGTGATGTCCAACAGATTACTGCCCAGGTTTTCTTTCAAAAGTTTTATAGTTTCAGGCCTCACATTTAAGTTTTTAATCAATTTTGAATTTTTTAAATTTTTTTAATGTTTATTTTTGAGAGACAAAATGAGCAGGGGAGGGACAGAGAGAGGGAGACAGACTCCAAGCTCTGAGCTGTCAGCACGGAGCCTGACAAGTGGCTTTAATCCACGAACCCTGAGATCATAACCTGAACTGAAGTCAGATACTTAACCATTGAGCCACCCAAGTGCCCCCTGTTTGGAGTTTATTTTTGTGTATGGCATAAGAAAATGGTCTAATGTCCTTCCTTTGCACATAGCTGTTGAGTTTTTCCAGCCTCATTTACTGAAGAGATGGTCTTTTCCCCATCGTATATTACTGTCTACTTTGTCATAGATGAATGAACCATAAAGGTATGAGTTCATTTCTGGGCACTCTATTCTGATCTTTTGATCTATTTTTGTGCCAGTTACAATACTGTCTTGATTACTATAGCTTTACTATATGTATATTTTGGAATCTGGGGTTGTGATACCTCTGGCTTTGCTCCTCTTAAGATTAGTTTGGCTATTTAGGGTTTTTTTTTTTGTGTGTGTGTGTGTGTGTGTGTGTGTGTGTGTGTGTGTGTGTGTGTGTGTGTGGTTCTGTACAGACTTTAAGATTATTTTAGCTCTGTGAAAATATTATTGGTATTTTGATTGGAGTTGCATTAAATTATAGATTTCTTTTCGTAGTATGGGCATTTTAACCATGTTTTTCCAATCTCTGATTGTAATACCTTTCTATTTATGTCCTCTTCAATTTCTTGGACTGTCCTATAGTTTTCAGAGTACAGCTCTTTGACCTATTTAAAGTTATTTCTAGGGATTGTCTTTAAATTGTAAAGGGGATTATTTTCTTCCTCTTTCTGCCATTTTATTAGTGTATAGAAGTATCACAGATTTCTATATTAAATTTTTTTCATCCTGCAACTTTACTGAACTCACTTATTTTCATAGATTTTTAGAGTCTCCAGGTTTTTTTTAAAATATGATATCCCGTCCTCTGCAAATAGTGACCATTCTTGTTTCATACTAACTTGGATAACTTTATTTTTTTCAGCTAGGACTTTCAGTAATATGTTGAATAAAAGTTGCAAGAGTGGATATCCTTGATTGTTAACGATCTTAGGGAAAAGGCTTTCAGTTCAACATCGAGTAGGATGTCAGCTGTGGGTTTGTCCTATGTGGCCTTTATTATTTTGAGTTCTATATTCTCTCTAAACCCACTAATATTGAAAGTTCTGATCATGAATGGTTACTGAATTCTGTCAAATGCTTTTTCTGTGTCTATTAAGATGTGAATTTTATCCTTCATTTTGTTAGTGTGATACATCATACCATTTTTGTAAATATTGAACCATCATTGCATCCCTGGAATAAGTCTCTTGACTGTGCTGACTGATCCTTCTAATGTATTGTTGAATTCAGTTTGCTAATATTTTGTTGAGAATTTGTGCATTGTTCATACAGAGAGATTGGCCTGTAGTTTTCTCTCCTTCATTTCTAATTTTCAGGGCCTTTAAAAAAAAGTTTGGTAAAGTTTTAATCTATTTTATTTCCTTTTTAAAGCTTTTTTTTTTAATCTTTTCTATTTTAATGTTTGATTTATTTCCACTCTGATCTTTATTGTTTTTCCCTCCATTATTTTTGGGCTTCATGGTTACTTTTCTAGTCCCTTTAGGTGGGAGGTTAGTGTGTTAGAGATTTTTCTCATTTCTTGAAATTAGTTGTATCACTATTAACTTCCAACTTTGTACTGTTTTTGTGTGTATGTGCATCACAAAGATTTTATATTCTGTTTTCATTTTCATTTGTAGTTTAATTTTTCTCTTTGACTTCTTCCTTGACCCATTGTTATTTAGTAGCATGCTGTTTAGTCTCCGTGTGTGTGTGTGTGTGTGTGTGTGTGTGTGTGTGTGTGTGTGTGTGTCCGTCCGTCCCATATTTTTGTTGTAATTTCTAGTTTTACAGTTGTGGTCAGAAATGATGTTTGATAAGATTTCAATCTTAAATTCATTGAGTGGCTTAACTCATTTTATGGCTTAACATGTGATCTATCCTGAAGAATGTTCATGTGCACTTGAAGAAAAGAATAAGCCTGTATTAAGGAATGTTTTATCTATATCTAGTCCAATATGTCCTTCAAAGCCACTATTTCCTCATTGGTTTTGTTTGGATGGCCTGTCCATTGATGTAAGTGGGATATATGTATAGCTTGTATATGTATTCTTGTTTGTCTCCTCGTGTGTGAGTGTTCTTACATAGTTTTTCTGTGTTTTTTCTGTGTTTTTAAATATGTAATGACCTATGGCAGTAAAGAGAGCAAGACAGAGTTAATACCTTTATGAAAAGAATCTTAAATGATTATTAAAAAAAAATTTATCTTTGGGAAGGCAGGGGAAAGAAATCCAGGGGAAAAGTACAGGGTAAGGAAAAACCTGCAAGGGGATGTTCCTGGTATGTACTTAAAATGGCTGCAATTAAGCTCTCTAGAAAAAGCATAATACGAGAAAACAAAAAAAGGCACTAAGGAGTTTGAAAATCATGAAATCAGATATTTTGAAATTGGACTTGTTTTCCTTTTATCTTTTTAATATGTCAGCTATACACCCTTGGACATTTGGCTGAATGTGTTCAAGACTGTTTGTGAATATATACAATGAGGTTAATGGTGGTGCCAACAGCATTGTGATATAGATAAATATCAGCAAAGTGTTCACGTGTTCACTCTTAATTTTACAAGGTAGCTTTTTTTGCCTTTATTTTTTTATTTATTTATTTTGAGGATAGCCTCAGACAAGGAAATACTCAGGTACACATATGAGAGCTCATATGTACACATGCACATGGGCAGGTGTTGAGATTATGTCAATATGGAGGCTAAGCGTTTATCCTCTATACTACTTTCTTACAGATAGTTTTTAGTCAAGTGACTTTACTTATTTTTTTTCAATATATGAAGTTTATTGTCAAATTGGTTTCCATACAACACCCAGTGCTCATCCCAAAAGGTGCCCTCCTCGATACCCATCACCCACCCTCCCCTCCCTCCCACTCCCCATCAACCCTCAGTTTATTCTCAGTTTTTAAGAGTCTCTTATGCTTTGGCTCTCTTCCACTCTAACTTTTTTTTTTCTCCTTCCCCTCCCCCATGGGTTTCTGTTAAGTTTCTCAGGATCCACATAAGAGTGAAACCATATGGTATCTGTCTTTCTCTGTATGGCTTATTTCACTTAGCATCACACTCTCCAGTTCCATCCATGTTGCTAAAAAGGGCCATATTTCATTCTTTCTCATTGCCACGTAGTACTCCATTGTGTATATAAACCACAATTTTTTATCCATTCATCAGTTGATGGACATTTAGGCTCTTTCCATAATTTGGCTATTGTTGAGAGTGCTGCTATGAACATTGGGGTACAAGTGCCCCTATGCATCAGTACTTCTGTATCCCTTGGGTAAATTCCTAGCAGTGCTATTGCTGGGTCATAGGATAGGTCTATTTTTAATTTTTTGAGGAACCTCCACACTGTTGTCCAGAGCGGCTATACCAATTTGCATTCCCACCAACAGTGCAAGAGGGTTCCCGTTTCTCCACATCCTCTCCAGCATCTATAGTCTCCTGATTTGTTCATTTTGGCCACTCTGACTGGCGTGAGGTGATACCTGAGTGTGGTTTTGATTTGTATTTCCCTGATAAGGAGCGACGCTGAACATCTTTTCATGTGCCTGTTGGCCATCCGGATGTCTTCTTTAGAGAAATGTCTGTTCATGTTTTCTGCCCATTTCTTCACTGGGTTGTGTTTTTCGGGTGTGGAGTTTGGTGAGCTCTTTATAGATTTTGGATACTAGCCCTTTGTCCGATATGTCATTTGTGAGTATCTTTTCCCATTCCGTTGGTTGCCTTTTAGTTTTGTTGGTTGTTTCCTTTGCTGTGCAGAAGCTTTTTATCTTCATAAGGTCCCAGTAATTCACTTTTGCTTTTAATTCCCTTGCCTTTGGGGATGTGTCGAGTAAGAGATTGCTACGGCTGAGGTCAGAGAGGTCTTTTCCTGCTTTCTCCTCTAGGGTTTTGATGGTTTCCTGTCTCACATTCAGGTCCTTTATCCATTTTGAGTTTATTTTTGTGACTGGTGTGAGAAGTGGTCTAGTTTCAATCTTATGCATATTGCTGTCCAGTTCTCCCAGCACCATTTGTTAAAGAGGCTGTCTTTTTTCCATTGGATGTTCTTTCCTGCTTTGTCAAGGATGAGTTGGCCATACGTTTGTGGGGCTAGTTCTGGGGTTTCTATTCCATTGGTCTATGTGTCTGTTTTTGTGCCAATACCATGCTGTCTTGATGATGACAGCTTTGTAGTAGAGGCTAAAGTCTGGGATTGTGATGCCTCCTGCTTTGGTCTTCTTCTTCAAAATTACTTTGGCTATTCGGGGCCTTTTGTGGTTCCATATGAATTTTAGGATGGCTTGTTCTAGTTTCAAGAAGAATGCTGGTGCAATTTTGATTGGGATTGCATTGAATGTGTAGATAGCTTTGGGTAGTATTGACATTTTGACAATATTCTTCCAATCCATGAGCACGGAATGTTTTTCCATTTCTTTAAATCTTCTTCAATTTCCTTCATAAGCTTTCTATAGTTTTCAGCATACAGATCTTTTACATCTTTGGTTAGATTTATTCCTAGGTATTTTATGCTTCTTGGTGCAATTGTGAATGGGATCAGTTTATTTGTCTTTCTGTTGCTTCATTGTTAGTGTATAAGAATGCAACTGATTTCTGTATATTGATTTTGTATCCTGCAACTTTGCTAAATTCGTGTATCAGTTCTAGCAGACTTTTGGTGGAGTCTATCGGATTTTCCATGTATAATGTCATCTGCAAAAAGTGAAAGCTTGACTTCATCTTTGCCAATTTGGATGCCTTTGATTTCCTTTTGTTGTCTGATTGCTGATGCTAGCACTTCGAACACTATGTTAAACAACACCAGTGAGAGTGGACATCCCTGTCGTGTTCCTGATCTCTGGGAAAAAGCTCTGTTTTTCCCCATTGAGGATGATGATAGCTGTGGGATTTTCATAAATGGCTTTTATGATGTTTATGTTCCTTCTATCCCGACTTTCTCAAGGGTTTTTATTCAGAAAGGGTGCTGGATTTTGTCGAAGGCCTTTTCTGCATCAGTTGACAGGATCATATGGTTCTTATCTTTTCTTTTATTAATGTGATGTATCGCATTGATTGATTTGCGAATTTTGAACCAGCCCTGCATCCCAGGAATGAATCCCACTTGATCATGGTGAGTAATTCTTTTTATATGCTGTTGAATTCGATTTGCTAGTATCTTATTGAGAATTTTTGCATCCATATTCATCAGGGATATTGGCCTGTAGTTCTCTTTTTTTACTGGGTCTCTGTCTGGTTTAGAAATCAAAGTAATGCTGGTTTCATAGAATGAGTCTGGAAGTTTTCCTTCCCTTTCTATTTCTTGGAATAGCTTGAGAAGGATAGGTATTATCTCTGCTTTAAACGTCTGGTAGAACTCCCCTGGGAAGCCATCTGGTCCTGGACTCTTACTTTTTGGGAGATTTTTGATGACTGATTCAATTTATTCGCTGGTTATGGGTCTGTTCAAGCTTTCTATTTCCTCCTGATTGGGTTTTGGAAGCGTGTGGGTGTTTAGGAATTTGTCCATTTCTTCCAGGTTGTCCAGGTTGTTGGCATATAATTGTTCATAGTATTCCCTGATCATTGCTTGTATCTCTGAGGGATTGGTTGTAAGAATTCCATTTTCATTCATGATTTTATCTATTTGGGTCATCTCCCTTTTCTTTTTGAGAAGCCTGGCTAGAGGTTTATCAATTTTGTTTATTTTTTCAAAAAACCAACTCTTGGTTTCGTTGATCTGCTCTACAGTTTTTTAGATTCTCTATTGTTTATTTCTGCTCTGGTCTTTATTATTTCCCTTCTTCTGATGGATTTAGGCTGCCTTTTCTGTTCTGCTTCTATTTCCTTTAGGTGTGCTGTTAGATTTTGTATTTGGGATTTTTCCTGTTTCTTGAGATAGGCCTGGATTGCAATGTATTTTCCTCTCAGGACTGCCTTCACTGCATCCCAAAGCGTTTGGATTGTTGTATTTTCATTTTTGTTTGTTTCCATATATTTTTTAATTTCTTCTCTAATTGCCTGGTTGACCCATTCAGTCTTTAGTAGGGTGTTCTTTAACCTCCATGCTTTTGGAGGTTTTCCAGACTTTCCTGTGGTTGATTTCAAGCTTCATAGCATTGTGGTCTGAAAGTATGCATGGTATGATTTCAATTCTTGTATACCTATGAAGGGCTGTTTTGTGACCCTGTATGTGATTTATCTTGGAGAATGTTTCATGTGCACTCTGTTGCTTTGGGATGCAGAGTTCTAAATATATCTGTCAAGTCCATCTGATCCAATGTATCATTCAGGGCCCTTATTTCTTTATTGACCATGTGTCTAGATGATCAATCCATTTCTGTAAGTGCAGTGTTAAAGTCCCCTGCAATTACCACATTCTTATCAATAAGGTTGCTTATGTTTGTGAGTAATTGTTTTATATATTTGGGGGCTCTGGTATTCGGTGCATAGACATTTATATTGTTAGCTCTTCCTGATGGATAGAGTCTGTGATTATTATATAATGCCCTTCTTCATCTCTTGTTACAGCCTTTCAAGTCTAGTTTGTCTGATATAAGTATGGCTACTCCAGCTTTCTTTTGACTTCCAGTGGCATGATAAATAGTTCTCCATCCCCTCACTCTCCATCTGAAGGTGTCCTCAGGTCTAAAATGAGTCTCTTGTAGACTGCAAATAGATGGGTCTTGTTTTTTTTTTCTTTATCCATTCTGATACCCTATGTCTTTTGGTTGGCGCATTTAGTCTATTTATATTCAGTGTTATTATCGAAAGATACGGGTTGAGTCATTGTGATGTCCATAGGTTTCATGCTTGTAGCTATGTCTCTGGTACTTTGTCTCACAGGGTCCCCCTTAGGATCTCTTGTAGGGCTGGTTTAGTGGTGAGGATTTCCTTCAGTTTTTGTTTGGGATAGACCTTTATCTCTCCTTCTATTCTAAATGACAGACTTGGGGCGCCTGGGTGGCACAGTCGGTTAAGCGTCCGACTTCAGCCAGGTCACGATCTCGCGGTCCGTGAGTTCTAGCCCCGCGTCGGGCTCTGGGCTGATGGCTCGGAGCCTGGAGCCTGTTTCCGATTCTGTGTCTCCCTCTCTCTCTGCCCCTCCCCCATTCATGCTCTGCCTCTCTCTGTCCCAAAAATAAATAAACGTTGAAAAAAAAAATTAAAAAAAAAAATAAATGACAGACTTTAGTCAAGTGACTTTAAAGTGTTTGCAAAAGATTATAAATATATTTCTTCTTTGAAGCTACTTTTGACCCAGTAGTCAAGATAATTGGAAAATCAAGACAGAATGAAGTTGCAAAGGCCAGAGAGCAAATGACAAAAGTTACTTTCAGTCAAAACAGGTGAATATGCCAACTGGTGAGGTGAATGTCATGGCTGATGGACTTTTCACAAGTCCAAGGGGGGAGAAAAAGATTTTCAATGTATGCATCATTTTAATAGTTTAAAAAGTGAACAGAACGTCAAAGTATTTTAAAAAGTAATACTTCCCAAGTAACTTCATGACACTCCTCCCAAATGAGCTGCTTGCTTTTTTTTTTTTTTTTTTTTTTTTTGCTTTAGCATCCTATCCTTGGTTTTCAAATATGTCCTCAAGATACTTGAGCACAGTTTTTAAGCATTATGCTCTTGTTTCCATTTTAAGAATTGAAACATGGACATGACAAAGTTATTTTGCTTAGCTTGAAACTCCTGGCTTTATTTTCCCTTCTTGAAAGATAGAACTAAAATTATTGGGTTTTTTTTCCCCATTGACAAAATGTCTTAAATCAGCTCCACATATTCGTACACAAATTGCATTAAACATTTTTTTACTCTTTATAGGTAGAACACATTTCATTCTTGCAGAATTGAAGGATGTTAACTTCTAAACAAGATTGCTGACATTAGTGGGAATGTACCGAACAGGTCTTGTCCCTTTCTACATTCTATTCTGTCAGAATATAATTAAGCAATTAGACATGACAGTGTGTATTGTAATGTAGGAATAACACTGATCCTTGGATATGTTGTGCAGTACAAGACTGAATTTCATTAGTTCTCCCAACCACCACCTTGTAGGTGTGTGTGCACGTTTGTACACACACACACACACACACACACACACACACACACACACACACACACACACACACTTACAAGAATAAACCTTACCCTTAACTGAGAACTTCAACAGAACAAGTCCGTGTCAGGGGACTTTTGGTGGATTATGGTAAAATGTAGCAAAGCAAAGGCTACATGGTGGGTGATTATATTTTTATTTACAAAAATATGAAATCTGTTCATATTTTACCTTCAGCTACTATGAAAGTCCATTGGTATACTAGAGCTGCTATTTTAATTCCATCCAAATGAATTAATTTTCTAGTGTCACAAATTTCCAAGCATACATTATAAATACAATGCAAATTTTAGTTCTTACATTTCAAGTCATTGTTTCATTTGAAGTTTTGATTCTTGTCCCTGCCTAAGTTGTTAAAAATGGTATCAATGAATTTATCTGTTCTAAATATCATAACTAAAAGAGGTATATTTCCATATGGGTATGTTTGAAATTTTAAATTTATAAAATGAGTATATGTTTTATAAATTTAAGATTTAGTTACATTTTTAAAGGTATGAATGTATGCATGTCCAAATTTGACCATACCTTCAAATAACCATGTGAATGTTATGTAATATTAGAAAGAAAGATGACAGGAGCTTAAATTTTTAAGTCTTTAGAATTTTAAATTAAGTCATCTAGTTGCAATAGAAAAGTATGAACGTTGACAAAACTTTAAAATTAGTTTCTCTTAAGGCAAAGACTCATCTTGAACTTCTAAAGAATATTTCATTTTACAAGATTTACTTACAAGAGTATTTACAAGAGTAAACTTACAACGGACTGTGAAACTACCAAACAAATTCATTACAGGACAGTTTTGTGTGTATGTATTTGTTTAAATGTGTGTGTACATAAACATACACCTATCTGTATATTTATAGACACATATTCAAATCTGTACATAAATTTACTTGAGACAGTGCATGAATGTATATATACACGCACACCTGTATATACATAATGTGTATGTGTGGGCACATGTATTACACTACAGGTAGAAAAAATAGACCTCTAGGCTGAATCAGATGGAATTCAAAAACATTTATTACTTGAGGTGAAAATTCTGAGAAGATTATTAACCACTTGTGAGACATTGAGCCAATTACTAAACCTCTCTGTTAGAATATGTATTTTTGGCTCTGTTGGGATAGGTGTATCTAGAATATTGGCCAAATGTAATAAGAATAAGTTACTTCATGGGTATGAAATTATCACAGTCTGTCACAATGATTATTTAGGTATTTCAAGACATAACTTGAGAAATCTTATTTTTGAACTTTTACTTTGAGTAAAGTGGGACAGTGGGGTATGGACAGGTTGAGGGGTTGGAGCCTTGGCTCAAGTACAACCCGTCTCTTTTGGCCTCTCAGGGGCGGAGGCAAGGGGGTATACCTGTTTCTCCTTTCATCATCCTGAGTGTAGTTTGTCTCTTTTGCCCAGCTTGAGGCACCCTCTAGCAGTGGGCCCAAAGAAATAAGAATTGGGTCATGTTAGTAATTCTGCATATGAGTGAAATATTGATGTTTCCCTTTAAAACTGTCACTGGACACTATACAGACAAAAGGTAAAAATCCATGTCTATTTAAATTTAGTTCTTAAAACCATATTAAATAGGAAATAAAAATAAGTTGAAAGAAGGAGGAAATAGGAGAGGAGTGAGGGACACAATAAGGAAACAAGTTTTGTGTATACATCTTAATGACAACTTTTAAACAAGGAGTCAGACATATTTTGCACAAGGGCCCAAAATTTGGGTTGCTGGCTTTAATAATAACCCAAAATCTTGTGCTCATATTAATTTTTTTTTTCTAATTTGAGAGAGAGCACACGTGGGAGGGGCAGAGGGAAGAGAGGGTAAGAGAGCATCCTAAGTAGGCTCCATTCTGTCAGTGTAGAGCCTGACACAGAGCTCAAACTCAGTGAGATCATGACCTGAGCTGAGATCAAGAGTCCTATGCTTAACTGAGCCACCCAGGTGCCACTATATATATATTTTTTTAAAGTACACTATGTGACAGATTTGGGCTATAATGTATTTGATTTTACTTTATTATTTTCCCATTTGGATTTTTTTGAGAAAAACTTTTTCTCATTTTTGTATGCATGCATTACATACACAAATGTTTGGTCAAACTAATAGAATTTTCATTTATATATATTTTTTAATTTTTTAATTGTTCATTTTTGAGATGGAGACAGAGCATGAACAGGGGAAGGGCAGAGAGAGAGGGAGACAGAATCTGAAGCAGGCTCCAGGCTCCGAGCTGTCGGCACAGAGCCCAACGTGTAGGGCTCGAACCCACCGGCCATGAGATCATTACCTGAGCTGAAGTCAGATGCTTAACCAACTGAGCCACCCAGGCACCCCAAGAATTTTCATTTATATTTCTGACAAACACTGAATGTTTGTGATGAGAAAATACAATATAAATATGAATAGTAAATTGGACACATTGGATTCTCAGGTGTAATTGATCGAAAAGGAAAAAAAAAAGTCTTGGGGCACCTAGGTAGCTCAGTCAATTAAGTGTCTTACTTTGGCTCAGGTCATGATCTTGCTGTTCATGAGATCAAGCCCCACATTGGGCTTTCTGCTGACAGCTTGGAGCCTAGAGTCTGCTTGAGATTTCTCTCTCTCTCTCTCTCTCTCTCTCTCTCTCTCTCTCTCTCTCTCTTCCTGCCCTGCTTGCTTGCTCACTCGCATGTGCTCGCTTGCTCTCTTTCTCAAAGATTTTAAAAAGTCTCAACTAAGCTTTTGACAGGTATTAAAGACACAACTGTTTTAAATGAGATTAAGTAATTGGCAGAGTATGCTATATGCACTTCTTATATTACGTATATTACTGTTGAGTTATTGGTATGAAGACTACTTCAACAACTGAGAAATGAATTCTTAAAGTCACTTTTCAAAAACTTGTCCAAATTCAGTACTAAATTCAAGGTTTATTACAATGTAATCTATATTTTGTAAGACTGGTAGCATTGCATACTTCATAATAGCACTAATGCATTACTTTTAGGCTGAACATTCCATGCTATGCTGCTTCTGTATCTTAGTGTGGCCATTCAAAGGAATCCACAGTTTTGCTGCTTAGAACTTTAATATAACTATTATAGGAAGATACCTAGATAATGGGTTCAAAAGTCCCAAGTTCAAGTCACAACTCAGTTTTCCTGTCTGACTTTGGGCAGGAAATTAGCATTATTGAATCTTAATTTCATAATCTGTAAAATGAGTATAAGAACATTTTCTGTGTTCCATGCATAAAATGTAGAAACTTACAGAAGAAATTAATGCAAAAGCACTCTGTAAGCCTTGATGGACTACACAATTAAGAGTTTCATTAACAGTAATGGAGTGATTTCCACTATGGGCTCAACTTTTACTTATCCAGAGAATAACATTGATAACTCATTGTATTACTGTTTGCTGTGTACAAATAGTGTGTACAAAATTATATTCATTTATTTTTGGGGTCTAAGACTAATTGTTAATTATAGTAAGTGACACAACAAATAGTTGAGATATAAAATAACTGGAGAGAAGGGAATAGAGATTTATTTATCTATTTAACAGAGGGTGAGTGAGGGGGGTGGTAGCAGAGAGAAAAGGAGACAGACTCTGAAGCAGGCTCCAGGCTCTAAGCAAGTTGTCAGCACGGAGCCCAACGTGGGGCTTGAACCCACAAACTGTGAGATCATGACCTGAGCCGAGGTTGAATGTTCAACCAAGTGCGCCACCCAGGCGCCCCTAGAGTTCCTATTTTAAAATGAATGGTCTAATAGTACTGCTTTGGTGAGGGGGCATTTGAATTGAGTTCTTCTGGATTTAAAAGTTAACAAGAGAAAGTAAACTTAAGGTGGAAAGATAGTAAATGAAAAGAAAGGGACTTTATATTTGAAATGAAATGGAAAACCATTTAAGGATTTTGAATAGGAAAATACAATGTACTGTATGCTCTTAAAGGATCACTTTCACTACAGTGTGGGCAATGATTGGGGAAGGAGCTTAATGAGAGAAGATGAAATAGGGGGCTACTGAAGGAGTCCTAATGGGAGGATGTTGATGTGGGTATAAGGCTGCTGTGTGCAGTTGTGCAGTTTGGCACCACCTAGGGCTGTGCAGTATATGTCCTCATAGACTGCAAAGTGAATGGCTGTCTGTAGAGTTCAATAAAAAATGTACAACTATACACGGTCATCCTGCTCAGAGCAGACTTTTGGAATATTGGGTATTGGAGATGCAAGAGTTGGTAGAAGCAAAACCTAGTTCAGAATAGAATAAATTATGCTTCTTAATTGTATGGGTCTGGGTAGACAGAAGTGGGAGAATTACTAAGTTAGAACTTGACAGGTATTTGTTCTTGACCACTTCTATGCTTTTTTTTTATTCACCATTATACACAATTGAATAATTCTTTAAATTTGTTAAAATGGTTCTTCTATTAGTCCAGGGGACTGAAAGTATTTGTGACATATGTATAGTATGAGTTTGGTTTGTCAACATGAAAACATTCTAGAAAAGATTAGCTTAACAAATTGGAAACATTATGATCTTTCAAAAATTCAAATAATACACAGTAAGTGATCAATAACTATTGATGATGATGCTGTCTGCCCTTTGAGGAGCTGTTAATAATACAATGCAAACCATATGCCTCTGAAATCACTTGAATGGGATATTTAATAACATGATTAGACTAATTTGCTGCAAGATTGAAATTCTTATCTGGTATTAATGTAGACTATAGTGTAGGCATCTAAAAGTCACATTTGTACACAATGCCATTTTTTTTTTGAAAATCTGCTTTTGTAGATTCACATAATATGGCGTTGAGATTATTGATTTAACCTATTAAATTCAAAACACTGAGATTCCAGGCCTTTTCTCCTTTTCGTTCTACCCAACAAATCACAGCATGTTGATTCTTTATAGGGTTTAACACATTAACGTGGTCTTAGAGGATTGGTATTTAAAAGCAAACAAAAAACTTCATTGTAAGAAGAATCTTCAAGGCTCCCTTTTAGATGCTTGGCAATTGATTGAATATTTCAGTGCTGTCACTCTGTAATCTGTTGGTGTTCATAATTCTTCAGAGATACTGTAAAGATTAACCAAATAGTTTGTAAAGTACTTTATCTCTTCAAATGCAAGTTCTATGAGGTGAACATTTAGAAGCCTCATTATACCCAGGCTATACTCTGCCAGAACTCTTAAACTGTTAGTAAAACCACTTAAGTGTTGTACTTTATCACTGCTGTCTTGATAATGCAGGGCTGTGCCTGTCATATCAGTTTTTGTCTCTTCAAGACTGTTTAAGCATAGTACTATTTATATTTGACATTTATCAGAGTTGCAGTGATCCTTTTAAATTTGTAGAGTATAGAATTTTTACTTGATATATCACATACTATTACCTAACGTCAGGCTCTGTATGAGCACAACCCAGAATTACACAAAGAGCAATGCTGTTTAAAGTATAGCTTATGTATAAACCTTCCAAAGTTTTGCTCTATGACATGATGTGTTCTCCCAAGAGCTTCAAAGTACAGGAAACTTAAGATACCTAAAAAGTAGTGCCTTGTACCTCCTATCAACACATCCTATATCATTACCATAAAATAACTTTAATTCTAGAATGTAACTTCTAGAAAAGCCTTTAATTTCTAGAACAAAGGAAACAAAGTTCTTCAGAATTTAGAATTACCTAATTATACCTTGAGAAGGAAAGAGGTGATGAAATGGAAGATCTATTAAGAGAATTCTAGATTAACCCAAATTGTTATTTTTTGAGTGGTAGGGAAGTGGTTGGATCCTCATTGACAGAGCTCAAAAGGTTCTGAGAACAGTCCTGCTCCACAAGGGACTACCACTGAACTTCTCAAAAGTCACTTATAGAATAGTATTTCTTTGGAAGAAAAAAACTTTAATCTGGTAAAACTTAGTTGTCAAAGGTTTCTTTTTGCTATAGTTAGAGGAGTAGGGTCACACTGTGGGATAGTGAGGTTTCACATTTTGTTCTACAATTCATCTAAATTATCTAGCTTAATGATATAAAAAGTGGAGATTATTGAGAATAGAGGATCCTACATCCCCTTTCTGACTGGCTATATATTTGTGAAAGTATTTTGTAAGGTTAATAGTTTCTTATCTAAATATATCAAAACAAGTACTACCACTGAACTGAAGAAAAAGTAGTGAAGACAAATGAATGAAATAACAGATATATGAATATAGGAATGAAAAGTCTAGGTGTTATAATTATGCGTTTAGAATATCTAATGCCTTGGGGCGCCTGGGTGACTCCATGGGTTAAGCGTCCGACTTCGGCTCAGGTCATCATCTCACAATTTGTGAGTTCGCGCCCGGCATGGGGTTCTGTGCTGACAGCTCAGAGCCTGGAGCCTGCTTAGAATTCTGTGTCTCCCTCTTTCTCTGCCCCTCCCCCACTTGTGCTCTGTCTCTCTCAAAAATTAATAAATGTAAAAAAATAATTAAAAAAAATACCTTTGTCACTCAAATACTGGTTATTAATTAAGGTATAATTATTTTTTAAACATGAATGTTGGGGCTCCTGGGTGGCTTAGTTAAGCCTCAGACTTAAGCTCAGGTCAAGATCTTGCAGTTCCTGGGTTCGAGCCCCACATCAGGCTCTATGCTGACAGCTCTTGGAGCCTGAAGCCTGCTTCAGATTCTGTGTCTCCCTGTGTTTGTCCCTCCCTTGCTCCAACTCTTACCTACCTACCTCTCTCTCTCTCTCTCTCTCTCTCTCTCTCTCTCTCTCAAATAGATATTAAAAAAAATTAAAGCATGAATGTTACTTTAATCAAGAAGTGATCATGTTCCTCATAAGCCATTTTAAACCCACCTGTCACTTGGCGATCATCTTCAAATACCCTTTTATTGAAAGGAAAACATTTCCTAGACCTGTATTTTTAGTGTGCATTTATAGATTTTCTGGAAAATATTTTTACAAATCTGTTTCAAATTGTAAAAACTTATCCTCTACCACTGACCATTTTAGATGGCCTGTGATCCTCAGGTTTAGTTTAAGACCCAGTTTATTTAAGAACTTGGGTTCTTTCCACCATCTATGGATGTTTCTTAAAGTGTATCTTTCCCTGAAAGTTTATGCTTACAATAAATATTTGCTACATATTCAAGGTTCATTTTATAAGGTTTCTTTTTAACAAATATCCTAAACCATAATCTACATTTATCATGATAGCGATATTTTTAGAGGCCCTATTTTTCAGGTATACCATAATGCTACCTTGCAGAAGTTTTCTATTCAGACATGTAGGGAATAATTTAAACAGTAAGAAACTGAGGGACAATCTATGAATGTCTTATGAGTAAAACAATAAGATTTCTCTCTCTTTAGGTATAATTGTTGGTAGCAAAGTTTGATGCCTTAGACCATTTTTTAAAAGCCTGAAATGTAAATCCTTATAAGCTTGTAAAAAAAAAAAAAAACTAATGTTAAACTATTTGGAGTATTTAGTATTTTGTAGGTAATAATGATAATTCATAACACTTGATAAAAAGTTAAACTCTACCAGAATTCTGTGATCAGAACCATGAGAAAGGGGAAAAGCGCCACCTATTGATGAGAATATGCAAATTATTTGGTGGTCTTTGAACTTAGTTTATGTAAGCTGCATTGGAGTAAAATAATTCCCTAGGTTGAATGTTTTTAGCTCCTCAATATAAAATTCTTTAAGTCCCTTTTTCTGAAAAACACGATATTTCCATTTAAGGATCTATTCAATTCATCTTGAAACATAGTCTTGGCCTTTTGTTTTCCATATTGTCTTTATGAGCAACAAATCACAATGCTCTCAATAGTACGATTGGATTATCTTCTGAAATAATGGAACATAAACCCCTCTCCATTTTATTCAACAATAAACTTTATAAGTAGAATAAGTGTTCATAATCCTGGGAAACTGGTGTTTAAAAAAATTCAAATGTTAACGAAAGAGTTATATTAAGGTCAAATATGAATTGTCTGACATGACATCATGCATGTAGCTTAATAAATGTGTTTAATGTATATAATTATAAATAGTCATTAGCTACATATTTAACTTTAAAATCTTAGGGCTTGATAATGAGTAGTTAATTCATTGAGTGACATTTCAACAAATTGTATTAAAATTCATGGACCATGTAGGCTGTGTGGAAAGGTAACTGTTAGTATTTTAAAATAAGCTTTTATGTCTTCATAGAATTCAGAAAGATTGACCTTCATGTGGGAGATCTCTGTTCTTTTGTTACATCCCCAATATCAATAGAAAAGTGTTCTTCCTCTATACTAGAGTGTCTTTTATCCTTTCGATGCATGGGAGATTATCAGACTTAAAGCCTAAATGTATCTAAAGGCAGAAACTGCCCTCAATCTCTGAAGTTATGGAGAAACAATTTGGAGTAAAAATTTAATGTAGTTCTCATTCAGTGAAATCACTTAGCCTTCAAAAAAGAAGCAATACTGTTACAGAGTTGAAGGAACCATATCATTGTAAATATGACTAATGAGATGAAAATGCACTAAAATTTTCTTAAATGTAATTTTAAATATAGAGTGTTTAGAAAGAAGGAATTAAATATACAGATGTGCTTATTTTCTAAAGATGACCTAGGATGTTTATAATTTGTGTCTCTGTTTTACTAAATGTCATTGTAATGCCTGCAATTTACTCGGCTCACTGTGAAACTTTACAGGTTATCTTTGTTCTCTTCCAGATCAATAAAGTAACAGCAGATAAGTATTAATATATTTCTTTGCATCTGCACAGTGAAAACTTTAAATATTAAAACGAAATATTGCAGCCCATATATCATCTACTCTTACAAGACAAGAATGACAGTATTAAGATGCACATTCAGGATAGCACTCTTTCTACTTTGAACGCTGTCAAGAACAAAGTGCTTTACAGACTTAAAATAAATCTAGGTACTAATCCATTGAATTTCTGACAACAGGAGCCCAAGGTTTCCATGCACTTAGCTGAGTACTGCATAAGAGCTTGTGCATTATTTATGTCCACTAATGGTGTTGCAATGCGCTTTGTGTGAAGCAGTGACAGTGCAATCTGCTAAGATAGCTGCTGCTGTGGACAAAGCCATACATTTTCTTGAGCTTGAATTTTTGACAGAATACTCTATTAATGCCAATTCTGCTTAAGTAAATGCTGAACAGGGGTCAGTTGTTCCTTTTTTTCCCCCTTCTCTTATTATTTAAGAAAACAGTGCCATAAAATTGAAAATGATGTTCTGAGGTTTGCTGAATTTTTCAGTACAATAGTAGCTGATAAAGGTCACTCTACTTTTTTTGTCTACTTTTATGATTTCGTGTGATGGTCCACAGACTCAATGGGAAAGCTCTTAGCACTAGGAAAGGGAGGTGCTATTAATTCTAGTTTCAGTGCCATTATACTCTTCAGTGGATCAATAGAATTAAATGAGCTGAGATATTAGGAAAATACTGAAAAAAGCAGGAGGGTTGTATTGTTTGACCAGGGTTGGGATGAGTTGAAAATAAAGAACCATCCACAGCAGCTGTCAATAAATCAGGAAGCCTATACTCTGCACCAAATAGAATACAGCATGAAGCCTCAAGTCTTAAATGCCTGTAATATGTTGTGGTTTTTCTAATTAAACACTTTTTGAAATATCTGTTGCAGCTACCTTTTTAATCCATCAAGTAAATTTTAAAGTGCTCACGAAGGAAATATTTGTAAAGTTACATGAATGAGGGCCATTCCGTTCACAAACTTAACGCTATTTTGGTGTATGAAGCACATCAGGAAAAGGAAGATGTTTCAGATTTAAAAATGCAAGATTGCGCTCGTTTTTTGATATCTCTATACATATGTAGTATACAACTTTTCATGTTATAAATACATGATTGATTTTTCTCCCCTATATTGTGGTAACGTTTTGCCATTTCAACTGTAGGAAATCAATACATCCTACTCTTCTCAATGACCAAAAATAACTTAACTGTTTCATCTTCGCTAATAAGAGATAATGTTAGATTGAACATTAATGATATAATTACCCTTTGAACAAGTAAGAGCAGAAAATACTCTTCACACCCTGAAAGGGTGAAGTATAAAGCAGAATATAAAGTGGTCATAGATATGTGTTTAATTCTTCTGTCATTAAGCCTTATTACATTCGGCCGCATCTTCAAATTGTCCTGCAGTAATGAATTTAGGATTATTGTAATATCTTTATTTTCAAAGAAAACTTCAAAAATTTGAAGAAAAACATTTTTAATGTGTATCTAATATGGCTGAGATTGAAAATCGCTTGTCCAGAGGTATAGTCTCTTTAAAGGGCATACTTCTGGACAACATGTTCCTTTGCCTTTGCAGTATGGTCTGGGCATCTCTAGAAAAGAATGTGAAAGTGAATGGTATGTACCATTTCTCGGTTAGGATATTTAAGAATTGGCAGTGCAACCTCATGCCTTTTCTCTCCTCCATCTGAAAATGGATGCAAACGACAGTAGGAACAGTAGAGGCAAAAAAGGGAGACACAGGACTCTGGAATAGCTGTGCATTGGGACATAAGCTTGTTCTGTTACAAAAACAAGACTGATCATCAGTTGAGTCACTGAGTCAGTTGTATTTGGCTTGTTGTCACTACGTAGGCTTCCCAAAATAAGAGTCAATATTAAAGGGTCAGCAATTGTTGACATATGATGGTTGTAACGAACAAACACATTGGTTAAATTATCTCAGAACTTGGCCATAACCCTTACACCATCTTAAATTTAAGACCGAATTTTAAGAGAACAGGCTGAACTTTAAAAAGAATAATCAATTAGAAAACTTAAAGTTGTTTCAGCAATGTTTTTTTTTCTTTCCAATTTTAAAGAAATTGTAACTGTGTGGAAGTAAAAAGAACAAGTTCTGTCATCTATAATCTCTTTCCTCAAGCCCTAGGATTTTAGATTCCACAGTATGTTCTTTTTCCATGTATATCCTTGATATAGGTCTATATATGGTTCTTAAAAATAGAAGTAATCTTTAATATGTACCTATATAATCTATCAGATGCTACAGAGTTGTCTTTCAAGGTTCTAATAAGAATGCATTACATATTTGTAGAATAAGTACATGCATTAATATGTAAAATATTCATGTCAACAGGTATACATGGGTCCAAAGAGATTGTGGTTTCCCAGGATCTATTTATAACTCTTAAAATTTCCTATCTCAAAGCATAGAAGCAGTTTAAGTTCTTATAAACCATAATTGTTAATCAAGTAAAAAACTTTCTAATAGTGCCTTCTTTAGTCTGAAACTGTACAACCGAGTAGAAAGCCAGTGATAGAAGAGTTACTGTGCTTCCCATAACTGTTAATATGGTATAGCACATGTCAGCCCACACAATGAGGAATTACTGTTAACCTTTTTGTTTACTTTATCTGAATTTCCAGGCTTACAAATGTATTTGGCAGAATCAAAAGAAATGAGGAAAATTAGTGAGTCCTGAGAAGGATTAAGTTGGTTAAGATCTGATTTGTGGGCAGGAAAAGCAGGCTCTGATTGTCCTAAATTAAAAGTGAAACTTGTTGGGGGCATCTGGGTGGCTTAGTAAAGCTTCCAACTTCTACTCAGGTCATGGTCTCAAGATTCATGGGTTCAAGCCCTGTGAGCCTGGAGCCTGCTTCAGATTCTGTGTCTGCCTCTCTCTCTGCCCCTCCTCTGCTCCTGCTCTGCTTCTCTCTGTCTCAAAAATAAATCATTAATTTGTTGTTTGTTTTGTTGTTTTAAAGCAAAACTTGTTAGAAATATATGGGAATACTTTACGGTTGCAGGAAGCTTTGAGCAACAGATTTGCGAGGTGAAGCAGCCAGGGCTGAGCAGAGTTTCAGCAACAGGAATGCATGTGTCGTTCTTCAGAGTAATGTTGTGGGTCCTGTCCCATTAGTGACTCCTGCGTTCCACTTAGTAGGCCATCATCAGTACTTAGATTTTCCTATTTTGTATTATATTTTATAATACTTAGGCTAATGATTTTGTAAGACTTTTTTTCTTAATATTTTAATATATATTTGTGTTTACTAATTCTGTCCTATATTATTGTGATCCCAGTCGAAAAATTAAAAAAAAAAAAAAACTGAGTTAAGTCTACGCACTTCTTAGGAGAATCAATTTCAGTGTTTTTCCTTGCAACGTGGTATTTTGAATACATCTAATTATTTTATTCTGGGCCATATGTCTACTCAAGTGTATTCATTCAACTATGTGCATCAATGCAAAGTCCGATAATATAGATGTGGGGCTGGCCCCTGGGCGACTGCCCAGGAAAGGTAGACTTTCTAGGAGATCTAATTTACTATATTCATTAAATTCATGGACCTTCTTCTGAAACTGATTTTTTTTATTAAAATCAGAAATCTTGTTGGAACACTGCATCTATGAAACAGTGTGCTCTGTTCAAGTCTGTATCTAATAATTGAAAAAACAGAACCAGGGGTATATGGCAATGGTTACAGAGACTTATTCTAAAGTTACAGAAATCACACCCTTCTTGTATTAAGAGAAATGCAGTAAAACATACGCAAATATATAGCCTCTAGTTTGTTTTCTTGAAATGTCTTTTTGTTGAGAACATGCTGCAAAACTATGCTTCCACAAGCTATTTTAATGTGATGTCAAAATCGATTTCCTCTTCTATCAGTCTGTTTGTGGAAAATAGCCTATCCTGCTAGAACAATAGTGATGTTTTCCTTGGTACTTAAGTAATTTCAAAATACAGATTTGCAGTTTTGGTTTCAGTTAATACTATATGCAGCTACTGCATATCACTGTCTTCTTTTCCCCCCAAAATCAAGTTTCTGAAATTCATACGTAAAAAAAAAAAAAGTATTTCTACCTTCTCTAGACCTTTCCTTCAAAAAGTAGAATCCATGTGTTTGTCTTTGGCAACAAATTACTGGAAGTGGTTATAGTTCAGAAATCTATCAGTAGGGAATTACCTACTGATTGGAGAATTTTCCATCAGTTTCTTAGAGGGACGACTTCTGAAATAATGATGTAGACGATAATTTGGTACTTTCAAAGATTATTTTGAATTGTTTCTGCCCCTTGGTATTAATACACTTATAAAATCTGTTTACAAAATTAATTGTATATGGTATTTTAAAGTTTGGCTTTAAATTCACCCTCTTCTCCTGAGGATTACTCATTTTTATCTGGACCAAAATTGTACATCTGGTTTCATATATATATATATATACACACACACACATATACATATACATATATGTATATATATATACACACACATACATGATTTTTTTTAAACATAAACACATTTTTACATGTAAATGTCTTCTACACAAATCCTTCTCTGACCCCTTCCCCCCATTCCATTCCAGCTGGAATAAAAGCACAAGGATATTTCACAATCAAGACCAGAAATACAGCTAAGGGTCAATAAAACCTAAAACAAGGCCCTTGGGTATTACCAAAAGTCTAGGTTCATTCCCTCCATCTCTCTCGGCACCTGCAAACTGTGCGCGTGCGCGCGCGCGCGCACACACACACACACACACACACACACACACACACACACACACACGGCTGCCACAGCCTGGGAGTTCTGCATCTCTCAGCTTCAGAGATCTTTTTCTGTGGTACTCACCTAGTCCTTTCTTAGTCCAGAACCTACATACCCAGTATAGGGCTTATTGTCCTGTGTTAGGTCAGATATGCAAGCATCAACCAAGTAACTGTAGCCAGTGTCAAAGTCAGGAAGTTGTTGTGATTATTATAATTACTAATTTGGTGTTTTATAGGAGAAAATTTCTTGGTCTGGTTTAAAAACTATGGAATACATTCAGATGACCTAGGAGCTTAGAATGTGACTGAGTTCAGGATTATCTTGAACCATGTGGTTAGAGAAAAAGTAAAACCAAACTAAGTAGTGAAATGTGAAAAAAAAATCCTATCCATTGGAAGATGATCAACTGGGAATTGGCTAAATTAGTGTGATGCCAGTGTTGGTTAAATCCGTATGATGGAATAAATGGCCATAAAAATTGTGTTCTAGAAGAATGCAGAAAATGTAGAAAGTTTGACTTAGAAATTGAAATGAAGTTCAAATGGTAGAATGATTTTTTAAAAGATCTGTGTATGTGTTGTGCAGAAATCTGACTCACGTATGTGAAATCATGATTTCAACTGAGATAACGTTTAAAACTTATTTTTCTTGTATAAAATTTGGTTAATATAGACCTAAATATCTACTTACTATAAATATGTATTTTTATATACATACTTAAATTTTAGGGTTTATATATCCTGTAGGAGTTTATGCCTACATGTATATATACTCACATACATATAGCTAAAGCTAGAGTGGTTCTTAGAAATCCCCTAATTCAGAGCTTCAAATGGAGAAACCTAAAGGATTTTCTCAAGGTCAAGGAGTCCAAAAGTGACAGATCTGGTACGTCTTTACATTTAGATTCCAAGGCCTGCTTCTTTTCGATTGTACTACATAAATAATGTAAATTTTCATTAATTTTGCCATTGTGTGTATTTTTTCCTACAAAATGAAGTTGATAGGTACTGGAGGGTAAGAACTGAAAGAGTTTTTATTTATTTTTTTTTTAAATTTTTTTTTTCAACGTTTATTTATTTTGGGGACAGAGAGAGACAGAGCATGAACGGGGGAGGGGCAGAGAGAGAGGGAGACACAGAATCGGAAACAGGCTCCAGGCTCTGAGCCATCAGCCCAGAGCCTGACGCGGGGCTCGAACTCACGGACCGCGAGATCGTGACCTGGCTGAAGTCGGACGCTTAACCGACTGTGCCACCCAGGCGCCCCTGAAAGAGTTTTTAAAACAGTAAAAGATTTTACCTCTTTTAAGTTTCGTCTCCTTGCTAATTCCTTTCAGGGCTTGCTTTGTACCCAGTCTCTCTGAGTTCAGTGTGTTCTTGTAGCACTCTTCCTTAGGGTCGGTTAAAATTCCTTTAAAGGAGCTATCAAGAGGAGTGACTAGTGGGTAGATTCAAACCCCAAAATAACACAACAACGTTATTTCAAAAACCCATAATACTGTTGTCTATTCTAAATGTTCAACTTAGCCTCTTAGTTGAATCAGACTCCTAGTGAAATTCCCAGTGAAGTTGTTTATAATGCATTTATTCCTAACTCAGACATTATACCTCAGTGCAATACACAGGTCTGAGGAAGAAAGAAGGTAGAGTTGGAATTGTAACTTAAGAGTTGTTCATATGAACCAGTATCTCTAGTAAATATATAACAGATGTGCTAATGTGTCCTAAGGTAAATACATAATGGACAAAGATAATATTTTTTCACAATAACATTTTATTTCTTTCACCTGTTCATCTTTTATGCACCTGTGTCTTGTTGGCAGTTTGCTCTGTTGGAATTCGGAAGATCTAAGTATCAACAAAGTATAACTCCTTTTTTTCTCTTGTGTGTTTTAAATCGCTCACAAAATGTTTATGTAGATTTTTGTATGCCCTTATAATTATACTGAGAGTCAAGCTTATAGGTATTTATAGTTTTGTTTTTTAACTTCCTTGATTTTTTTTCATAACTTTTCTCTTATTTTTTTCAGAATACCTAATTTGAGCTAGTATGTAATACTTTTCAAATGCTTTGCTTTTGGTGACTTTGCTTTGTTTCTAGATTTGTTCTTTTTTAATCTCACTTGACCTCTGCAGCTATGATATTTAGGACCTCACCTTTTGTTCATAGGAAGGGGAAGAAGAGGTGTTTTATTTTGATTTTAAATCTCGTTATTTATTCATGGTCACAATTGTTATGCTTATGAGTAACATTGTTGGTCTAGCAGCCTGTGTCTAAGTTATGTAACAAAGGAAAGAGTTTGGAAAAATCTATATTTTCTTGTCACCATAAGGCATGTTCACTAAGGGATAGATTAAACATTGCCATTGGATATTACCTCTTGCTTACTATTGTTCCTCAAAACATTAATATTCCTACCTAATCCAATAATAAAACTGCACAGATAAACTGTATTAACCATTTCTTTTCTGATCTATGTCCTAATTTGAATTCTAGAAACTAAATAAAATAGAACTACCAAATCTACCAAACAGGAAGACTACAAGTAAGCTTCTAAGTAGAGCACAATAACTTGTGTTATTTGTCATGGGAAAAGGAAGGCAGAAGATAACTTTATTATTTTCTACTGTAATAGGATATGTATGACACATGCATGAGTTATTTCCACATAGAATATGGAAAGGATGGAGTTGCATGATACTACACATGAAAGGATTTCTTTTGTTAGCCGATAATAACATAGTAAAGTATACAGAAGGAAGCAAATACTTCTTAATTTCTTTTTTAGACAGCCTAAATGTAGCATAGCCAAAGAGTAGGGATAATACTTGTAAGCTTTTAAAAATCTCTTCTAAAGTTACTATTTCAGTTCAAAGGTGGCATCATAAACTTCCTATGTGAACTTGTGTACCAACTATACCATGTAAGTAATATCATTCAGATAGTGTTTACTTAAATCTTTATGTGTATTTCATAACGAGGATTTAAATTCTCAATAGCTACATGTCGCTAGTGGCTAACGTTATCAGGCAGTGCCAAAATTGTCAATAAAGCTTGATGCATGTAATGGGACATCACTGCTCTAGACTACTTAGATCCTTCTCTTTGATGTTTGTACTTCAGAACAGTTTCTAAGCCCACCATTTCATGCCTCCTATAGAAAAGAAGTAAACGTAAAACTACAGGGTATCAATATACTTAACAAGTATTAGTGCCATAGATAAGAGTTTGGTCTGCTTTTTATAACCTGAATAACTTTGGAAACTGGATAGAATTCAGTTTCAGTTTCTCTGTGTACAAAATGAGACTTAAAAAGCATCCTCAAATTATGAAGATTATATAACCTATATAAAGTATATAGGGCAGGGTCAGGTCAGCTACCTAGCAGCTTTCAGTCAATATTAGCTATTAACATGTTTATTGTATTAATCAGGAGTTCTGTCAGAAGATGTAATAACAAATGGTTATATAAATTATAATAATCTATCCCTTTACCCTTCTATCATTAAATCTTTGGGGAGCATCAGCAGGTGCTATGAGGGGGAGAACCTTCCCATTTCAGCA
Source organism: Prionailurus viverrinus (assembly GCF_022837055.1). Lineage (NCBI taxonomy): Eukaryota > Metazoa > Chordata > Mammalia > Carnivora > Felidae > Prionailurus > Prionailurus viverrinus. The sequence continues at coordinate 46,001,300 of NC_062561.1, read as the reverse complement.
CCTTTTGGGATCTGAACAATATCCTTCTTCTGTAAACCCATGGAAAGCATTTAAGCTAGATAAGCCAGTTAGAAAATTGAAACTAGTATTAAAGTATCATGGAATTATTAGTTGGTCTCCAGATTATTCAACAGAAGTTGTAGAAAGTAGGTGAGGGATTTCTAAACAAACAGTCTTCTAGTGAATGCAAAGTCCTCTTAATCATATACCTGTTCAGCTTTTTACACCAGTGGCCTTTGATACACTGTGCTTACCATAAATACACAATAGATTTTTTTTATAATAATTTCTTGCTTGCTCACTTAGGCATTAGAGCCTCGCACCAGATGTGTGGCTCTTTTCATGTTGAATGTTTTATTGCTTTTCCACAAGCAGCAGTAGATTGGTTGTCTATAAATGGACTGAGTGTAATTTTCTATTGTGTCCGAAAGCAAAGCACTCTAATCATAGAAACTAGAATGAAGCATTTGCTTTTACTTCATTAAAGCTGTTAAATTCTAATGAATTACTTAGCAATTTAGGATGTGTTTAGTCTATATAGAAAGGATAAGTCTAGAAAGCTAATCTTATTCAGTTAGAGTAAGTATTAAACACTGGAGTTTGAATCATTCTACCACATTTAACTTCATGCCTAACGGAGGTAGATCTGAAATGACGGTATGTCATCTATGAAGAGCTGGTGTAGGAGCTCTCTACGTTCTTGATAATGTAGTTATCAAGACGTATGTAGCTACTATACGTTCTTGATAATGTAGTTAGCGAAAGCCAATTAAGTGAGCATTTGTTAAAACTGAAAGACCCTTTGCAAAAAGCAGGTTTAATCTTTGACATAACATTGTGTGTATGTATACATACATGCATGGATTAACATATACACACTACAACCTTATACGTCTCAATTCTATTATCTTGATCCAATTAGAAATATGTGTTTGTTGTCTTTTTCTACTGTATATTTCCCCTTTCCTTTGCTAGATATTCTCTCAGAATTGCTTGGACTTCCTCAGAGGTAAGCTGAAGATGTTGCTTCATTTTGTTCTGCTCAGGATCCCAGGATACTGCTTTGCAAATAAAAGATGGGTTTGAGTCCCGGAACTTCCTAGGCTATTCATGGGTCTCTGCTTTTTCATTCAAGATTCTTTCCAGAAATGCCAATATAGGAACACGTGATAATACATTCAACTCCCTTGCTACCCTGATGTCAGTCTCCTGTTAGCGTATCACAATTGAACAGTTTCTTTATGGGGAGATGGTTTGAAAATGGGACTTCTAGAGACTGATTTTCTTAAGGCATAAGGCTAGAAATGAAGGAGAATGAAAATTGAAGAACTTCTTACAGACTAGAAACCATCTATCTTTTGTCTAAGTAAAACAAATGTTGACTGAGTTCCAATGCCATGAAGTCCTAACTTGCATTTTTGTTTTCAAAAAAGTTCCACGAGTAACCAATATACATATACAAGAACTTCAAACCTGAAACAGTCATTATGGAAAATAACTTGTTCTTTCTGGATTTAACTTCTTAAGGCATGACAACAATGAGATGAGTGTAGTTCATATCTATCCTGAATGATTCTAATTCACTTAATTTTTTCGGTAGTAAATTTCCTAACACCTTAGAGTAGAATTATAATAATCCATGGTTTTCAAAATCAGGATTTTGATTCAAGATTATGATCATAGGCTATTACTATTGTTTATGATCTTTCCACTTAAATTTTGGAAAAAATCTTATTTTTGAGAGTAAGCATAAGCAGGGGAGGGGCAGAAAGGGGGGATGGAGAGAAGCCCAAGCATACTCCAAATGTCTGTTTAAACTGTCAGCACAGAGCCCAACACAGGAGCTTGAACCCGCAAACCCGTGAGGTAATGACATGAACTGAAACCGAGAGTCAGATTCTTAACCAACTGATCCACTCAGGTACCCCTCCACTTACATTTTTTCCTATCTGGATTATTGGTAAAATTTATCATGAAAAAATGTTAACTAAAGCGTGGATCAAGATATACCACGTGTCAAACGATCCTCCCCTTTTTTTTGCACCCATTTCCTTTGTATCACTTATTAGCTCTAGATATTCATAGTTAAAATTTTCTAGTTGAAGGAAAAAACAGCAAGTTGCTTGGAGACGGTATTTAACCTTAAACCATCAACTAGAAAATCATCAGTATTTCACTAATAGTACCTAGCATAAGCTCATTTTCTCTTTCTGCCACGTCTGCACATTTTTACTTTCACTACCCATCCTCCCTTTGGTGTTTGTGTTACCCTGTAAGCTGACTCCATGATTTCTGGTTTACTTTCTAGTCTCAAACTCCAGTATTTCTGCATCATGAATTCTTCCTGTCTTCTGCCAGTTCCTTGAAAGCATGAGTAGCATATTGGCATAACTAAGAATGTTTCCACCAGAGCCGGGACCTATTCTTTCTAGGATATGTTCTTTTGACTGGAGAGTCTACAACTCTGAATTTAGGTTCCTGTCTCTTGGGCTGCATGGATTTTGAATATCACTTTTTGCTTTCTTTCTCTAGACTATAAGGTCAGTGAAGGCATAGGTCTTGTATTTCTATCTGCCTGCCTCACTGTCATCAAGCCCCGAGACAAGTAAAACCTATCAAGAGAATCTAGACCATAGTTAGGCACTTCAGTTTTCCTATAATGTCATAACCTCTATGAAAAGCAATAATCGGTCATTCACTCCCTCTCATTCAACTAATAAGTGTCATGGCCAGAATTCAAACAAAACTCTAATGACTGATCTTCTCACTACATAACTTTTATTCAATCAGGAAGAAGAAATAAGACAATGTTTACAGACTTCTGAAGCATAGGTAATTGCCTACACGAGCGAAATGACTGATTCCCCACTAAGGACATGCCATTGGTAGCTCTAACTATATTTAAGAGCTTGAACTTTGAGATCCAACATATCTGAGTTCAAATCCTGCCTCTTCCTTATACTTAAACCTCACTATTTTACCTCTTTTATGTTTTTTTTTTCCTTTGTAAAGTTAAATGAATCAGACGATGATTATAATATACTTGATACACTGTTTGGTATGTTAAGTACGTGAAAGCTCTTATTTCTGAGGCTTATATTTCTCCTATGTGAAAAGAAACTGACTGATACGCAAACATGTTTGCTCTTCTCTCATTCATTATGTGTTTCTACCAGAAGGGAAGAATGTTATTTTTATAGCCATTGACTCAGTTTCGAATAAAAAGGATTTGACAATTTTTATCAAGACATGATAGACCATTTTTGTCAAGATATCATAAATCTATAAAATGAATTTCTAGGCTTATACCCCCTTCATCTTGTGAAGCAAATTTGGAGACTTATATAACCCATTCACACACATTTTTAGGCTTACGTGTTATAATCCATTGCCTATTCATGTCCATTTTGTATAATTCGAGATGGCCAAATAATAGAAAAGCAATAAAATCTCAGCACTTGGTTCTTCTCAGATTTACTTCTGGAAACACTCTAGCTTCAATAAAGTAAATACAGAAATCTAATTGTTCCCATAAGTGTAATATTTAATCCTATCACAACATGCTGTCTGTAACATTTCATACTCTACCTTGATAGAGTAAATTTGGCAAACAACTTTGTTAGAAGTGGTTTTGTGTTTATCATGTTCCTTTTTTCATGAGGTTTCCAAGAAAAGAGGGCTTACAAGCTTGACTAACTCACAACCAGCAGAAATTTTATTGCCGTTCTTTTTTAGTAGTTTTAACTGGTACTTATCCCAGAGGGATATATACTAAAAGACAGATGTTGGTTGATTCTTTTTTCTTTCCTTGTCCTTAGGCTAGAAACTTTTCTATTTATTAATCATTAAGGGTAACATATATGCTGACTAATTACTAAGACTCTAAAATTATACATGTTTTTAAATTTATCTCTTTGAAATCCTTCAAAACAAGAAACAAGGGGCATGACTCTTAAGCATAAAATAGTTTGTGAATTCATTTGAACTAGCTGGCACATAATTTTTTTCTTTTTCAAATAGTTGCTTTCTTATTCTTAAGAGAAATGTTTTCTGAATGCATTTAACTTAATTCCCATTTGCTATCTTATCTTTTATATCCTGGAAAAAAATCTCTAGTAACTAGAGTATATAGAAATAAAGATAAAAAAGGCAGTAACAAAAAAGTTCCTTCCTAATACCTCTAGGTGAAGCAGAAAATTTCTTTGTTGGCAACCGTGTTTTTTGTTTCTTAGCCAAAGAGTTTCTAGTTCAACAAAGGCAACTTCTACCCTTCCTTTATAGAATGAAACATTCGCATTATAAAACACTAAACTATGTTACATGAAAAGAGATCTACTAAGTTATTAGACAACTTAAATTTTAGAATGATAATGTCAGGCGTTTCTCAATACATCTAAAGCTATTATAATTTACCAGTATAAAAGTTATTATTGAAAGCCTAAAATACCACCACCACACATAAAAATTGTGTGCTTCACTTTAACAGAATCTCACTTTTTTTTAAAGAATTTTTTATTTAGATTTTCTACCTTTTTTTTTTTTTTTTACTGTTTATTTTTGTGAGCATGCGAGCGAGCACATGCGGGGAGAGGGGAGAGAGAGAGAGACACAGAATCTGAAGAGGGCTGTAGGGTCTGAGATGTCAACACAGAACCTGATACAGGGCTCAAACTCATGAACTGTAAGATCATGACCTGAGTCGAAATCAGACGCTTAACCAACTGAGCCACCCAGGCGCCCCTAACACAATCTCACTTTTTTTCTAAGTATATAGGCATGATAATGACTAGGATAATGAAAAATTCTTTTTGTTTGGACAAATATTTCTCTTTAAAAGGGTTAATTTTAGAACCATTTCCTTGATTCTCTACTTAAAGCAAACAAAACTTCTCAGGATTGGATCTAGTCTGTGTATAAGTGTATTACATAATTAGAATCTGTTTTATTCAGTGTGTTCAAACTAAAATTTTACAAACTTTATTAATATCTGAAAGGAAGTATTGATCAAAAACTTCAGTATCACTCTTTAGAATGTAAATCTGTGTTTGGACTGTAAACAATGTATACAACAGCTATATACTTATAAAGGGACATGTAGTTTTAGAGATATAAAGTGTTTGACACTAGAAATCTGTAATCATATTCTACATTTGAAGTTTGCAGATTAAAAAAGTTTACAAAAGTGACCATATACAAACAGTAGTTTCAACATGGGCTTAACATCTAGAGTTAAAGGAAGAAAACAGAATAAAATTTCATGAAATATATGGGAAGTGCAATGGAGTCTGGAAGGTCTCTATGTGGATTCATTTACTGGAAGTTGGTTTTTTACACTCCCTTATTTTAACATTTACAAACCTTTGAGTTTACATTCCTTAAAAATATATTATACTCGTTCACTGAGAACATGCCATGGACATTTTGTCTTGATTTGTTTTTAAAATCTTCTCTCCCTGCAGGCACCCCAAATATCCTATTTTTAGGATTAAACTTTATTTCCTAAAACGTCAAATAGGTTTAATAATATTTCTAACTGAAATTAAGGATATTTCCAAAGTTTCTAAAAGTTGTGTTTTTACAGCTCTCCAAAGAGAGAGACCTATAGAATTGTGACACATACACAGAACCCTGTTTTGTTTTACTAACAAATCTATCTTCTGTGGCATTAAAAAAAAAATAGAATTAAAACCTAAACTAAACCTGCCCTAAGTACGGAAGTAGGAGAGGGGAAAAAAAACCAGAGTACTTAAAAAATTTCTCCATGGGAAGCAGTATTTTGCTGAATAGCCAACAAATCAAAAGCACACACAAAGGGACTAGTCAAAAATCAATCACTAAGGTAGTCATGCACATCCTTACAGTCACTAGGAAGAACATACAGATGAGGAATATGCAAAATTTCAATTTGAAATTTCCTGTGATCATTGGGGAAGCTAATGTTTCCCAACAATTTAAGGAAAAGTCAGTGGTCTTCTGAGGCAAACAGCTACTGGGAAAAACCCCACCAAAATATGTAATAGGAGACAGAGCACCAGCAAAGGCTTGACGCTGTCCCCGGACGGCACCCAGGTTAATATCTCAAGCAGCTGTCCTGATCTCTGTGGTCTAAGCTTTTAACTAACTTTAATTAAATGGAACCTTTGGTGTGCAAGGGTACATATGCCTGGGATATGAATAAAAGAAACAAACAGCAGAGCCTGGCATATGGTTGCACACACATGCATCATTTGATTTTTGATTTTTTGCAAGGATATTTTAACATTCATGAGAGGTAAAGACGAGCGCAGAAATAGAATCGTCTCTCTGGACTTTGACTTTTTGCCTACTATTCTTACCATCACAACTAGTATTAAAAAACACTAGGTCTTAATTGTCAGATGCACAGTCTGCAATGTTTAAATGGACCCTGTGGATTTTGGTCCAAAACCAAACCAATTGGTTGTAAGCTATTTTCCTCTTCCGTTAGATGTTCTGCTGCAATATTTGCATAAATGTAACCGTGCTGTCCGTCTTTTAACTTTCACTCAATTAATTATGCTTCCAGCCCCCTGCTGATGGACAAAAATGAGACTTCATCTGCAAATAGCTTCAGCAGTTTACAGCTTATTAAATGCCAAAATCTAGTTAAGACAGTTTGAGAATTCTCATGTCAGGCATTTCAACATGCCATTTTTAACACAAAATTCTTATTAAAAAAAATGAACCTACTACTTCAAGTCAGGGGGAAAAATCACTGGTATAAAGGTAATGAACAGATTAGAATTTTATACAAATTGTGTACTTAGCATATGTAGCTTACTCTGAGCACACTTAATTGGTTTGCCTAATAATGAAACGGCTATGAGCAAGACTACTAAGTTGACAAGAAAATGGTCTCTACAAATTACAAACAGCTTTCATCTATGGAACCACCCTTTATAATTTATATAAAAGTCTGTGTATAGTCTGAAAAAAGATGAATAGGAGTTATATACTCAAATATTCTTTTAAAAATAACTTTTCTCTTACTTCCTGTGACAGGTTTTACATATTGCATCAGACATCTGGTGCATTCATGATCTAGTGTTCTTTATTCCATTTGGGGTTAGCTCTTCATCTAAGCCAGAAAGAGAAAGCAAGAAAAATATATCCATTAAAGCCATTAAAATGAATACATAAAACACACAGCATTTTGCATTCTATAAAATGATTGAAATATTTCTTTCCATAACTCGATGTGATCATTTGACTTCCGTCATCCCCATGAATATGGCTATGCAATTCGATAAAATCAAGATGTCCTTGAGAAATATGTATTTTTTCATCAGGTATCTGAGAGAAAACATTTTGTTTCTGTAGACACCTTATTCTTAATTTCATCATATTTTTATTAATATACATTGGATTAAATTTCCTTCATTTGGGGAGAGGGGAAAAGCATTCTAATTATTCCACTGAAGGAATACTTAGTAAAATATGCTTGTATTTAAGTGGGCTTTAAGAATATTTTAGCTGTTGTCACAGAAAATTTCTTATGGCAGTTGGCCATCAGCCTCAAATCTGAGGCTGTTGATTTCATTCTCCAGTCTTATGGCATGTCATATGGTACTCTACTGTACTAGATTTTATTGACAAATTGTGTCATGTTTATGTTCTCCTCTTATAAACTACCATGATAGAGCTGAATGTGACATGATGATTTAGGACAGAAATGTCAGATTATTTTAAAAGCAATTTATGTCTGATCATATACCAATTAACAGCTTTCATAACAAATCCCCAAATATGTAGTTGGCATTTGATCAACAAATTTTATTGCTGATATTTGAATATTTGAGACCTATTAAGGAATTCATGTTACCCCCTCCATGGCTGTGACTGTGGAAACCTGCGGTGGCTGCAGGTATCACTTTGACACACAGTGTCATTTGTTACTCCCAGCACCTGTTATATACCCCCTTCCTAGAGCTTCTGGTAAGGGCGGGGGGAGGTACAAAAAAGTCAGGTGTTTTCTCTAAGTTTGAATGAATCTTGCTTGATCTCTTATATGTTATTAGCATCCAGAAGGGTAGACTTCTAGATGTTGCTGACCCAGAAGAAAGGAAACTTTAAGTTGCTTGAGCCTTATGTTAAATACAAAGTTTGGGAAGATGTAGAAATTGTGTGGTGGGTATGATTAAACAGTTCTGAGGGGTGCCTGGGTGGCGCAGTCGGTTAAGCGTCCGACTTCAGCCAGGTCACGATCTCGCAGTCTGTGAGTTCGAGCCCCGCGTCGGGCTCTGGGCTGATGGCTCAGAGCCTGGAGCCTGTTTCCGATTCTGTGTCTCCCTCTCTCTCTGCCCCTCCCCTGTTCATGCTCTGTATCTCTCTGTCCCAAAAATAAAAATAAAAACGTTGAAAAAAAAATTAAAAAAAACAAACAAACCAGTTCTGGGATATCTTGGGATTTCTTTCAATGGGTAATTTAAATACAGCAAGTGGGAGATAGAACCAAGTGTTTGACTATTTTGTTTCTTAGTTAAAAATTAAGAATCTTTGACTTTTTTGGGGCACCTGGATGGCTCAGTCGGTTAAGTGTTTGACTTTGGCTCAGGTCATGATCTCATGGTTCAGGGGTTCAAACCCTATATTGGGCTCTGTGCTGACAGCTCAGAGGCTGGAGCGTGCGTTGAATTCTGTTTCTCCCTCTCTATCACCTCCCCCCAATATTTAAAAAAAACACTTTAATTTTTCAGAAAGACTCAGTTGTGTGTGTTTTCAGTTCTTGAGTTATTTTATGGTCGTCTGTCTATTGGGATATAATAAAACGTAGAGCACTTCCTTTTCAGCAAGAGCATTGCAAGTTTGGTTTTTTGTTTTAGTTTTCTTTCTCTGCCTTTTTGTGCATTGTCCCTCACTCATTTCTGGGTTTCTGGTAGAGGATCTGCATTATTCATCAATTTGAAGTAGAGTTGAGAAATATTGCTCTAATTATGGAACGATTTTATATAAAATGGCCACAAAATCTATAACAAAAATTATAGCAAAAATAATGTAGAACAACTGCAAGTGATCTGAAAGGCAGGTGATTTGACCATTTTATCTGCTACAGTGAAATTCTGAAATAGTCCTACTAGGGGGTCCCAGATAACACAAATTTAGTGCCACAGATATAACCTAGGATTTGTTAGGGGGGGAAAACTTAAAAGCAGAGGAGTCACAGCACCCATGCAATCCTGTGCATTTCCAATCTTGCATAGCATAGACTAGACATAGGTGTTTGGCATGTGTCAAGGCCAAGGTTCCAGCAGATGAGGCCTGCCTTAGGCTAGAGGTGGGACATGATGGGGGATGGGGAGGGATCTTAAAGAGAGAACCAGCTTCTCCTAAACCCACCCCATTGCTTTACATATTTACAAGTTAGCCTGAGAGGTTGGGGGACACTTGAGTAAAAAAAAACATCTATCCTCAAGGGGTCTTCATACCCAGAAACACTGCTTACGATGATGCATACTCAGGGCCCTTGTCTGCCAGGAATGAGGAAGTTAGGCCAAGGCCTTCTCTGTCTGCATATTGTCTTAAAGCAACTGAGCCAGCTCCCTAAGAAATCAAATGCAGGAAGGAAATAGGGCCTAGGACCATCCAGACCTCTCTAATGAAATAAAAACTTTGTCTCAAGACTTTTAATGAATTTTAGAAGTTCTTTTACCTCCTCCTACTGTTCAGGAACTTCACATTATCAGTTATCTTTATGCTTAAAAAAATTGCACCTTGTCCTCTTACATTCTTCCAGCTTCATGTTTCCTTCCCTTCATAGCCAAGCTACTCTGAAGAATTGGCTGCACTCACTGTCACGCTCAGTTCTCCAGCCTCTAAACAAAACTGGCTTCTAGACCCACTCCACTGAATCAGTTCTCACCAAGGCCACTAATTACTTTCAAAACTGCAAATCCAGTGTCCATGACTTAGGCTTCAACACTTTTTTGTAAAACTCTTGGTTACTCTGTCACCACACTGTTTAGGCTTCCCTAATTGCTTGTGGCCGCTACCTTTTACATTTCTTTGTAAATTCATTGTCACCTGACCAGTACATACTGGAGATCTGTAAGACTTGATTGTATCCCACATTTTCTCTTAGTTTCTGGCTAGGCAACTGCATCCATGCCTATACATTCAATTAGGGTCTTAGACTCTAGGCTTCCAAAGCCATAGTCCCAACCAAGAGATCACCCTTGAGCTCCAGAAATGTGTATATTCTTATGAAAAGATATTTGCACTTGGATTTTTCAAAGATACCTCAAACTAAATTCTGAGACAAAAACCCATGATTTTCATCCCAACAGTGGTTTTCTTGTGTTCTCAGAAACTGTGAGTGAAAACCCAAAACATCCAGTTGGAGTTAACTCCTGCCACATACCTCTCCCACTGTTATTCTAGCCATCTCTCAGCAAGCCCTGTCACTGTTAGCATTTATATATCTCCTAAATTTATACATGTCTATCACCACATTCTTTACCCTAGTCTTACCTAATATTTGCTTAGATTATTTCTAAACCCTTGGCATTTCCTCCCTTCAAATAAGCACCTATGTTGCAGCTAGACTATATTTCCAAAGAAAATCTTACCATTAAAGCCTCTCAATGACTTTCCATTTTTTATAGAATAAATTCCTCAACCCAGGAAAAATTTTTGTGATCATAACCATGTTTATCTTTTCAGTATCCTCTTGTACTACTTGTTGCTCTTTGCCCTCTAGCCTCTTTGAAATTCATTCTAACATCTAGAATTATATAGCACATCCACTTCTCATCTCTTCCACCTACACCAAGGTTTTCCCATGTTGTGTGCTCACTTTGTCAGAATAGAAATCAAGTGCTAGCAGCCAGTTTTGAGGCCATTCCTTTAGCTTTGTGGAAGCCTGTGAATTTTCTTTGACCTCATCCTCCTTGAAAAGGTGAAATCAGAGTCTATAGACAGGCATGGGATGCAAGATAAATGAGAGCCTGAAAATACTATATACAGAAGCCAAGCACCAGTTTTCATCATTAGGGTAACTTCTTGAGTAAGGAGCTACTGGTATTAATGAGATAAGAGCTGCACTAGAGAATAGGTTTTATTCACATATCTGAGGGATACAGAACTGTAAAGTCTAAAAGCCAAAGGGACGCACAGCTAATAGATACCCTCTCATGAGGTGGTTTGCCCCATCCTACTCTTATGCTGTGGCATACTAGGCATCTCCAATGTAGCGGCTAGGAGGCCTCTACTATGCTTTTATCATGAACTTTGTGTTCATACCTACCTGGTCACCTCCCTTAAAGCAAAATTAGTTGGTGCTGGGTGAAACTTACCTGCATTTTGTTATTAATCTGAACCCAAGAGCACTGGTGCTGGATAAACAAAATAGATGTGCCACATGGGGGTACATTACTGTGTGTTATTTCTATTCCTCCTCCTCATCTCCTCTCCATTATTTTTTCTGTGTAACATCCCTTAGTATGATTCTTCTGCCATCATTTTACCATCTTCCTTGATTTAAGTTCCAGAAGAGTGGGTACCATATAGGTTACATTATATCTCTGAGTATCCCCAACTCCTAACATTATGACCAGTGTGTAGGAGTTAGTAAGTACTTGTTACATGAAAGAATGCAGAGCCAAGTTCTGTGCTATCTTACATAAGAGGAGTTGGCTCCAGTCTACAGTTATTGCTTATTGGTACCCTGCTAGAAGAAGTAGCATTAAGCTATGACCTAGAATATTGTATTTCAGGCAGAAAAAAAAATCTGTTCAGGCTCTGATACATGGGGAGGGAGGATGGGGAATCTTGTCACATTAAAGAAATTAAAGAATTGTAGGGTCAGATTGTAGCTAATAATGTGACGTAAGGAGAGACTGTAGAGTTAATCAGGGACGTATCAGGGAAGTTTTAATGACCACTTTAAATATACTGTTGTACAACGTAGGTAATGGAACTCAGTGAAGGAAAGTCAAAAGATTTTATTTTTCCTTCCATACAACCTGAACCCTAATTATTAGCCTAATTCCTAACCCATTCTACCGGTACTACCCTTTGCAATTTCTTAGTCTCATTTCCGTGTCTGTTATTGGTACATATTACTTTAGGTAAGCTAACTTTTATAAGTCACAAAAAGCTCAGTAGCTTATTACAAAGGAAGCTTATCTTCCAGGTTACTTAATGGTTGAAATTGATGTAGCCGATGGGTGGAGATTTTTTTCCCTAATTTTCTCAGGAAACTAGGATTCTTCCTTCTTGTGACTCTTCCACTGACTAAAGCTTTGGCCAAAATAGGCACACATTTCTTCCATTCATATTTCACTGGTAACATTATAGGCCACACTTAATACAGGGCAACTGGGAGATATTGAGCTGTGTACCCAAGAAGAAATTCTGTTCCTGGTAGATATTTGGGAACATCTTTGTTACCTACAAACATCTGTGCAAACTATACTTACCACAGACAGAAAATACTCCTCCTTTCCACAAAGTATATGATCTAAGATTGCATTGAGTCTGTGAATTGGTTCAGTGACCAGCATCATAGTTTTCTCCTTCAGGTCTAATTATAGTTATTTTTGAGCTAGTCTAAAAGATTTGGTATCTAGTCCCATCCTCCAGGCCACAGTATATGTTTCTCTCAAATACTCCATGTATGGTTGTCAAGCAGGGACAACAAAATACAGTTAAAATGTGTTCATGAAAGGGGAAGGTGTGAGACCCAAAGAAGTCAACTGTTAGCAATAGCAGAGATTTTCTGGGCGGGCGTTGTAAGGCACCTTCCCTTGAGTGTGTGTTTTCTCGATTACCTCCTTATGCCTGTTAATGCATTTCTGCAGGTGCTGGATCCACAGATCCATGAATCACACATGTAGAAAACCTGCTTTCTTGTCCTAAATGCCCTTTTTGAATGGTTATAGGAGGAAAAAAAAATAGTTGTGTTTGAGACCTACATTTTGGGAGTCTGTTAGAGGAAATATCATTTCTTCAACGAATCCTGGATATTGCAAAAGCAATGCCAGTTTGGGACTAAGGCCATGTTTTAGGAGGGAGAAAGCTGTTGCTGTATGGAGATGAAGTAGCAGGAAGAAGCAGGAATGCAAATGCTGTGACTAATTCTGTTGACCAGTTTGTAACAGATAATATGGGAAGTGATAAAGATTGTAATTTAACATATTTAAAGATTGCTGTGTGGTTTCAAAAGAGAAGAACAATTACTAACAACTAAAAGCTTTCTTTCCATTAAGGAGAATCTGAAGTGAGTTAATAAAAGTGATAAGCGTGCATTGATCCATTGGGGGAAGATGATTAATATAGGCCCTGAACCATAACGTTCTGAAGTTAAGTCTCAAAGTGACTGATTTGTGCATTTCTTGCATTAAGAAATAAGACGTTAAAAATGTAAGAGCATTTAAAGGAAAATTAAATAGTTGTATGTAACAAAATTTCAAAGTTGTTTATTAGAAAATCATATAATATTGCAAAGCGTTTTCCTGAATTAGTGCAAATTCTCTTTGTGCGTGTCACTGTAGATGACTTTTATCACAACAACTCTGGGAAAACGACCAAACATATTTTGGAGACAAGTTAAAATCAGGCTCAAATACAATTTTAAAAATCTTACATTTGTCTTATTCCATCCTTTATTCCCAATTTTTAGATATTCAGAACCCACTGCCAACTTATGACACCCTACTCTCACCAGCCTTCATTCAATAGACCATTCTTAGCCTCTTCTTTTCTCTTCCCAAACTATCTGTTCTGTGTCTCATTCCTTCAGAACTCTCTGTATTTTCTTGCATAAGTCTTATTTTTTTTAATGTTTATTTTTGAGAGAGCGACAGACCGAGAAGGAGACAGAATCCAAAGCAGACTCCAGGGTCTGCGCTGTTAGCACAGAACCTGATGCAGGGCTTGAATTCAAGAACCTCAAGATGACGACCTGAGCCAAAGTTGAACGCTTAACTGACTGAGCCACCCAGGTGCCCCAAGGCTTAATTTGATAAATATGCAGTGTTGATTTTGAGTGACCATATATTAAAGTGTCTTCTAGGTTTTTATGGGTAATATCTATCCTACAGAGTTTCCTGAAGACCTAGCATTATTCACATGAAGAACATGAAAGATAGGAGAAAAGTTATCTTCAGGGACTTCATACTTCCCTTCTCTAGTCCACATATTCATTTTTTTATTCTATGTCATAGGTGTAGAAGTATGTAGTAATTTCAGTATTACCTGTTTACATTCTCCACTCTAGTCCATACATATTTTGCAGGCTCTACAGTACGCCATGTTCTCTTACCTGTGAGTTTTTGGACATGTATTTCCCCTAAACAGAGATTCTCTGAAATAACTCGTGTGCTTTATCTTCAGCAAAATTATTTAATACAGTTAAGATTGCTTCTTCATGATGGTATCTTCCATTCCTGCCTCCTGCCTATCAGAATATGCACTAGCCCTGTCCTCTACTATATTGCTTACCAAATTTTATAACGGTTTTCTAATTTATGCATCTTCACAGTAAACTTTATAAGTTTGAAGACTTTATCTTTGTAGAAACCAGCACTTTCCTTATCTTGGTAGTCAGGTTTAAAGTGGTGTTTGTGGAATGGGTGAATGAATGAATGAATGCAAGAGTAAATATGTAGTGGGAACATTGTGGTGGATAAACTACAATAAGACGGAGCCAATACATGAATTAGAGGTGATGTGCAAATTATGTTTGATCAATTGAAGGTATCTGAATTGTGGCAGACTACCTTTTCTTTCATGATTATAAAGTGAAATATTACAAACAACACCTTACTTGTCATCCATAGTCCTTTTGAAATTCACATTAACATTTTCCTCTTCAATAGAATCTTTCCAAGCCATCAGAATGACCCTATTTTTTGTTTTACCAGTGGCATGAGGACTGTAAATTGACCTTAGACCAGTTTCAAGGATCTCCCAGTTCAAAGGAATCACTATTGGATCCACCAAATTATCCCTCCCTTGGGCACTAAAATGAGTCTCAAAGTTTTGTCGCTAGATCTAGCCGTGAAAGACATCACTCACACTTCCATCCCTTGTTACCTGTGTCTGGGACAGACATACATCCTATAATATACTGTCATATGGCACGTACTGTATGTCATAAGAAAGAACCTCAGCCTCGCAAGATATTTCCTTTCTGCTTGAGCAGTAGACAGATTTTCAACAGGTCTTCTAAATGGCCATTTGGTCTTGCATTAGATAACCAGGTGCAAATTAAAAACCATGAATTCCAAATGAGTTATCTCATTACTTCACACTTAGAAGTAAATTTGGATACTATGTTTTATATGATATCATTCAATGAGTATTTCTGGAAAGGATACGACAAAAGAACTTGAAATTAAGAACCTGTCTGTTATAGTGAAGAAATATTGCTATGTACGACTTCCTCCTGATGGAAGGGTCCAATATGACCAGTATGCTAAAGACTGGCAGTGTGGAGTAGTTATCAGGAGCTGTGGGCTCTTTAACAGTGGAGAACTCTGCAGTGAGTCTAGTGAGCTCATCCTTGGTAGGGCAATGTGAGTGTGTTTGACACCATGAAGATCCTTAACCATTGGAATGCAGTTTCCATGAGAACAAGTTTCTTTGTTGTTTGGTCTGTTTTAGTGCTTTCTTCACTGCTTCAGAGCCTAGAGTAGGGTTTGGCACATGATAGAAACTCAAATATTTGAATTAATATATTAATTTCTTTGTCCATGGATGCTTTGTTTTTTTAATCTATTTTTTTTCATCCCAGTAGGCTAACACCCCGCCCAAAAAAAGCAAATAACATCCTTAGTGTGGGTTATTCTATTTTATTAAAAAATACATCATCCCTGGGGCGCCTGGGTCACTCACTCAGTTGAGCGTCTAACTTGATTTCAGCTCAGGTCATGATCCCATGTGGTGGGCTTGAGTCCCACATAGGGTTCCAGGCTGAGTATGGAGCCTGCTTAAGATTCTCTCTCCTTCTGCCCCTCTCTCCCACTTGTACATGCATATGCTCCGTCTTGCCCTCCATCTCTCCTCTCCCTCCCTCCCTCCTTCCCTCCCTCCCTCTCTCACTCCCTCCCTCTCCCCCTCTCAAATGGATTAAAAAAGGAAAAAAAAAACAACACATCATTCCTGGTACATGTGTTTGAGAATTTGCAACTGAAATGGGTGTTCTCAGACTCTGGGATATTCCAGTGTACATCTATGAACCTCTTCCTCATCTTCCTTATCACTAATCATTGTACAACCTTAGCTACTGGCCAAGCATATGTATAGCTGTACCTCATCCTTTTTTTTTTTAATTGAGAACTGTAATACTTGCAATTATGTTTTATAAGATTTCTTTCTCCACTAGCCTATACAGGCTCCAGAATCAAGGCTCTAATTCTGGATTTTTATTCAGAAGCTTGATTTTTGTTTTCATTATCAGACTATTGAATAGGAGTAAATTCCCTATGTAGCATAGATTGGAGAGATAACTTCCAGACTAGTATCTTTGCTTTTCTTGCATGCCAGAGTAAAATCACCTGATAAGCTGGAATTGACGTGGTTTCTTTAATCTTAGTGGAGGAATGCGGTTGTCAGAGACCAAGTGGCACAATGGCAGCAAGACAGAGTTAACAATTAGATCTCTGGAAATGAATGGACACTGGGATGCTTGATTATGGCCAATGGATTAGTGGATTCCCAGGAGTAAATGTGACAAAGTACCAAGGCCTCATTTGACTTCTGTAACTACCCAAACAAAAAACATCTAGTCTTGGCAGACAGAAGGTTCGGACACTGTACTAGAGATTCATGGCTCTTTCTTCAATTCTATATACTTGAGTCAGTTCATAGGGTTCTTGAAAGAAGGATAGGCAGGTGCCCTTGCACAAGGACTTCATAATGGTCTTCTGAACAAACAAGAACAGCAGGTGCTTTTCCCTTCTGTGTCTTGCACAACTTAGGCCTTTACCAGTAGCACAGAAAATTTCAGCTCATTTCTGTATGATAAATAACTATAATTTCATTTCACACTTCTCATGTTGAAATCTTCCATTTTAGAATTTATATTATTCCCTTGACACACAATTATGAAGTCTTAGAAAGCTATAATCAAGTTTTATTCATTTTTCCCCAACATCCTCTCTTTCCATATATTTGCTGCATTGCACTGAATGGAAAATGTAGTTCCTTCCAAAGTTTTATTCTACCTAAAAACAACCATGATAAAGCCTGTTTTAGAAATGTTCTTTCTCTCAATTTCATCATTTTTTAGACTTACTGTGTCCCTAAACCCTGACTAAATGAAGGAAAAATACATGGGAAATTCCCACATCTTTGCATATGGTAAAATGCTATGTTACTTAAAAATGGAAACAAATGCACTTCAAAATATGGATAAGGGCAATGTCTACCTTCAGTATTAACACTGTTGGACTCTGCAGACCAACCGGTACATTGGCCAACTGACCACTGAGATCAGCTGTGTCAATGGTAGCAGAGAGGATGAGCAGAAAAGAACCATTTGCATCAAAATAAAATGTAACATGACAAGATGGAAATTTGAAAGCATTTTCTCAGTTTTGATACCCTAGAATACATCAATGTTTTTTTTTAATTTTTAAAATGCAAATATATTGTATAATTTCTTACTGAAATTAATCATTACCGTTCCAATAAAATCCAAATTCCATAGCATGATATATGAAACCTGTCATGATTTTGTCTCCATGTAAATTCTGTACCTTTATATCTCACTACAAGCCATCTCTGTTCCCAGCTTTTTTTTTTCTCTCATCCTTTGCCTTGATTTGGGTTTTCTAGATGCAGATCCTTAGATGAAATTTAGGAAAAACTGGTAGGGAAGTGGGAAAGCGGGACAAAGTAAGAGACCAATTGTGTGCAAGTTAATATTGAGGGCAGCTGGAGCTGCATTCCGTAGGAACTCTGGCAACATGTAAAACAGGAGCCATGGACCTGTCCTAAAAGAGGAATGACTGCACTAAGGTAATAATTCACGAGCTTCTGGCAGGCATTGTCTAGTCACTAATTCATTTCTAAAAGTTTGGTTCCCTGAATTTTCTATATTCTCCCATGAATATTTATTGCCAGGTTCCTTTTTGGCTTTTTGTTTTATTTTGTCCTGGGAACAAAAGCTCAAATTTCTGAAAATTGATAATTATGTTGTCAAAAAATAGAACCATCAAACTGAAAATGTGAATGAATACTTCCAAATCCTGGTTTTTATAGGGAAAAAAACAACATATTCCTAAGGAGCATAATGAAAGTCTACATATCCAACCTTATTTCTTTCAGTCTTTTTCAAAGTTACTCTGGAAAATTAGAACAAAGTATGCAATTTTAGCAAAGGTGCTATGCAGGTTTATGTTTTGTTTGGGTTCTCGATGAGAATGGAGAAAACTCTTCATTATTTTGGTTTTCATTTGCTTTTTACTGTTATAATGTCAAATCATATACAGTATATCACAGTAAAAGCAAACATGTTAACCTTATGGTGCTTTTTTGAGTGTTAATGATGATGTTTTTCATTATTTGTTTTTGTAACAAAGCATTATAGCACCAATGGAAAAAAATAAACCTTGTAAAACATTTTATCACCTATTCATCTTAAACAAAAGTTTCATATATTTCAATATGGTGTGATATTGCACTACAGAATTATGCAAACTAAAAGGCATTTCCACCTGCAGAAAAACTGATTGTTATTATAGAAGCGGAGGAATGAAAGCAGATGAAGAAAGTCACCTGTGTTGTATTGAGGCAATCAGTTTTAAAACACTCATAATCTAGTGATGTCAATAGCTCCGTTGTGATCAAATATATATTTTCATTTTGTGTGGATGTGCTGGCCCATGCTGCCAACAAGTAAGGTACCATCACTCATAAAGGGAGAAGATAAAGCTAAATTCAAGTGGCACAAACTACAATACTGAGTGTTATTCTATACTAAACAAAGTTTGTAAATCATTTTGAAAGATAGAAACCAGTCTTTGATTCCAGAAAAATGTATATAAAATCTAAGATCCAAATATCAAATCCAAACCATGCTGAATAGTATTTTGCCCATGTGGACTGTAATAATCCTATTTAGATTTCTGGATTCCAACATTTAACTGGTATAAGTCTTAGCTCTCTGCACTCACTGTCTCATGTATAAAATGTGAAAAATAAAGCCCCCTAGAAAGGTTGCTCTTCAGAGCATCATTTCTCAAGGTAGGCGCTGTGGGCTTCCTGCCTCAATCACTCACCTGTATGCTGCAAGAGCATGACTGTGTCTAGGTGAGACCTATTGAGTGAGACTCCGAAGGGGCCATTGGGAAAGGGGGAAGCGTACATTTTAGCAAGCTCTACTGCTGATTTTTGAGACCTCACTACTATACTAGGGAAGGGTCAGTTGGGACTTTGTTATAAATTTATTATATTCTGACATACTTTCTCAAGTATTTGAATACTGATGTTACAAAAGATGCTAACCGATTTTTTCCTAAGCCAAATAAATAAAAGACCTTTTCAAATACTAGAGTCAATAATAAACGTATTTTCCATAATATGTCAGCAAAAGAGACCATGTTTCAAAACTATCGGGGAAGAGAATTGAATTTCAAAGTACTTGAAGATGTCTCTAAGAAATGCTCATTGTTTTCCATCTGTATCTGTATATATTTATCTTTGTTTAGGATTGCTTACCTTTAAAATTTTGGTTCTAAAGTCTCATAACTGTTCCGGTTCAGGCATGGCTCTACTACAGGTACACAATTTCAGGTCTGGCTGTAAAATAATATGATTAGGCATTTAGATAACTCTCCTGAGTACCAAAGTACTATTTATTCAGTCTGATTCCAGCAAGTACTTAAAATGTTACATAAACCTTCTAAATGAATGTTTTTAAAATTAGTACAAAGGGTAAATAAGAAAAAATGTATTATACACAAGTGCATTCTCTAAGTTACTTTGTAGACCCCAAATTCAACTTCCACCCAAAGCCAATAATAAAAGGACAAAAGGATACTTTTGATGATAATAGATTTGTTAATGGCATAGATGGTAGTGGTGATTTCATGGATGTATATTTCCATATTTCCCAAATTGTGTATACTACATATGTACAATTTTTGTATGTCATTCATACCTCAATGAAATGTAACAGGCAATTGATGAATAAATTAGTAATGAACTAGGAAAAAATGTGAGGTAACAAATTTTTCTCTCTGCTCCAAGTTGGATCACGTGACTCAGTTCATATGCCATAACACACAAAAATTAACAGTATAGAGTTCACAGGAAGTAAGCCAGCTTCCAAGATCTGTGGTCCTTGGACTGTCACTCATGGTTTGGATGCCACACCTACTGGCTCCCATAATCTGGGAATAACTCTGGAATACACAGTCTTCATCCAACATTTTAATTTTCTATGAATTGTCATCACCACTGGAATACAAACTCCCAGAGAGCAAGAAATATTTTTCTTGGCATCCCCAACACCAATTTGAGTACTCAGTAAGTGTTAATTGAATATTCTAAATAAAGAAGCACTCCTTATACAAAAGTGGAAGCTACCTTTGTTTAATCTCTTCCTTGAAAGAAGTAATTTCAGTGTCCCAGGTTCCACTCATTAGTGATAAACTCCTGTTTTGCTAAGAGATTCATTTTATCTGTATGCAAGTTAAACTCCTGGCAGTTTATCCCGATATGAACTAACAATTTAGGTATGTAGATTATCTTCTCCCAGGGACTTCCTTAAGTTCACAACAAGTAATAGATATGGAACTTATATCATTTAACTCCCCTAAAATAAATTACATGGTGGAGAGAGTGAAGTTAAACTCATCATTGTGAATTACAAACTTAAACCATTGCACGAACTTTTAAATTTTCATACCTTAAATTAATACATAATAAAGTCGTTATATAAATAGGAACTATTTTGGCCAAGAACATTTTCTTTTGATTACATGTATTTTATAGTTGTACCAAAGATATAAGTATGATACCACATGAACTAGTAAAACTTACGAAAAGTGCTAAAAATTAAAGCTGGCAAAGCTCGGTTGCAAAGAGAAAAAAAAAAACTGAGGTAGCAATAAGGTTGACGTCACCATATTCTCTGAATCTTAGAACACCTGAGGACATTTATTCTTATATCATTAAACTTTAAGTGGGTTTTTTTAGACGTGAGTTTTCATAGATAAATGAAGTTTGCTTATATTATGTTTTAGGTATTTTTATCTGGTCCTTTGTAGAGGTCTCTGTTACAATCCCAGACTTCCTTAGTAGTTTCTAGATGGGAATTGCTTTTGCTGAAGTTATTGGGGGGTCCCTTCATCTGAACAATTGGGACCCTTTTCATCTCAGAAACGTTATGGATTTTTTGTCTCTGTTCTTATTTTTTCACAAGAAATATTACTTTACCTGCATGGTCTCTTCACTTTTTTGTTGTCCAGATCTATTGCTTTCTCATTTTTACATCTGTTTTTACCATGGGTTGTTTGAATTCTATCAATATTTCTCAAGTGTGAACTGTGTATCCATATTTTTCTACTTTATCAAATTTGGCATTATAAATATGTCTTTTTTACAGGATTAATCCTCTCCCACCCACCCCCAGTATTTTTTTTATCTGAAATTGTCATTTATTCTCCTCTGAAGCTTTTGTTGTTATTTTCTTTTATTTTGGTTCTTTTTTTCATCTATTCTAATTTTACTTTTAAGGGAGGTTGTGAGTTCTCATCTATTGGAATCAGTGAATAATTTTTCAAGGACTATATTTATTCTGATTTCTTTCAGCAACATTCCTTTGTTGTGCTATGGAAATTTCACATAGGACTGTTTTTCTCCTTTCACTTGATTTGATAATGCATTTTCTGCCCAACTCTGTATGTTGCCCTTAGCCCATTCCCTGTTCTTGTGATCCATGCAGGTGTAAGAGGAGAGCCTGTGAAGGAGGCAGACAGTCTCCCATCTTCACTGCACATCCTCTGTGAGAAGTATACAGACTGTTCCGAAGAACCAGAGGAGGTATGTAACTTTAGAAAGTAATACTTCTACTAATTACAGCAACCAGTATAATTTAACCTCTGTATGCTGAGAGCTATACTCATACTGACTGTCATTCCGTTATGAACCCTAAAGTTAAGGTATTATTACTGAATATTATAGATGAGAGAAATGGGGGTAGATTTAAATTGTTCTTTTCATGTATTGAATTTTGATAGAAGAAAAATTATGGATAATCAAGCAATAATGGAAAGAACACAGCTTTCAGAAACAAACATGGGGTCAAATTATGTAGCTTTCAGTATTTGTTCCAAAATATTCTTATGAGAGTAAATGCAAATTAAAATGTGTTAGGATCACTAAACATGAGTGATTTAGTAATGTCTGTAAACTTAATCAGAAGTGATATTTACATAAGTGGATCTCAACTCCTGACCAACTTGTGCAGTTTTATTTCTCCAATGCTGTCTAAGGTAAGTGGACGTTTATGCAATAAAACTATTTTTAAACTATTGGTGTCAGAAAAAAAAGTATCGAACTTTTTTTGGCCATTTCACCTGGTAAGTTTTTAGTTTCGTCTCCCATATACAAATGTCTTCTGAATTTCAGTTTATCTTGGGGAAATGTGCTATATAGTTCTGTTTAATAATGTTTGCTGTTTCTATTTAAGCTTCTTGAAAATAGGTTAAGGGCAGTTAAATGGATCAGGATTATGTTGTAATTAGTAAAATCTAATATTTCTTTGCCTAAATCATAGTATGCTTTTCCTCAATTTACTTTCATCAAAGTAAGTCATTATTCAAGAACATATAATTAGCTTGTTTTAATCTTATCATTTTCAGATACCTGCTAAAGTAATTAGCTTTCTCTTCTTTTTAGTTAAAAGATTGCTAAAGGATCAATGCACAATACATCGTTTTCTATTCCACAACACCAATTACTTTCACCCTTAGTGAAATTTATTGATTTTTCCTAATAGTACATTATCACCAGTTACTCACAGCATGGTGTTTATTAATTAGTAAGAGAAATATAGATTCATTTATGAAGAGTTATCCTTTTAAGTTTCTCATCTAGAACACATGTGGTAGTATGGTTGGTACCTGCTAATAGCATGTAGAATTTAAGAATCAAGTTTGTCATTCCCAAGGTTTCCATATTTTTCGTCTTGAGATGCATTATAACTCAAAGTTAGAAATAAAAAAACAGAACTTCTTACGTAATTAACTTCTCATGAAGTTAATAAGTTTTTTTTTTTTCTGGTCTTTGTTCTGAAACTAATTTCATTTTCTTATGGCCAAGAAATACAAAGCAGGTGCATTGAATACCTCTTTATATAATACTGGTTATTGCAATATCCTATCAAATTGAAACAATAAAGATGAAGTATATATAGCTTGGTATAATGAAGGAATATACTTCTTGGTTATTTGTGCATTTATGTACTTACTAGATTGAAACTTTCCGAACAGCTAAGAATGAAAATGAAAGATAATTTTGAATTTCCTCATCGACATTCAGGGCTTATTTTACCATTATTTCAGTTTTGCTTGCTTATCTGATGTTAAAAGAAGCATAGTTTTTGCCATAAAAGCATTAGACAGTTCTTACTTAGTTTATTCTTAGATACCTTATTGATGTTATTGATAGCATTTATGGAATATGTTTGTACAATTGGCTATTTGTGTGTTATTTAATTCCTTTTAGTATTTTAGTAGATTTGAAGGGAGGAGAAAGTAAAATGTCTTTATCTATTTCATTTTTATCTAAATGTGAATTTTAAAACCTCAAACTTGAGCTGCATAATTGTACACATATATGATAAAATTCATATTGCTTCAATAAGCTGCAGAAACTGTAATTCCATATTGAAGATGTTGTATGGCTTCAGCAGACTTCCATGAAGGAATTGAGTTTACATAGTAGAAATGTTAACATTAGGGTTACCAGTGTCTATATATTTTCTACATTGTTTTACTGAGTTTGCTAAGAAGAGTTAGTTCCTTGTAAGTGGCTTTGAGGGTCAACATCCTCCATGTTGTTTTACATCTCTCATTACTTACACTATTGATCTTGAATAGGATTTTTATTTCCCCTGCTGTTTAAATCCATTATTATTGATGATTATGTAAAATGCAGTTGGAAGAACCATTGAATGAGTGAATACAGATGTACTCAGGCATTGCTGAAGATAGTATGAATTTTAGTTTACATTTTGATTACCAGAAAAGTGTGCCTTGTATGTGTGTATAACAACAACATAGATATCTTTCGTGGACTTAGTACCCTGAATATTTCTTTAGGGCTGGTGTTACCACTTAACAGTTTTGACTAGGTCACTGTTAACTCTTAGTTCTTAGTTGATGGAAAGTAATTTTGAAAGAAAAATCATCTAAATCCTATCATTCACATAGCAGGATACTAATATGTTGATTCAGTGATGACTGTTAACCTCTCTTTTATATGATCATTCCCTTCTTAAAAGCTCTAACTCGTATGAAGGGACTTCCTGTATTTCCATCTGTCTCTGAGCACTCCGTACCTCTTTCCTGTTTTGACAGCCTTGATGCTCCAGCCCATAAATAGAATTATTTCTCACAACTTTTCTTGGTATTGTTTCAGAATTTAGGCTCTCCAGCCAGACTTGGCATTTCACAGTATTACTGTGTACTAGTTTCCTAATCTTTATATAACAAAGTAGTAATTACCTCATTATTATATTTCTATCAGTAAATATATAATTTTGCATATATTGACTAGTGTGATATTGGACATTCTTAGCAATTATATTGTGAATTTATACCCTTCCCACTGGGGCTTTCACTTTCTGTATTGGTTCAGATTTTACTGTTACAGGTAACTCCATCAAATGTCATGATCTTCTAAGTTTTATAGCTTTCAGATTTAATGATTCAGTGAAATTAATTGGATCAGTTTTTTTTTTCTAGTGTTGAGCTGTAGAAGTTTATGTGAATTGGTTGAAATTTGTTAGAATTCCCTTATTTTATTTTCATTTAAAGTCTATCACTGATTGTCTTTAGTGAATATTAAAATTTCTAGTAACTAGGGTTTAGTGGAATTGAAATGGATTTGTATAAATGTTTAAAATGTTAAAAATCCAGCTTAAAACAAGAATTTGAGGATTTTTTTTCTTTTATCATACATAGTTATTGGTATAAAATACTTTGACAATATCTCATTTTATTACACCTTTGAAATTTTTGTGTGCCTTTGCAGTGGAATGTATTTCTAAAGTGCAAAAATACTCTAAGTGATTACAATTTATCTGAGTTTAGGTATTTAAACTTAGTATGGGCCACTTAGGTTTTCACCAAAAACAATCAATGTTGTAGAAATAACCAGACGAAAAATTAGTGTATAAATCAGGGAAGAAGCCACGTACATATAAAGGGAATGTGCTTAGTCTCTGATCAGCTCCTCCAAATAAAGTTTTCTGTATTTCTATTTCTTAGGTGGCTCATTCTGTTTATGATAAGACATAACTTCTTCTGGGTAAGAGTAACTTCTTTTGGATATGACTTTATTGTGTTGGGAACTTTTGTTCCACCCTTTCCCTTCAACAAATCTTTTCTGTGCTCGACAATAAAGTCCATTTTCTAATAAGGCTGATAGGACCCTGGCCTGTGAGGATGGTTCTTTGTCTTTGTGTCAGTCCAGACAATTAAGATGGAAAGCACATTTACATGAAAGTAGAAAATTGAGATTACAGAAAGCAGTGTTAGCTTTTGTTATCTTAGTAATATTCTAAATTTTATTTGCTCTGGTTGGCAAGAATAGACTGAGTACAAGGGATTTTTTTTCACAAAAGTTAGTTCACCTGAAAGTGAGGTCAATTTATTTAAGAGGCAGGAGGGGCATAATTGATGGAGCCTGTGGCCCTGCTATCTATTTTGCATGCTTGCATGATTTTGTAGGGCTTTTCCTATATGAGTGGCTATTTTTCCATGGGTTTCAAATGGTTGGATCAAGGAAAATGGTGAGGGAGGTAGGTGAGGAGAAAATTATTGAAAAAATATATAATCCCAATGGAATAACTCCTGGGTTGTTGCCAACCTAATTTCCATCTGTCTTATTTGTTGTATAGTGTCTGTGACTTCATTATGAAGTGATACTAGAGTATTCTAAGTATATATATTATTTTTAGATAGTATCTTGAAATAATATATACATGTTATATATGTTACATCTGTATTACATATAGCTATGTTATATATTTATATCAACACATACATTTTCCATTTATGTGTATTTGTGTGTATAGTACACACACAGATATAGATATGGATGATATAGATATGATTCGAATCTCCCTGCCTATGGAAATCAAAATTGTATGCATTATTACATTTCCTCAAGAAAATTGGTTTTATGGGATGGTTTTGCTTTGTTGTCATAAAAATAGATGTAGCAATCCCAGGAATGCCAAACTATTTTCAAACATTGTTTCCATTCTAAAGGATTGCTGGTAGTTTCCTAAAACCTTGGTCTAAGGAATTGTGAAGCCTTGTTCTGGTAAAGGAGGACTGAGCTGTGACTAATGTTCAATATCTGAGAGATGTATATAGCACTGGGCTGTATGCTTTCCACCTCTGTCTAGAGGATCAGGCATTAAGGAATTGTTCATTTCTTCATATTTTAAAAAGTTATTTTAATCTTGCTTAGCACTTAGACTACATTTACTTACAAAATCAGTTCTTTCCAGAATGTTTTTGCTTTCATACATATTTCCCACAGGTGTTTAATATCTGTGACCTTCAAATCTGGAAAAATCATCCTTTTATTCTTTCATTCGATACATGATTCAATGCAAACAGTAGACCGCTACGCATCTAGTTGTGCAACTCCTATACCTAGGTCATCATGTTTGACTCCTCCCACTCTGTGCCTCTCCCATCATATTCATTACTGAGGCACATTGATGATATAGCCTCTAATTCAAGATACACAAATGTATAGAATGCCACCTTACCAAAGTCTCGGGCTACTAACCAATCAATATTGTGGCCCCATCAGTGAAAATTTATGTTTGTATTAAAATTTGTCATTTGGGTTCCAAGTGTTTATCAATTGTATCCACTCATTTCCAGCTCAACTGCTACCATCCTCATTCAGGCCGACATGAACCACGATTGTGATAGCAACTTCTTAACTGGCATCCTTCAATCCAGTCCCATTATCCCTTTCTGTTAATCTCTGCAAGTCACCAGATTGACCTATATGAAACAAAGTCTTGAAATTATACTCCCTTCCTGAATCAACTTCACTGTCTCTCCATTGCCTCAAAATACAGAGACACTCCTTAATACGCTCACACAAAAACACCATGATCTGATCCTTGCCTACCTCTCCATTCTCAGCTCAACCTCCTGCTTCACCTTTATTCCTTTATATGCTTTATATTTGTCATCCCAGTTTTGATTGTTGCTTACTTGTCTAAAATTAGTGATTCAGTCAATTAAGAACACACTGAAGAACTTCTCTGTGTTGGAATAAGAATGTCTATACTTTCACCTTCCAAAATTTCACTTAGCAAATGCTTATTTTTCCAACATCACTTCACCAAGGGATGTTCTTCTCATTATTTGTCTTCCCTCTGCAGACTGGATAATATAACCATCCCCTGTGCCCTTTGTATCATTAACATCGTGTTCTCTGTATAAATGGCGTTTTGTTATATAACTCCAAGTATTTTGCTAACAACGTTTATGTTTAAAATTTTCTTTCTGAAATATGTGATTTCTAATGTATATAATCCTAAAACAATGTTTTACAAAAGTTACTTATTATCAAAAAGCATAATATTTCTGCAATAATTGGATACAAACCTTAGTTTTACTTATTACCTGTGTAACATTATTTGAATTCAGAGTGCCTCAATTTTTTTCATCTTCTAAAAATAAGATATCACATGTGCCAAACATAATGTACATCAATAATAGTGACTTAGGATTCCTATTCAAATGTAATTTCATGTAAACTGAGTGGTGAATTAACCTTTCTGAATTCTAGCATACTTCTATATAAAATATGGTAAAATTATATACATATATATATTTATGTGTGTGTGTGTGTGTAAGATGTAAGATCACGGGAAGAACCCTCTTTCTACAAAAGAGCATACATTTGTAAAGGTGGATAAGGAGGGCCAGAGTGCTTCAGACATTGGAAGGGGAATTCTGTGCAGCAGGAAGTGCCTAGCACCAGCTCCTGTGCTGTTCCCAACTGTATCTATGTATTTATGTATCTGTGTATCTACCTACCTACCTACATAGATCCATTGATTGGTCTATCTATCTATAGTGTTCCTATCTCTAACATAAAATTGTGCATTACAAAGTATTTCAGAAATATAATATGACTGGATATTTTGGGTTAATATTTCAGTGGTAGTTGTAGCATTGTTGGAGTCTTCTTCTGATCCCCAGTGTACCAGATGGCCAGTGTACCATACCCCAGCTGCTATGAGTGTTGGCTGTTAATGGCAACCTTGACCTGGCTCTGTCTTTGCAAATTTGCTCTCAGGCTGAACAAGAGCAACTCCTCAAGGGAGCTTGGACACCACTCGCAGCCTGTATACAATAACTGATGGACAAAGTGATGTAAAATGCAGGGTCTCCCTCAAAGTATGAATGGCTATGAGCTGTAGTTCCCATGTGGATATCCTGCCCTTATACTGCTCCTTCCACTGCTCTATCCTGCTTCCTTCACTCTTTTTCTCTTTACAAACAAGGCCTGAATATATCCCATGTTCCTTGACTGTTCTCTCAGGGTCTACTTCTAGGGAAACCCAAGCTAAGATGGTGGTTTATGTGAATTAGCACTTGCATTCTCCTCTATTTTCTCCTAAGCCTCTTAACATACTTGTTAAATAGTGAATCCATTTTGGAGAGAGCAGAACATTTTAGAACACAATTAAAAAGCAATTTGGAAAAAAAATTGTCAGTGCTCTCACTTAGAATGTTCAGCCTTTCGAAGTACATTCAACAATGATTGGAAAGTAGAACTACATCTGGATCAGGGGAGATTCACAGAGAATGGACATGTTTGTTTTGGGGGGGAAACCTCTTCGGTGGATTTTTTTAATGATCATGTGAAAAAGAAAAATTCTTCTCATCATGAAGACTGTCTCCTAGATTCTATTTCTTAATCTACTTATTTTGCTTTCTCCAATCTTTTGTTTATTTTTAGTTAAGGATTAAAACCCATAATTTCTGCCTACTTATTTTTCTCATCTTAAATGATTCGAAGTAGCTAAAGAGTTATGCATATACCTTGGAAAAATGTGCCATCCCCAAATATAGACAAGGAAAATATAAATGCATGAAAAAATTTTTCTCTTTATGAGTTCCAAAATATTTAAATGTGCCTTTCAACATTAGCAAATGACTAATCCCATTATCATAATTTATTAACCAGATCTTTTGTTCTATGTAGTAATACACTGTGTTTCCATGCTGTGTGTTTTTTATCCAGTGACCTAATTTGCTTAAAAGGAAACTCTTAAAACTCCCTTGTTGTAATGAATAAAATGTTAATGAAGAACTACAGAGAAATCCCCTCTGCATTAGTTCCATATTCCCAGGAACATCATCATAAATTTGTTTGCCTGGTTCTGACAATGGTAGTGATGTTCCAGCTGCGCAGAAGCATAGTAATGCTAAATGGTTCTGATGGAAAAGTTAAAGATGTTCAAGGCACTGTCATCTGGGATGGACTCTGGGAAGTTATCTTTTGGAGGGAGTATTTGATGGATTTGGCTTTCATCCAATTTTTTAACATTTATTTTTTGCACTGGCAACTACTAGAAGCTTTTTCAAAAATTACAAATAGAAACTATGCAAACAGACATGTTTCCAGCAGAAAATGAAAGATTTTAAATTGGTGCTTTTTCTCCTCCAAGTTAATATAGCCCTCACTAATTTCTTAATAGTGTTGGTATGAATATTAAATTTAATGACTAAAGCATTAAACTGTTTTAAAATTATTCTTGATTATGCTATTTAGCTTAATGTTCATACTTTTGTGCCTTGACCTCTGCTCTGCATCATGAATATACAATTAATTTAAAAAGTAATTTGCTTAATATTGATAAATTCCTGTGGATATTTTTCAATTTAAGTGTTGACAAGTTTAAGTGTCACTGATAAAAATTTCCAAATGCAGGTAGGAAAATTGATACTCATTTTGAACCTTGAGTGTCTAAATAGAATTTTCTACTGTATCAAAATCTAAAATATATTTACACTCACATTACAAAAATGTCATTTTAGAAACATTAAGATCATCATGTGTTAGTATCAATTTTAATTCCTCTAAAAAGTGATAAACTGACAAGCAAGTGGGCACATTTTTATGCCCACGAAAGAACTCAACATATGTTTCTGCATTTGAAAATTGAAAAAACTCAACATCAAACTAAAATAGCAATTAAGGAAATAGAAGCTGTAAATCAGAACGAAGACTATATATAGTTAATCTCTTTTACCATATCCCTAGGGTTACTGTGTGTAAAGGGAAATATTTTTTCAGTACTTTTGCTTTGGGGTATAAAACTCGACCATCCTTTCAATTTTGGTTGCCTACATTCTTATCAACTTTTCCAACAATCAAAAACCTCTTTCTCTTGTTTTATACTCATAGGATCTGTATAGTCACTGAGTTTTTCTACCAACTTCAAAGAGAATACCTTGTTTATATTCACTTTGAAACAGATGCGAGATAAGTAACAAAGAGGCCTATAGTGTGTGAGCAACATATTTACCTTTGTGAAATATTCAGAAAAACGAAGAAAAAAAACCCCAAATATGTGAAAAACAATCATGTTAATTAGTCCTCAGTGCTTCATTTGAGTTAAGAGCTCAGGGGAATAGGATATAATAGGATGTCTCTAATATTGAACTATAATCTTTCATGTTGAGAAAATCTCCACATTTCTGTAGACATTTTGTCAGAGATAGTTTCCTTTTACTTATTATAGAAAATTCTGTTGAAGTGGCAAGAGTTGAAGGTGAGAGAAAATCTACATTTGATAACTATTATGAGTTATGAGATTTAAATATATTTAAATATATTTTAGTTAACTTACAAAGATCCTATTATATAGGTATTACTGTACCATTTTATAATGGAAGGGGACAAGATTTGAGAGTTAGAACTTCAGTTTGCAATTATATAGGGACTACAATTTGTATTCACATATATCTGACTTGATAACCCATATATTTCCCACTACGTCATAATATCACATTGTTAATAGAAAGCTTTAAATGCACTGCAAGGCTGACTCACTGTAAAGTTATGAAATTTTACCATCAGTAACTTTCAATTGCTTGGGCCTCCAACAAACTGTGGGTCCTATATTGACATAGTAATATACCTTTCCAAATTTGTGAAATTAAAATATGTTGGTATGTAGTTTTCACTTCAATATTTTGGATGGGAATCACCCAAAATAGAATGTATCCCAGTTTCTGTATTTCTAGGACAGAATCGTAACAGTGCTACAAGAAGTGCATGGATTCGTGTAAAGTTCCTTGGTTTCTTCACATGTAATAAGACACTTAGGGTTTATCTCCAACGATTATGAAATTTTGTGTAATTATTAATTCAGGTGTCATGTTCTCACCATTTATGCTGAAGCTATTACCTTTAGAAGAAGGAATAGTATATAAGAAAACCTAGAAGGTATTAGGAGATTCATCTTTTTGTTTTATACACACATGTATGCATGTATGTATAAATACACACATGCACATACATACAGGCAGAACAAAAAGGCATGGGTCTTGCTGACAAGGCCATGAAGTCTATACAATGAGATTAATATCAAATGGAGAAAGAAAATCCAGGTAAAACCTAATATAATGGACGGCAAGAGGTATTATTAAACAATGTAAGGAAAAAGCTAAAAAATGCTCATGGCTGTATCGTGGCCAGAATCCAAGGCAAGAACATGGATATTAACTCAAGTAAATTGGAAATTTTTTTATTAAGCTATTCCTTCGGCATCCTAGGTGTTGCTAGAAGTTGATAGAATGGTGCTTAGCACTAATATATGGTAATGGAAGAAAACATCTTTTGCTTAAGACATGTTTAATTTTTTTTTTACAGATGCATATCATATATAACTAGAGCTTATTCATGAATGTGAATCCATGGAAAATACTGGAAATGATGACATATCTGCTATCTATGTAGAAATATGTGATAACAATGACAGGCTTCAGCCCTGCAGATGTCCTCTATAAGGAACTGTTCACTAAAACATACGATTTGCAAATGTTAAAATATTCCCAATCAAATTCTAAAATACCCAGTTGCAGTGCTTTTTGTGAAACAAATTCCAAAATGTGCTCTTCACTGTCCCCACCCCCACCCCTCAGAGGAGCAAAATATTGGAATATAGACAACTCAGATTTTAGAGTCTCATTGGTTTCAAATGTTGCTAAACTACTTCATGGTTATGTGAGTCTCCTAAACCAGAATTTCCTCATGAAAAGTAGAGATACTAATTTATAACTTGTCAATTTTTTCTTTTTAAAAATGATTTAAGGAATGTGTGTGTAAAGAGTCTACCAAGTTGAAGGACAGTAATAAATAACAGCCATTATTCCTCCCAGGTGTTTAATTTTCAAACCTGTGGTCTTCACTCACTGATTCATTCGGTTTTCCTGGATTTACTTATTTCTTCCTATATTGAAATTGCTTTTGTGTAGGTACATACTGAATCACAAATGGCACATGAGTCTGAATCCCTCCCTTTCTAGAAGTTCACATGCCAGTTTCAATTGGTTGATTAATGCCTGTCTAGCCATGGTGACTGAGAGTTTATTTTTTGCATTTCAACTTATTTATCAAAAGGGGGAGGCAATGATGTTTTCACGTATAGGGTATATTTGGCCTAAAACATTCAGCTGTATCTGTTGAGCAAGAGTCATAAACCAGGCAAAAGAGAACATGCAAGAAAAAGCAATTTTCATGAGCAAATGTCTTCTAATGAAACAAAAATAATAGAGGTGTTTTTCCCTCTCAGCATTTCAGATTCTGTATTATTCCCCATACTGAAGGAGATCCCGCTGAGGACTGCTGTTGTTGGGTTTGTAATTTTAGGTTTGGTTGGTTGGTTGATTTGTTTGGATATGATGTGGCTCTTAATGCAAATGAACTACCTCAAACAGTGCTCAAATGAGAAAACCTCACTTATGTGAAGGCTAATACTGAGAAATGGGATTTTTGAAGCAAAGAACCTACACCATATGAAGTCTTATTAAATATTGGAGTGCTCTCTCATATAATATTTGATTTTTGAAAATATATATTCCAAAGATGGAAGGGAGAGCCTAGAATGCTTGTGAATTCAGGAGGATACTATAACCTTCATAATATCTTATGCTACTAGTAATGGAAGTATCGAAAATTCAACAGTAATTATATATTTAAGTATATTGAGATTAACAATAGGAAAAAGGAGCACCTAGGTGGCTCAGTTGGTTAGGCATCTGACTCTTGATTTCGGCTCGGGTCATGATCTGATGGTTTGTGTGTTCAAGCCCTGCATTGGACTCTGTGCTGACAGTGCAGAGCTTGCTTGGGATCCTCTCTCTCTCCTCTCTCTCTCTGTCCTTACCCCGCTTGCGCTCTTTCTCTCCAATAAATAAACTTAAAAATCAAAAAGAAAAACAATAGGAAAGAAATAGGACTCTTGCTTAGGATATATAATGTAATGGTGCTGAAGGGTTCTAAAAACGTGTTCTACAGAGTGATTGAAAAAGCTAAGGTCTTGAGAAAACTGGTTGACCATGCTGGCTGTGATCAAATATGGGAAGTGTTGCCATGAAGATCAATTTAAATTCTTAGGTTTCTTCAAATAGTAGAAAAGAAACTTATGTATAAAATTGTTTGGAATATAATTAAGTTCAAAATGAAATCATTTTCTAAATATTAAAAATTAGAAATACATGACTTTCCAGAGAATGATTATGTGTAGTAATAAAAATATTCAAATAGAAAACAGGCATCCATTTGTGGCAGGTATCTTTTTGTTTTTTCTTGGTGAAAAAAATTGTTGGTATTTTGATAGGGATTGTATTGTGTTAAGTCTGTAGATTGTTTTGGGTGGTATGGACATTTTAACAATATTGGTTCTTCCAAACTATAAGCATGGAATGTCTTTCCATTTGTGTTACCTTCAGGTTCTTTCATCAGTGTTTTATAGTTTTCAGAGTAGAGTGTATTCCTAAGTATTATTTTTGGTGCAATTGTAAATGGGATTGCTTTCTTAACTTCTTCTACTTCATGTTAAATAACACAACAGATTTCTGTACATTAATTTTGTGTCCTGCAACTTTACTGAATTCATTTATTACTTCTAGTATTCATTGTGTGGAGCTTTTATGGTTTTCTATATGTGGTAGCATGTTATTTGCAAATAGTGATAGTTTCATTTCTTAGTAATTTGGATGCCTTTATTTCTTGTCTGATGGCTGTGGCGAGGACTTTCAGGACTGTGTTGAATAAAAATCCTGAGAGTCGACATCCTTATCTTGTTCCTGACTTAGGGGAGAAGCTCCCAGTTTTTCACCATTGAGTATGATGTCCGCTGTGGGGTTTTAATGGCCTTTATCATGTGGAGGCATGTTTCCTCAAAACATACCTTGTTGAGAATTTTTATCATGAATGGGATATTGTGCTTTGTTAAATGCTTTTTCTGGATCTATTAAGATGATCATATGGTTTTTATCCTTTCTCTTGTTGATGTGATATATCCTGTTGATCAGTTTGTGAATACTGAACCACCCTTGCAACTGAGGAGTAAATCCCACTTGGTCATGGTGAATGGTGGTTTAAATGCATTATTGATTTGGTTTGCTAATATTTTGTTGAGGATTTTTTGCATCTGTGTTGATCAGAGCTACAGACCTATAATTTTCTTTCTCCTCCCCCCCCCCCCCCCCCCTTCCCTCCTTCCTTTCTTGTAGTGTCTTTATCTGGTTGTGGTCAGGGTAATGCTGGCCTTGTGGAATGGGTTTGGAATCTTCCTCTTCCATTTTGGAATACTTCCAGAAGAAGAGGTATTAATAACTGTTCCTTAAAGGTTGGGTAGAATTCACCTGACAAGCTGTCTGATCCTAGGCTTCTGTTTGCTGGGAGTTTTTTGATTATTGATTCAATTTCATTGTTAGGAATTAGTCTGTTCAAATGTTGCTTTCCTTCCTGATTCAGTTTTGGAAGATTGTTTCTAGGAATTTATCCATTTTTTATAATCTCTTGTAATCCTTTGTATTTCTGTGGTGTCAATTGTGATGCTACAGTGTTTATATAATGAACGACTGTAATATATTGTTTGGAGGATAGACTAAACCTTCAGATTTCATTTGCCTTAAAAATTCCGTGTTTCTTTAAAAATACTCATTCTGTGATTTCCATTTTGAGGTTCCTATGTCTCTTAATTTACATTATGATTTGCTCCAGTGTCTAAATTATTGGAGACAGTGGAAACATGAGGAGGGAGTATCTCCAGCCATCTTTATCGGGCAAAAGGACTCAAAAGATCTAAACCAAAAGGAAATTCTTGCCCATAGTCTTATTTTTTTCCAGTTTATATACTGATTAATGAATTTTTCTTCTCACGGCCAAAATAACTGAGTTTTCATCTACCATTTCAGCAAATTAAAGAATTTCTTGTATTGAACACACACTATGTGCCATGTCTTGTTCTAGGCATATACAAACACAAACCTATGCATATCTGTCTAAATGTATGTATATATGAGACTGTTAGGAATGTATACATCTGTCTATACCTCACAGTCCCTATCCTCATAGAACTTATATTTAGTGAGATGTTGAAAGTGTTCTGATAAAAGAAGTACAGTG
Source organism: Prionailurus viverrinus (assembly GCF_022837055.1). Taxonomy (NCBI): domain Eukaryota; kingdom Metazoa; phylum Chordata; class Mammalia; order Carnivora; family Felidae; genus Prionailurus; species Prionailurus viverrinus. The sequence continues at coordinate 45,965,417 of NC_062561.1, read as the reverse complement.
TTATGGGAATCCACAGAAAGGACATCTAATTCCAATTTTGAAACTGAAAAGGTCTTGGCAAATTTCTAAGAAACTATGAATTTTCTTCAGGAAATTTCAACAGCCTAGAAAATAAAGTGGAAGCTTTCAAACTGGAAAGCTTTCAAGCTTTCTCCCATATGTGTAGACCACCAATAAAATGTTACTGCCTTCTGTACAAAATACATTATTATTTCAGGTGGGTTTTGATAGATGACTTTTTAAAGATGTTAAAGATGTAGTTTTTTGCTACATCTTTTAGCAGCTTGATACCTAGCTGGGTAGAAATATCTAAGCACATGGAATGTGTGAGGTGGGCGGATGGTGACAGAATGGAGTATGATGTTGTCATAAAAATACTGTTGATACATAACAGATTATAAAATATTTTCACGTGTATTTAAAATGTTTGTTACTCACGTGAACTTTGATCTTAGCTTTAATTTCAAACTACTTTTCAATGAAAATTTGCATTATATATCAATTCACTTTTGTTATTTCAAAACTCATGCCGGAAAAATAGTTTGATCCAAATTTTATTATTGATAGATTACATGCCTTGTTCAAATCATAGGGGGTGTAGGCTGACACTTCTGCATGTGAACTTAGATATGATGACTTAAAGGCTATTTTCTTATAAAATGAAAACATGTTAAAATACAGAGAGTACAGAAATAACTATTGTAAGAGATGGAAGGCTTATATGGAAAAAGTAGTGACACTGCTTTTAGCGAAGAGGAATATACTATATGGCAGGTTATGAAATGTTTTATCTATTGGGTATCAATTTACAGGGAGCTCATAATTAATGTCTTTTTGTATAAAGGAATTGCTGGCTCATAAAAGATTAGAAGAAGTCCTTAGATAACTTTAATTACACCCAATCAGGAGTTATTTACAACTGCCTTTTTGTTCCTAATGAATTTATAAAGTGAAGACCCCTGAAAACAAATGTGCCTGCTTCCATCCTGATATTGGTAATTTTATATAATAAATATTTTAAGTCATTCCATTATCAAAAAATTACTGATTAGACCAATTTTGCTTAAATCGATATGTTCTTTTACTCACCTTATTAAAATAGTTGATTTTCCACTATAAAAACAAATGAAAAGAGCTTTTCAACCAAGAGGCACTAACTTAAAATAGTTTTCTGGAGTTGTGTCCTTTTTTTAAGAAAAATTTAAATAAAAGTATAACCTTGATTCCAAGGCATAGCCAAAGGCTAAGAAAAGAAAAGTTTAGTAAATGACTCCTATTAATCTAGCTTTAAAATGGATGAATAATATGTTACAACCTCTCTGACATATGGTGAGGTTTGCAGCAAGTTTGGCATAATGGTTTCACTTAATAAACACCTGATTAGCATTGTTTAACAGGTTTGGAGTGCATGAAAACAGTCAAATAGCAACATTCTGTCTAGTTAATTCCTCATTAGCAGACTCACAGTCACTGCATTTGACAGATTGTATACCAGTCTTGACACAAGGTGACCTCTTGCTTGGACCTGTTCATCACCTTCAGTCTGTCATAAATGAAGTCAGTATAAATGTCAGAGTGAAAGTGACATCACCAGAGAATTCATCTGATGCCTTGAAGGTTATTATTTTCCCAATATTATTATGTATAGACACAGTGAAAATATATGTAGCTACAAACCAAATGAGAATGATAAACCAGAAAAACCTACATATGAAAGCTTTTGAGTAATATTTTAAGGCATGTGATCCATAAATAAAATTCAGCAGAATTATTTAAATTATTTGACATCAAATATTATTTTTGAAAATAATGTTTAAGCTACAACCTAAATTGACGATGTGTATAGGGTTTAGAAGATTAATTGTGAAGCTCAGCTAATTATTAATATTTCTATTTAATCTACCCATACCACTGCCTTTCCTTCATAGTTTTTTTTTTTTTGAATAAAACCAAACATTGAAAGAAAGGTGAAAAACTGAATCGATTAAAAACTGTAGCTTTGAGGAGAGCTTTTAAAGAACAAATTTTGAAAGAAAAATATTTAATCATTATAACATTGAACATTTGTAAATTGAACATTTCAATGAGAAAATTCTTCAGATTCGAAGGAAATACTCATTTACCATTTTTGTCATCCTTGATAAATTATCTCTACCAAAGAGCCCCTTTTGAATCACAAAATCAATTATACAATTGTACAACATTTATATTTGTCTCCTTGACAAGAAGAAATTGAACCAGTTTCAATTTATCTGAATGAAGCCTTGATTAATGCAACATGTTATTATAAACAAAACAAAATAGATATAATGCATTCTTGCTTTATTCCATTCCTTTGTAAATTTTTCACAAAGTATTTTTTTTATTTCTAAATCTTAAAACCTAAAACAAATATTTTAAAATCAGAGGGTGCATATTGCAAAGAAAGAAAATAATCATTGGTAAAGACTAATTTTAGTGCATAGGAAGAATTGTCTATTGAATTGGAATTTTTGTAAGTATCAAAAAAAATTAAAAATCTTATTTTCATTTTAAGAAATAACCTTTAAGGCATGGACATAAATAAGAAACATATATTTCTGATAAAAAATATATATTTTAAAGCTTATTTATTTTGAGAGGGGGAGGGAAGGGTGGTGCAGAGAGGGGGAAAGCGAGAATCCTAAGCAAGCTTCATGCTGTCAGTGCAGACCCTGACTCAGGGCTTGATCTCATGAACCATGACATCGTGACCTGAGCCAAGATCAAGTCAGATGCTTGACCAACTGAGCGACCCAGGTATTACATATATATATATATGTATGTATATGTATGTATATATATGTATATATAATATATTGAAGAGAGGATTTTAAATCACATTTTCTGTGAAGTTCTTCTCTAGCCTTATTTAAGTTTTATGATTTTAAATTAAATGGTTATAGTTACAATTATGTAACTGTAATAGTAGGAAAGAGAGTTCTGGGCTTTTATACCCCCTTTTAATGTGTATGCATTCATTAATTGGATATGTTTTCTGAGGTACTGATTTTGAGGAATTTAGCAAAGAAATCACAGTAACCAAAGAGACACCATTCGAACAATGTATGAATAAAGGAGGAGTTAGTTTAACTCACTTTAGGCTTGAAGAGAATCCATACACCAGTTTCTCAATTTAAGCTAGGTCTTTTTAATACCTTGCTGTATCAACTCCTGATACAGATCTTTGTGTCTTTAACAGGGGAGGAAAGTGAAGATCAAAAAAGGTAAGCAGCCTGTCCAAAGTCATGCAGCTAGTAAATAACAGGTTGGGATTATAAATTTAGCTCTGTTATTTCAAGGGTCATGGCTGCAGAACACCTAGTCATTCATACTGTCCTGTTACAACTTCATGACACCCTGCTTTAGATCTTCTTCGTAGCTCATTCTGTTATAACTTTTTCATCTTTTTTGTTTACTGTATATTTTCCTTCAATGATAGTCTTTCTGTAATTGTTTCCTTGCTAGGTTTATATATGTAGTATAAATGTAGACTTATTTTCTTAATTTTATGTTTTTATCTCATTTATAACTTATAAACATCTTCCATTGAATCAACATCTTTCATTGTCATAACTAATTAGATGTAGTCCATTTTCCTTTTGCCCCTAAGCTAATTGCAATTGATTCAGTATACTGGTATACAATTTTCTTAATAATCTATGATATATCACATCAGGGGCAGCTGATCTATAAATGCTCATTTTTTCAAGTACAGTATTCCCTTATCTGCCTTTGTCAAATGTCATTCTTGAATGCTTTTCATTATTTTCTAATTGTCCAAATGTATTTTGTACATTTTTATTGTCAAAGATTTACCTGAGACAGGGATTTAAGGATATGAAGCAATTCAGACCCATTAATAATTTTATTCCCTGGCTTCATTAATTGTCTTTATTGTCATTTTAGTCGTTATTTTCTAAAAATCAATTGAAATTTATACATAAAACTCTTAAAACTAACCTTTTATATGTTTCCCCAAATTCTTGTGAAATTGAATAAAAATCAACAAGTTCCCTGTTGTATTTTGCATAAGAAATTAACATTTTAAAAATAGGACTTCAAGAACCCCACCTTGTGCTGATAGTAGCCAGAAGTTTAAGGGAAAAGATAGCAAACAAACCATCTTATTTATATTAAGTAAGTTTTCTTAGAGATGATCTGCCTTATTTGTTTCCCCTGATCATGACAGGTCTTGTTATCATAGTTTCATTTACTTTGGAACTTTGGATGGTAATATTTAAGACATAAGCACAAACCTTTTTGGTAAAATTACTGTCTGCTTTCCCTCGTTTTGTAGGGTAAAGTTGAGAGGCCAGCCCTGACCTGGAGAAGACAGCCACTCTTCTCTAAAGGGGTACCTTCATATAAACTCAGATTATTTTTAGTTTACAATTTTGTTATTACTGTAACAATTTTGTTACTACCTTTACTACTCCAGAATAACAACAAAATCTCGAGCTTGCTGTAGACTATAGGCTTGGTCCTTATTTACCATAGCCATTGTTCTGCTTTCTGGTATGTTCTGTGTATCCGATCAATGTTTTTCATGCTGGCCAAATCTGCATAGAATTAATCAAACATCTTGGTACATTCTTAGTCTCCCTCTCCATTCTCTCTCCCCTCTCCTTTTCTTTCTTTTTGTGTTTGTTTTAGCTTCCTTATAAAATTAGAGGCTACAGGGTGTAATTATTTCAATTTTTCCCTTGGTCCAGTGTTAGGGCCTGAATATAAACTAGAATGCATACTGTTGCTTTATTTACTAAAATTCATTTTGTTTAAAATGCTCACTTTGCTTATTTTCTTACTGGTATTATTTGGTCAAATTAGGGCCCTAAAACATTTTTATGGGCCTCGTATCTCCTGAATTTATGGACCAGATACTTATCATTGGATTTCTATTTGCCAAGAACTTATAGGACTTCAGTATATGCTTCAGGAAAATTACACAAAACATTTGTGAAATTTGGATGACTCAAGTGTTTGACAAAAATGCTAAGTTGCTCAAAAAATTTTGGCAGGGAGGTATGTGGAAAGGTCTTTCCAATGAGTTGAACCATTTCTGAATCTGATTGTCAGTATAGACTGAGCCATTTATGGCAGGATGTGTATAATGCATCATGAGTATTATGAAATATTACTCATTTCTAATTCATTACAAAAATACTTTCCCAAAGTTGCATATGTGATAGATGGCAAGAAACCAGGTATTCACATCTAATTATAAAGGTTTTTCTTTGTGCTAAAATGGACTCTATTTATCTATCAGTGCAATCAATCCATGCATTTTCTTTATGCCTGTCACCATACTACCTAAGCACTTAGCAAAGATATTAAATTAGCCAAAAAGTGTGGAGTGGGATGTTTTCCTTGTCTTTACTACATTTATCTAAGCCAGCCTAAAGCTAAGCAGACTGTGACTAATATTGGAAGCCTTATTCTTATCGCAGACAGAGTTGTTTTCATTCTTGTTATTATTAATTGGTTGAATGCCAACAATATATTCAGCACAGGACATAATTGCACAATATGTTCTTTTTCCTCCGACCTAGAAAGGGATCAACTGCTTTCATCTACTAACACTGATGCCACAGTGACGAATGCCTCTTGATAACCCCCAGTTTCCTCTCCCACCTCTCTTTGTGGATCTACTTCCCTCACCAGTTTTCTTCAAAAAAGAAACCCAATCATCATTGCCTCTTAATTTTAGAAAAGGATTTTAGGGGAAAAATCACTATTTTTTTTTAATTTTATGATAATTTTTTCAGGATTACTTAAAAAATACTTTTAATTCCAGCATAATTTAACGGTGTTGTATTATTTTCAGGTGTCCAATATAGTGTTTCAACACTTCTCTACATTACTTAATGTCAAATGTTGAGGTACAAAAGAGCAAATATATTTGTCTGAAGATAATGCATATATGCTTGCATTTTCTAGTAATACATGTCTGAAAAACATTAATTTATTAACTCTTAAAGTGTACATATGGCTTATAAAATAAAAAGCTATCTATTATGGATAGATTATGGATCAGAAACTATGTTTCATACAGACCACAAGATCTTCAAAGACAGATTTTCATACATCCCCTTTTCTCTAAGAAGAATTTGTTGTTATTTTGAACATTTCACTGACTCCAAGGGCATCCTCTAAGAAAGAACAAGGATTGCTTCTATTTCTTTGGTTTAGTTTCAGAGTTGCTTTTCTGGAAAGACTGAAGGGTTTTTGTTTTTTTGTCTTTTTTAAACTATGTAATTCCTTGAGAATTGTATTCCTTACATGTAAAACTGTCACATTTGTTACAAGTAGGGAAATGTATTACTTTTTTGCTCATTTATATACACAAATATTACTTTGAATAGTTTTGTATCGATTGTAAATGGCCCTGACCCTTAGTAAATTGAAGTATACTTTCCTTCTACATATTGAATTTGGTCAAGTGGAAATTCAGGCTGGATGGGTTTAACAGGGAGCCAGTGGCTGCCAAACCTAGAGTGTGGGAACCACGAATAGTATCAGAAATGCAAACTTTACATTAGATAGAAACTCAGGAGTAGGGGAGCCTGTTGATAGTGGTGCAGCCATCATGACACAGAAGTTCTCCTTTGTGATTTGTGTACTACCATGATATTCTTTAAAATTTAGTTCCAGTCATGTTCTGGTATGGTGCTGGACCTGAAAGAGACCTGGTGCATAAATAAATGGGTGCATTAGTATATATTATTGAGGAAAACAAAATTCCAATTATAACATGTTGTAGAGGCTTGAAGATACAGGACAAAGGATGAACCAAATGAAAACATTCAAAGAGCTTTCTGCAATAAGAGATCCATAAAAGAAACTGTAATATATGGCAGAAAGTATAAAGTAATATAAAATTACAAATTGCCATGGAAGCTCAGAAGAATATAAATCACTTAGCTGGCGTAATCATGGAACTCATCTACTTAAACTGAGCTGATAGGCAGAAATGCATTTTAGCAAGTAATAATATTTGTAACTTCTATGACTGCAATAAAATTGATTCTCAGGTGAAGTTTTCATAAATTGCAAAGATCTTCTTCAGCTTAAATTACAAATAACAAAGTAATATAAAAAAAAACTTAATTTGGGGATGAAAATCTACTCAACTATACAGGTAAACAGGGATTAGAATCTACAGGAAGCCAAAATGTGAATCTTTCATACATCCTATTTTATATATAAATTTCAGTATTTCACACAAATTCTGAATCACTGATATATCTAAATATAAAACATAGTTGGCATTTCTTGGCTATTCCAGTACTTAGCTCTGTTTAATTTTCTATAATTCCTTGAAGTAGAAGTTTAATCATCAGTTTTATTCATGGAATCATAGTATCCTCCTTCAAAACTTTTTTTTTTCTTAGCACGAACCTGTGGGCTGTGTGTGTGTGTGTGTGTGTGTGTGTGTGTGCGCGCACGCCACGTGAGCAGGGGAGAGGGGCAGAGGGAGAGAGAATCTTAAGCAGGCTCCACACTCAGCTCAGTACAAAGCCAGATGTGGGGCTGGATGCCACGACCCTGGAATTAGGAACTGAGCCGAAACCAACAGTGGATCGCTCAACCGAGTCACCCAGGCACCCCCCAAAAATGTTATCTCATCCTTCTATTTTGTAGTATTTTTCAGAACAGGGAGAACCAAGGAACATGAGCATTAGATTAATGCTAAGTGCTTAGAAATTCTGCTTCATAAATCTTTAATGTTCAAAAACATTAGAAGTTTATCATGCTCACGTAAAATCCTGGGCAGATGCAGAGGTCATAAGAGAGAGATTCTTTTCCACAAAATTATCCAGAAACCTGGACAAGAGATGATCTGTCATCTCTGACTTTTAAACATGATGGTTATCTACTAATCGTCAAGTTACCAAATGGAAAAAAAAAATATTTTAGGATAGTTTTATGGGCCAGGCCCTGAAGTGGTACACATTTCTGTTCATACTCTTTGAGGTAGATATCAGGCACAGTTTCATACCTCACGGCAAGTGTAGCTGGGTTCAAGCTGAAGACGAAAATGCAGATTCTGTGACAAAAAGCATTTTCTGTCACTGGCCACCTTTAAGGTTACTAAAATATGTGCCCAATAAGAGACCTAAAGCTGTGCTGGTCCATAGCCATAATATAACCTCTTGGTATTTTGTAGACCCTCTTCTCTTTCCCAGAGAAAATTCCTTCATTCTACCCAGATTCTGCGACACAATACACTCTTACCAGTTTTTCTCTCTTGCCCCCTAGTTCTACCTACTGGGAGGTCCTACTTATTCATTACCTCTATGGCCACATCTGAAGTAGGCACTGGGATTATGTTTTCCTTGAGGGCCTCACAGTTTATGTGATCTCTCCTCTTCTGATGAGAGTTTGCAAATCAAAATTTGATTTGCTCACAGAGGCTTCCTCAGGAAAGAGTCAAAGAAATAAAATCCGCCCCCCTCCTGGCCTCCTATCTGGAATACTTTTGACCAACTTGTTTTAAGGCAGTTTTAAGACCTATAAATAGACCCAAAGCTTTTTACTTGGCCTAGTTCTTAACTGTGTTTTCTATACATCTCTCTTCTCATCCTGGTGAAACATAGGTAACAATAAATTTTAATGGGAAGGTAGCAACTTTTCACTAAGCATCTGATCTTTGCTCAAGGGCTGGATCCTTTTTTTTTTTTTTTTAAACTTTTGAAGCTGAGAGGTCTTTATGAAATTTGTTGATCTCCAGCTTTTTTAAGACTTAGATCCTACTGTTTAGGACCCAGAAGCTGCTGACTTTTTTTTTTTTTTTTTTTTTTTTAACCCTGGGAGTTTACAGTTTTGTGACTATTCTCTCTTCCATTTCATTGTTTTAAAAAAATTTTAATGTTTATTTATTTTTGAGAGACCACACACGCACACGAGTGCACAAGCAGGGGTTGGGGGGGCAGAGAGAGGGGGAGACACAGAATTGGAAGCAGGCTCCAGGCTCTGAGCTGTCAGTGCAGAGCCTGATGTGGGGATTGAACCCATGAACTATGAGATTATGACCTATGAGATTAAGCTGAAGTCGGATGCTTAACTGACTGAGCCACCCAGGCACCCCTCTTCCATTTCATTTTTATTTGCAACCTGGACAATTCTTTAATTTTTTTAAAATCATTTCTTCAATATATTGCTAAAAACAATAAGTAAAAATGTTACGTAATACCATCTTGGCTCTTTCCAAAAATTTCCTCTAGAGCCACAAGCTTGGTGAGTCCTTGTCTTTCTTTCAAATTGTTGCTAGCAACAGTTCCTTTCAAAGCACAACATAAGTCAACATCCATAATTTGATTATTTTTACAACAATATCCTCTTTAAGGTACAAACTTCTGTATCAGTCAAGATAATGATAGCAATTCTCACAAATAATAGGTCAAATATAAATAATAGCTTAAACATAGTGACTATTTTTTGCTGATATAATAGTTCTGAGTGAGCAAAAAAGCAGGGCAGGGCAATTCTCCTTCATACTGTCAATCAGGGACTCAGGATGGTAGATGTTAGGCTATCTCCAATATTTGTCTTTCCCCCTCACCCCCTTGGGCCATGTTCATTGCAGACAGATGGAAAGGGAACAGAGCATGGGTGAAAACATAGGGAAATCTTTGGTAGCTCAGCTCTGAAATTGTTATATGTCACTTCTCACAGTCTATTAGCTAGATCTTAGACACAAAGTCATACTTTACCACCAGTGAGTTGGGATCATGTCTTCGAGCTGTGTCCCCTGGCAGAATCTGAGATCAGTCCCAGATATATGGTAAATTAAGTGAAACTTGGATTCTACCCTGTCTGCCAACAACTTATGTCATAGTTGGTCTGTGAATTCTAAAACACAGAAGCAAAATAAAAGCCTTCTCCCAGACCATATTGAGTACTATTGTACTCACTAGTCTATAGAAATGCACAAATATTATTAGTCTTATTTGAAAGTTATATAAAACCGGTAGCAAGCTCTGTCACTTCTGTCAGCATATTTAAAAAACATCAATAAACAGTGATTTGATGGTAGACTGCAGTAACTTCTAAGCCTAGAGCACTTTAGGTTTTACTACTCCCTGAAATAATTACAACTTACTAAACTAATGTGTATTGGCTTTCTGTTCAAGTGGCCTCATCAACTTTTGGACATAACCATATATTCTTAGGAAGAAACCTCTTCTCTCTCAAACTCCTTAGGTGTGGTATGAGCTGAAGAAATTATTCTTGAGTATGAGGTCCTTTTATTGCAGGGAGAACATTGCCTATAATTTTAAGTTAGTTGAATAGACGGCAATTTCAATTTAGATATTAGAGGAAAACCTTCATTATAGCAATGAACTTTCATTCTGTTGGTATAAAGGATGTTCCTGACAGATTATACTTCTTGCTCCATTAAAAATGATTCTGAAAACTTCTAGACTGGTGGAAAGTACCATTCAGTTGCAGTTGATACAAAATGGGCTTTTTAAAGTGCCATTTTTCTGCTTAACAAAATCAATAGTCTTTATTATATACAATAAGCATAACCCGCTGCCATTTCCCAGATCAATAAAATCTCCTCTTCCTTTTTGATATTCAAGTGCCTTGGAGACAATGTAGCCATTTGAATATTAATTCTGCTAGTGGAGGCTATGTCTTTATTAACTCTTAAGTCAGCAACCTACATCTTAGTTTTTTTGAAAGTAAAATGGAAAGCTTATTTGGGAAAAAAGTTATCTTATGGATAGTAAATATTTACCACGTTCACTCGATTCAAAGATTTTTTTTTTTTCTGAGACCATTCCAGACGTTCCACTTGTTGATAATCAGAAGTGGTATGCCTAGTTGCCTACTTGGGGCATGATAATCAGCTACCCCTTCATTTAGATTGACTAAACAAAATGCATTCTGCATTCACATTTTCCTCTTAAAAATTGTTTCTTAATTATAACTTATATGTCACTATCACAGAGTAGGGTGCACGGTGGACAGTAGTAATGCATGAATTCAAAGAATTTTCCAGCTCCATCCAGTCAGAAAAAAGTTCCATCACTTTAATTTTCTCTTTGTAAAAGCTTAGAAGCTTTGGATTTATTTTCTCTGTATTGATATTATCTGGATTTCAATAAGCAAGATGTATGTTAAAGGAACTAGCTAAATACATTCTATTAAAATAATACATAGGATGTATCACATACATGCTGTCTCCATCATAGAAAACACTGGTCTTTGCAGCATTTATGTATTGTTGAATTCTTTTGTGTGGAATGCTTTATTATATAGTGAGAGTCTATATTTACCTATTTTAAGTGTATCAAATGTGTAGGTATATAGCAAAAATGTGTTTTTTAGGTATATTAAATTACATAAAAGTGCAGTCTAGTAAACTCAATGTATAGATGAATAAAGTGAGGTCTATAGACTCTAGGTGACTTACTTATGATCACTGTTACTTTAGAAGATAGGATTAGAAGATATTTCTTCATTTCAAGCTGATGCTTTTTATATCAGGTATATTTTAATGGAAATATATTAATCATACAGAAAATAACCCTGCTGTAGAAATGTTTTGTTGAACTTTCCCTTTCAAGTTTAGAGACACCTGACAGATCAACAGAGGAAGTAGATTGCTGGAAATAAAATTATTAGCATTATTAATAAATTCAAGTTGCATACATGTTTTTATATGGAATAAAAAGAGTTGATTTCTGCTGCTCTTAAATAATAATTTCTCAGCAAATATGGCACTACTTTCTACATTTTAATATAACATAATTTTCATCTTCTAAAGAATGGAAGTATGGTAATGGAGCTTTCACCTGAAGAGGCTCCCCCCTTTTTTAAAATATATATATATATATATATCTAAGTTAGTTAACATATAGTGTAATAGTGATTTCAGGAATAGAATTCAGTGATTTATCACTTACATATAACACCCGGTGCTCATCCCAACAAGTGTCCTCCTCACTGCCCCTTGCCCATTTAGCCCATCTCCCCCCCCACACCCAAAATCTCTCCAGCAACCCTCAGTTCTGTGTATTTAAGAGTCTCTTATGGTTTGTTTCCCTCTCTGTTTTTATATTATTTTTGCTTTCCTTCCCTTATGTTCATCTGTTTTGTATCTTAAATTCCACATATGACTGAAGTTATAGATTTGTCTTTCTCTAATTTTGCTTAGCATAATACACTCTAGTTCCATCCACCTTGTTGCAAATGACAAGACTTCATTTTTAATTTCCAAACAATATTCCAGTGTGTGTGTGTGTGTGTGTGTGTGTGTGTGTGTGTGTGTATACATACATACATATCACATCACCTGAAGAACCTTTTGAAGTGTGGAGAAGGGACATTTGAGGTTGTTACAGTTACTCAGGACATTCCCACATATAAGTAAGATACTAGTTGAGAATCAGCTATCCAAGGAAGCAGCTTTTTTTTTTTTTAATGTCCATTGTTTCAGGCCAGAGAGAGGAAGTCTTGAACTAGGCCTCTCTACGCAGGGACAGAGTACAAAGGAAAATGCGGCCTGTCTCTGGGCAGGTAGATCTAAAATGATGAGAAAGGCATGAGTGGAATGAGGATGTCTGCCCGTGCCCCCATGCTCACCATTCAGGCGACTCATGAATGTATAACTGGAAGCTGTGTTCTTCCTCCTCTAGAGAACAGGAAGTAGCTGTTCATATCTGTTCTTTTTTTCTTCATTCTTTGTTTTTTCCTTTATTTCTACTCCTTCTGTTGCCTTCTGTCTCCATTTCAGTGATGATGAGGGATTTGTTCTTTAAAGGACTTGCAAAATAAATAAGCAGCTGAAGACTTAACTCTCACTGTGATTGACATTTCTGGGGGCCTAGGTGGCAAAGCCTTAGCCATCTGGCTAATCAGTATCTTTGGTACCATAGCATTGGAGAGTCAAGATTTAAACTATATCATTAACAAATATAAGGAGAAATTGACAATATAAGGGGGAAAGAGAAAATAATTGAATATCTTTAAATGTCCTTGTATTTTGTCATGTGCAAAATAAAACTCTTAAGTTGTGTGTTGCATTTAGGTGGGCCACAAAAAATATTAGAGACAATGTATCAAACATGAATTGAATGAAGGATATCACTGCCATGCAATAAGCTATAAGTTGTCAAGGGAAAGTACACGCTTAGCAATATGATTGGGAGAAACTAAAATGTATTAGATTTTGTATTATAATAGGTTAGATTGTGAACAACTAGTCTTTTGTCTTTGGTTGGAATTACAATTCTCTTTACCACTAATAAAACAAAAGCAAAACACACACACACACACACAGACACACACACACACACACACACACCCTACCAGAGTAGAGTTCCCAATTACATAATCAAAAAGTTTTATTTAGTTTTACTGTCTGAACAGAAGCCACTGTGATTTCACCTAACCAAATACTAGCACCCTTTTAAGCATGGTAAGGAGAATAAGAAACATCACTGAACTTTCCCATAACTATTCCATTATCCCCCACTTGTGGAAGCCTAAAAATTAAAAGTATCTTCTTCCTTTATAAAGTTGAATATACCCTGCTCTAAAGAATCAGAGGAGAAAATTGCAAAAGAAAGGAAATTTTTTAGACTGTTGCAAAAATTTGAATCTTCTTAATGTTGTTAAGCTTTAAAAATTAAGATAGTGATACATGGGGTGTGTGTCAGGGGTGGGGGGATGCTCATTTAATCCACAGCATAGTTGGAGGCAGAGGTTATTACCTCCACTTACAGAGAAGAATGTGAGAATCCTAGAGTTTAAATAACTTTCATAATGTCAGTAAACAAGTCTGTGTTGAAGGTAGACATATCCAAGTTTATCTGATTCTAAAGCCAGAATACTAGCTGTTTTCCACTGAAGAATCCTACATAACCTAAAACTGAATAGGCTTTGTACAATGCTTGTTAGGCAGATATAGACACAGAAAACTAAAGCTAATTTACAGAACGGTATTTGTGTTTTGGTGGGGAACAAGACAAAGGAAACCTGTAGTTGATTAACCCCAGGGGGAAAAATAAACAACTATTCCTATGGATCTGATAACACAAGTTCCTTTTTCTCCTTTCTTGTAGGTAAAACATGTCCTTTCAAATATAATCTTTAAATTTTCATTAGCAATTAGAGTCAAAACAGTATTTGATTTTATTCTATTAGTTTCAGGGTCTATGATTATTCATTATTGAAGCTAAAGATCATTGGTGTTAATTTATAAGGCATCTAATGTTATGAATGGGCTATACCAATTTGGAACGTTAATTTGTTATGCTAACAGGTATTGTGATCGTGAAAAGATAAACACACCAATAGAAGTTTTAGTTAAAACAGATATGGTTCACAATGTGTACTTCTTTTTGCAAATAATATACTATATTATGCTGTCAAATATGACCCAGCAGTTTGCTCATATGTGCTCTCGAGCTGTAGGGAGAGGGCAAAGGAATCACTAGGTGTACTTTTCTGATCTGGAAAACGTATGTATGCTATTTTAACTCTTGAATAACCCTAGAGAAATAATTGCTCACTTTCTCTCAGAAGTAGAAACTGAATTAGTTACTTAACTTACCTAAAAGGCAAAGATATAAAGTATTGGCCCTAGAATTGGAGCAGGTCGTTCTAAGTCATTCAGGCCTGTTCACCATATTATGTTAATTCTGCCCTTGCTCCCAACTTCCCCATCTTCCTCACCTCCATGATTGGGCATCCCCTAAAAATCTGTATATCCTATTAGGGGCACCTGGGTGTCTCACTTGGTTAACTGTCTGACTCCTGGTCATCATCTTCCGATTCATGAGATCAAGTTCCATGTTGGGTTCTTTGATGACAGTGTGGAGCCTGCTTCGGATTCTTTCTCTCCTCTCTATCTGCTCCTTCCCTGCTTGTTATCAATGTCTCTCTCAAAATAAATAAACATTAAAAAAATAATAAAGTAAAATTTGTATATCCTATTGGATAAAGTGTGGCCTTAGGAATCAGACAGACCTGGGGATGAATTTCGGGTATGTCATTTACTAGCTGTGTTACTTTGGGAAAAACGACTTAACCATTCTTAGTCTCAGTTTTCATATTAATAAAATGATGGCAGTAATAACCAAGGAGGATTATCATGTGTATTAAGGATAATAAATACAAATCACTTAGCAGAGCACTTTCTACATTCTTGGTATCTAACAAATGCTGTTGGATACAAACTGGCTATATATATTTTTTACTTGCAGAAGTTTTATTTTTCTATTTTTTAAATGTAATTTATTGTCAATTTGGCTAACAAACAGTGTATACAGTGTGCAGTTGGTTTTGGGGGTAGATTTCCGTGATTCATTGCTTGTGTACAATACCAGGTGCTCATCCTAACAAATGCCCTCCTCAATGCCCATCACCCATTTTCCCCTCTCCTCCCATCAACCTTCAGTTTGTTCTCTATATTTAAGAGTCTCTTATGGTTTGCTTACCTCCCTCTCTATTTTTTCCCCTTCCCTTCCTCCATGGTCTTCTGTTCAGTTTCTCAAGTTCCACATATGAGTGAAAACATATACCTGTCTTTCTCTGACTGACTTATTTCACTTAGCATAATACCCTTCAGTTCCATCCATGTTGCTGCAAATGGCAGGATTTCATTCTTTCTCATTGCCAGGTAGTATCCCATTGTATATATAAACCACATCTTCTTTGTCCATTCATCAGTAGATGGACATTTGAGCTCTTTCCATATTGCTGAAAGCACTGCTAGAAACATTGGGATACATGTGCCCCTATGAATCAGCGCTCGTGTATCCTTGGATAAATTCCTAGTAGTGCTATTGCTGGGTTGTAGGGTAGTTCTGTTTTTAATTTTTTGAGGAGCCTCCATACTGTTTTCCAGAGCGGCTGTAACACACACTGACCATTTTTAAAATTGAGTCTCATTTTCTTCATCATTATCATAGCATTAGTGTAGGGCAAAACAAGATAATTAATTTTTAAAAAGGACAACATATCAGTCAATGTTGAGTGCAATAATTGAAACAGCAGTGAAACAACTCTAGATATTTTGGGTGGAATGGAATTTAACATGGAGTGTTTGCTTGCTTACAAAATTTTCAAATGGCAAGAGAAAAAATGCATTTGAGTACACCCTTCAGTGAAGGAGCCAGGCCACCAGCACTGAAGTTGTAACTGTCACTGATTCCATTTTGGAACAACTGCCCTTGACACCATGAGTCTGTTACACATAAGTGGAGCACAGGGTATGGCTACTCCTCACCCACTTTTCCATGATCTCATGTTGTGGAATAGCTGTGGGAAGATGGCCTCAGCTTTATTACTGTCTTCAAATCTGGCATCAGTACTCTATGCTTGGAGAAACCTAACTACGGTAGAAGACAAGAAAACAAGGACGTGTTAGTGAAGTAGCAATGACCAAAAAGCTGGCTGGTAGACCTGAGGATGCTATTAAGTTGCTTTTATGATTTCATCAAACCTAATCTTTTTTTTTTTTTTTTCTTTTAACGCTTATTTATTGTTGAGAGAGACAGAATGTGAGTGGGTTGGGGCAGAGAGAGAGGGAGGCACAGAATCCAAAGCAGGTTCCAGGCTCTGAGCTGTCAGCACAGAGCCTGACACAGGGCCGGGGCTTGAACTCACAAGCTGTGAGATCATAACCTGAGATTAAGTCTGTCGCTCAACAGACTGAGCCACCCAGGTGCCCGTCATCAAACCTAATTTAAAGAGCTATTGGTAGTATTGTCTCACTTGTTATTTCTAATTGTCTCTTCCTGAAACTCCTGTATGTTTGTATATTGACTACAATGGATATCTTCAACAAGTTATCGATAAGTGTTTCACATTCAAATTTTCTAATACTGAGAGCTAAATTTTCAGTGGCTCGCACCTCTACGGGTTTTCACGTAAAACAACAAAAAAACAAAACCTCATCTCTTGTCATATATTGCCAAATCACAAATCAGATTTGAGCACAGCATGACTACTTGAAAAAAGGTTGTACTTGTTATTCTTTAAGTGAATTTATTTCTTTTCCTTAATCAGAAATAATTTGTGTCTTTCTGTGATTCTTTTTTAAGGCAGAAGGTCTTTTAGTAGGGATAAGTTCTGACGACATTCATTTCACCATTTGTGAGTATGTTTTGGTCTGGAATCTTAGATGTTTAGAGCAACACCAAACATTTCGCAATTTAGTCTTGGCAATTTAGTTTAGAGATTATATCACTATGTATTATCAATTGCCTTTTCCCTATTTTGTTCTTTTTTTTATGGTACTGAATTTGATTCCTGAGACCATCAATGGAGATATTTTGTTCTATCTAAAAAACGCATTTTATTAAAGCTATAGAACAGATGCTTGTGCTTGATGCCATAGGTATATAACAGAAAGTGAGATGCAAATGTAAAGCAAACACCTTGAGAAAAATAATCTGGAAAGAGCTTTGAGATCATTTGACTAATTTTGACCATTTGTCCTTTTAATGGTCCTTTCTTTTCGTTGATGGTCCATGCTTAGTGTTTCTGGAACCCTAACACAGTAGATTGTTTTAAATATCTTTGCAGCCACTTTGCACAACCTAAGTCAATTACACCTAAGCACTAAGTTTTACTAAAGAGAGGTGGAAGCCTTAAATGCCTTGCTCAAGGATTTGTGATGGTAATCTCTTTTTTCCTCTTCCTTCATCGCCATGTTAGTAGCCACCACTTGAATCCTCACTATAAGCCAGGTACTAAACACAAACACACAAATTTTGTTCAGTTCTCACAAGAAACTAGGATTTTATTTTCCTCCTTTTGACAATGAAGAAACGGAGGCATGACTTTCCTTCATTAGTTTTGTTTCCCCATCTTCATACAAAGATGGTTTGAAACAAATCATCTTTTTTAAAAAAAGAATAACTCCCTTGAACCATGTTTACCTACTGGTTTGCTCTGCTTACAGCAAATTTTACCAGAGAGAACTGTAAGGGGTATTCCTTGAAGACCTCTCTTTCCCATTTCAATTTGAATAAAAACTAAAGTGTTTCCTTGTGGATAAGGCCCAATGGAATCCAAGGCCCATGTTAAATACTAAAACCATGCATGGCTGGCACATGTTACATATTCAGTGCAAGTCAGAAGAATTGTCATTATCATGGGGCACCTGGATGGCTCAGTCTGTTAAGTGTCCAACTTTGGCTCAGGTCATGATCTTGCAGTTTGTGAGTTCGAGCCCTGCATTGGGCTCTCTGCTGCCAACTCAGAGCCTGGATCCTGTTTCAGACTCTGCGTCTCCCTCTCTCTCTGCCCCTCCCCTGCTCACTTTCTCTCTCTCTCTCTCAAAAATAAACATTAAAAAAAAAGAATGGTTATTATCTTCCATGCTATTTGATTTCTGCAAGCTTCTTACATCCTCTTTTCTCATGATCTCTTCTGGCCATGCTGACCTTCCTGTCTCTGTCTCTGTCTCTGTCTCTGTCTCTCTCTCTCTCTCTCTCATCCCCAGATCCTTTCTCTGGGAACTTTTATATCTCCTATCTCAGTTCCCCTCACCTAGTATGCCATTCAGTGATTTTCACATCTTTGCCCTTGACTGCTTTCCTTCTTGGCTTAATAGTAACTTCCACAAAGGCCATCTGTTTCCTCTGTCCATCCATTCTCTATATAAGGCTTAATTTTCACAGTATCCCTTCCCACTACTGAAGTTACCCTGTAAATGGGTGCAATATTGAACCATAGTCAGAATTTTTTTTAATCTAACGGCATATTTACTCTTTATATAGGAAGTCTTCCTTTTTATACAGAATTCAAAAGAAATGTTTCTGTATAAATTAATAGCAGATAAATACAGGGTCATTTTGTCTTGTATGTATTGCACTCATCTACATTTTTTTCCCCCTCACATGAAAGAAACAATACCAAGACCATGTATCTTCAAATTTTACCTTTGTATTTCCTTAAAAAAAACTTTTTTTTTTTTACACTTAAATTTCTATTGCAACATTTACCATAGGGCAATATTTTTTGTTTGCCAAAATGTGATGTTCAAATCCTACTGCAGATGTTGCCCAAACACACTTTTATATATAAAGCTGATGCATGTGACTATCTAAATTGATTAGAGTAGAAAATTGGGAAATGGTAAACATGAAAAGTTATAAACTAGTTTAATATTTAAGTGATGGAATTATTACAATTACACTCTCTGGAAATTGGGTCAAAGCGTTAATATTACAACTACCAAAATAGAATCTATTGCACTGTGTTCATTTGTTCATTAACTGGAAGTAGAAACTTCATTTTAATGGATTGCTTGTTACAGCAGGAGCTTTAGGGTTCTTTCGTAACTATTTCATCTGAAATTTTAAAAGGCAATTACTATCAACTTTGTAATCCTAATCCATATCAAAATTCCTTTAGGTACTTGTCTTCTCTATTTATAATGCATCTGTCGTTAAGAATTGTAAAAATTTACATACATACCACTCCATTCACCCTTTTGGAACTCTGTAGTAGTCTTCTATTAATTTCCTTTGAATTCTCCATTGAACTTTTCAAAGCATTCTGTTGTAACATGCTAAAATTTGTTAGCATTTTTTATTGCTGTTATAGAGCTAAATGTTTCATGAACATGCAGTATGCAGCATTATTTTCTATCTACTTTAATAATGTCAATAGCATTTATTGTACAAGACAAAATTTTGCAGCCACTATCTTTATTACAAAAACTAGAATGAGTGGGACACCAGGGTGGCTATATGGGTTAAGTGTCTGACTCAGCTCGGGTCATGATCTTGTGGTCCATGGGTTTGAGCCCCGCTTGGGGCCTTGTGCTGACAGCTCAGAGCCTGGAGCCTGCTTTGGATTCTGTGTCTCCCTCCACCCCCCTCTACTCCCCCACTGGCACTTGGTATCTCTCTCTCTGTCTCTCTCTCAAAAATATTAAAGACTAGAACGAATATTTTCCTATCATTTTGCTCTATCATCTCACCTTAAAGATGGTGTTAAGCTTAATACTCCAAGTCTTCAATGATACTTTGCCAAAAAAAAAAAAAAAAAAAAGGTATCATTAACCTTTCAAGCAAATCAACACAGCTAGTTTTAAATGTTTGTCAAGGTATAAATGTTCTACAGCAGAAGTAAAGTTCTTAGTTATAATTACAGGAACTCAAATGGTCTCATCAATAGCCCAACTCCTCAGGGACTGTTCTTGTGATTTCTAGGCTTTGCAAAAAGCACCTTAATAACTGGGTAAAGCAGTCATAACCATGTATTGGGGGATCCCTGGAAAACCATTCAATGCATAAATCTTATACCACCAGTCTAACCAGACTGCATTTTTAAATGGGTTTCATAATCTCTAAATTGATACCTATTTGAAGGTCACCATAATTGTCCAACTGTTAGACATTAATTTATAAAATTTCGTAGGCTAATCGAGTTAAAACAAACAACCATAAAGTAAGTGATTGCATTTATATAATATCACAGACAGTGGTATTAATTTAACTCCAGGTCATAAAAATTATATAAATGATTCAAGAAAAAAATGCTTACCACATGATGTTTCTCACCCTGGATTACCTAGATAATTACTAGTATATAAACTTTCATGGGGGTACAGGGAAGACAAAATGCCCCCCCCCCAAATGGAAATAAATCAATGTTGTTTTAGCAAATGTTATTCTAATTTTCCATCTCAGTATGAATGGTTTGGGTATTATATTAAAATTAAATTTAAGTTTTAAGCTAGAAACTTTTTCTGGAAGTCCATGGTCATCCATCTTGAACTCCAAGCATGTAGGAAGACATAGGTAGAAGTATATTAAATCTGACAAATGACCTCCCATGTGCAAAGGAGGAAATAAAGATTCATTCTCCGTGTTTGTGAGATCATTTTGATGAAGGAAAGGCTAATTGAGGATGACATACATTCTAAATCTAATTCAAATCAGCATTTTTACATGAAGACTCATCACATTTCCAATGGTACACGCTACCATAAAACAGCTTAGTAAAGACATTTTGAATTTGATTCTTAGAATTTTTTTAAATGCTTCATCAGAACTGACATTTTTAGGGGTAATGAGTTTCCAATCTTAGTATTAGCTCAAACTGGATACCAGTGGTATTTTACACCTTTTATTTAAAAAGGAGCATTTTTCTTTAGCATAATTAAGTCTTATGTTGCAGAGAAAATTGCAACTAATATGCGATTATGCCTGGGAAACATGTGGGGAAAGTGCCAACACAGGGTTTCTCACAGTAAAAGCAAATCACCTTGAAATGATTAAAATGTTAAATTATGAAGGACTCCTCCTTTGGCATTCAAAGAATAATCCTATTCCAAGACCAAGTAGCACTAGTGTTGTTTTTAAAATGAAAAGGTGATTGCTAACTCTTTCCTTTTGAAATGCTCCAAAATTAGCGTTAATATTATCTTATTAACACACAGTTAACAGCTCACTCTGTAAAAAAGACCACCACATCTTTTATCTAATAGGTAGTTCTGTTAATCCTGCAAATTTCATACTATGGATATCATTTGCTAAAAGTCAGGGTCATTTATATTTTATGCTTAGATAAAATTGTATCTTGGCTATATTTACATAGTGACAACTCAAACCATGGAGGACAGCCACTTACTAAGAGGTTAGAGACAATATCCAGGAATTGCTGCTTTTAATATGATACACTATATATCAGTAATTCTAATTACATTTGGAAACAAACATCGGTATGCAAGTCAGTGGTTGTAAACATGTCCTATACAAAGATCATCAGCATGGTCTGTTTATGGTACTATATTCTCACCCATGTCATGGCCGTTCCGCTTTCTTCCAAGAGTGGAACAAAACAGAATGCCTAGATATCTAATTTTGAATTCAAGAAAAATTTACTTTTTTATAGTAGAATTTATTTATAAAAATAGGTCAACTATATTTTCAAGATTGATATTTTGGGAAAATTTGATCTCACCTCAGGATTGAACAGTGAGCCTTTCTATCCTGTGTATCTGTGAAATATCGATTGTATCTCTGGAAATTATAATGTATAGGTATGTACCCTGCCTCACCTTAGTTTCTAAAGTTCAAAGGAACTGAGTATGTAACTCATCTGCTTATTGCCAAAAGGAATCTCTAAGCAATTCTGCTATTTGTTTCCAAAGATAACAGGGAGAATGTTATGGACATCACCTGTGGTCATTTATGTTGATGGAACAATGTATTGTCAAATCATTTTTCACTTATAGGTTAAAAAAATGACTATGAATCTAGATTAATTTTCTGTAAGCTTCACTTCATATGTAGACATAACAATGTGCCCATAACAGTACCAGAGATTCCCAGGATAAGTTGCAATTAAATTTATTTAAAACAAATATTCATTAGATGACTTTGCTGGCATGTTGTCATTAAAGAAGTTGAGAGAAACACAGAACACTGACTCTTCTTTATGACAGAAAATTCTTTGACTGGATTTCTGTAGCACTTGATATGTTTTAAAAATATTCTTAAGAGTTCTGGGGCGCCTGGGTGGCGCAGTCGGTTAAGCGTCCGACTTCAGCCAGGTCACGATCTCACGGTCCGTGAGTTCGAGCCCCGCGTCGAGCTCTGGGCTGATGGCTCAGAGCCTGGAGCCTGTTTCCGATTCTGTGGCTCCCTCTCTCTCTGCCCCTCCCCCGTTCATGCTCTGTCTCTCTCTGTCCCAAAAATAAATAAAAACGTTGGAAAAAAAAATTAAAAAAAAATATTCTTAAGAGTTCTGAATCCTTTCACATGAAAATAGATAGTAGTTCTACATATTCATATACCCCTTTTGTTTTATGGACAAAATTTATCAAGTATATTTTGAATTTGGGTGAAAAATGGATTTTGGGGAAAGCATTACTTTAAAAATTCTTTTTAATATTGGTTTATTTTTGAGAGAGAGAGAGTGCAAGTGGAGGGTGGGCAGAGAGAGAGGCTGACACAGAATCTGAAGCAGGCTCCAGTCTCTGAGCTCAGAGCCCGACACAGGGCTCAAACTTGTGAACCCTGAGATCACGACCTGAGCCAAAGTAGGATGCTTAACCAACTGAGCCAACCATGCACCCCATGGACAACATTACTTTTAGGATCTTCTTTGGTAACAGTGGTATTGAAAGTAGTAATAATATTCAATATTTATTGTTCTAAACCCTTTTCTCAAATTTATAAAACATTTACACCATACACCTATGAGCTTATTAATAATCTATACATGAGGAGACTGAGGCATCGAAAAGTTACATAACTTGACAAGAGTCTCCCTCTAGTCAGTGGCAGAGCTGTGGTTTGCTTCTAGGTATTCAGACATCAGGGTCATTACTCTTAATTGATAAAAATAAATTAATGAAAGGAAGAAATACTCTAACATGAGAAAATACAATTGTAGGAAGGATATTATATTGTTTTAGGTTTTGTTTCTTTTTTTTAGAAAAGTTAAAACATCGTTCATTCATTTAAAAACACACTCTTGATATTTAGTATGTTCCTAGAACAATAAAAGGGACTCACAAAATATTAAGAGCAACATAGGCAAGTAAGAGAAAAGGGAACAACTTATAAGGACATAATGGCAGTGCAGAATAATTGTTAAAGAGATGGAGTGGGCTGAAACTTAGCCAGGATGGGGATGAGTCAGGGAAATGTGGCATTTGAATCCTAAATGGGTGGGAGTAGAGCGAGTACTAGGGGGGTGAATGTTCTGGACAGAAAAAAAACAGGCTTAAAAATCTACACTGTGATGTGGAAACTCCACATGTTTCAGTATGGCTGGAGATGACATTAAGGGGGCTGAGATGGTAAAGTTAGGCAAAAACTAAGACTTCAAAGGGACTGGCTTTGAATCTTTAACACTAAAAACAATGTTTGTTTATTTTTGAGAGAGCATGAGCTGGGGAAGGGCAGAGAGAGGAGACACAGAATCTGAAGCAGGCTCCAGGATCCAAGTGTCAGCACAGAGCCCCATGAGGGGCTCAAACTCTCAAGACCTGAGATTATAACCTGAGCTGAAGCCAGATGCTTAGCCAACTGAGCCACCCAGGTGCCCTTCAAAGGGCCTGACTTAGAATCTTAAGAAAGGACAAACTTTTCAGCAAAATAATGCATAACAAACTTAATGTTGCAGAAGTATGACTCTGGAAGCATCAAATGAGGCAGATTGGAAGAGAATATTCCTAGAAGCAACAAATCAGCCTGGAGACTGATTAGGAATAGGCTGATTGATGAATGGTTTGAAGGTACAAAAAACATCAAGACAATGGAATTGGATTTAAAATCTGTTCAGGGGATGCCTTCCTAAGACAAGGTGACTGATTAGACTTGGGTGTGACCACTTAAATAAAGGTATCTTTCAGGTTTCTGATTTGGGCAACTTGAAGTGAGTTGGGAAATAAGGGTGTGATTCAGTGAGATAAAAATCCAGAAAGAGGGGTTAGTTTGAGGAAAGCTGTTGAGTGATAATTTGTCCATCCAGATGAGATGTCAAAAATCCAACTAGATACACAGATTTGAAATGCATTAGAGCTCTGGGTTGAAAAGCCAGAGTAGAGAAATCCTTTGTTGATTGCCAACTAGGTACATTTTGGGTTCTCATAAAATCCGTGAAAGGATTAGACTACATTCATATGTGTTTTATTGAGGAAACTGATGCTCAGAAACCATAAAGGGGGGGGGGGGGAACTTCTGCAGTTAGAAAGTAGTAGTGCTGGAATTTAAGCCGTAAGTGACACTAAACCCATTTGTCTTCCCCTCATCTACATGTTGTCATTCATTCCAGGCAATGCTTGAAGCTATGAGATTGCAAAAGGGAGGGTATTAAGGAAAGAGAAAGATACTGACAAATTACTGAAAATTTATAATCTTTAAGAAGCCAGAGAAGGAGAATCAAGCAAAGGAGAACATAAGAAATAGAGAAAAGAAAAAAATAGTGTTACAAAAGCAAAAACAGAATAGAATTTTTTAAAGGTAGAAAGATCCACAGCATCAAATAATGAAAAGAAGTTAGAAAAACGATGTGGTTTTGTTTTTTTTTTTTTTTTTTTTTTTTTTTTTAGTTAGCATTGGCTTGCTACCTTAGACTAATACTTCCTAGAAGTTAAAATTTCAAACTTTACACATCATTTAAAACCATTGGTTTTGAGGGTTCCCTGGGTGGGTCAGTTGGTTGAGCATCTGACTCAGGCTCAGGTCAAGATGTCACAGTTCGTGGGTTTGAGCCCCATGTTGGGTTTTGCACTGACAGAACAGAGTCTGCTTTGCATACTCTGTCTCCCTATTTATCTGCCCCTCCCCTGCGCACGTACTCTCTCTCTCTCTCAAAACTGAACATTTACAAAAACATTTAAAACCATCGGTTTTGAGAAGATAGATAAAACTATAGGTAATGCGTATATTTCTGGCTGGTTTGCACTTCTGTGGTGTGAGAGAAGCTGTGCACAGGATATGAGGTAAAGGTCTTCAGCTCAGATTCCTTTCATGGGGCTGGCATGTGAGGCGGGGGGATGACGATGACATTTTGAATTAATGCAAGATTTTTCTGGAGATATTTTTCAAGGCAGGTGCAGTTTGATGTTTGGAACAGTTAGCTTTAAGATCTAGGGACTTTAAGGTGCTCTATTCTAGCTCGGTGGCCTGCTATAGATTACAAGCATCAATTATCAAGTTTTCAAACATTCACCCAATGACAGCCTTTGAACTTTTAAGAAGCTCCTTCTACTTTCCCACCTTCCTGCTTCCAAAGAAGTTGTATGGTTGCAGTATGCCATGTGCATGAGGTTTACTTGAAAGCCCTTAAAGCCCTGATGTAAGTTCTTCTTTCTCACTCTGTACTCTTTGCTTAGGAAGGCACATCCATGCCCTTGCTTTTAATTATCCTCTATCCTTCAAAGACTTCACACAGCATTTCTGCTCAGAAATCTCTTAGCACCACAACATACCTGTCCAACTTCTTTGTCAGTTCTTTCATATGAATGCAGCAAAGTGATTTTGCATCTGGTGTATCTAAAGGTCATCATGGTCATTCCATCAGATCTTCATCTCTTCTCTGAGGGAATTTGATTATTCACTAAGTTGCACAAGGGGATCCTGGAAATGGCCTTTGGTTCATCTCTATTTCACTCTCTCCATGTATTCTCTTTCACTAGGTCCTACTCCTTTCCATCTAAATATATTGAGCATGTTGTCCATGCTTCTGTCATCTTTGGTTCGAATTACTTCAACAGCTCTTAGCTGCTTTTTTTTTTTTTTTTTAAGTTTGTTTATTTTGGGACAGAGTGTGTGTGGGATGGAAGGGGTGAAGGAGCAGAGAGAGAGAGAGAGAGAGAGAGAGAGAATCCCAAGCAGTCTCCACAGTGTTCCCATGGAGCCCGATGCAGGGCTCAAAGTCATGAACAGTGAGATCATGACCTGAGCCAAAGTTGGACACTTAACCAACTGAACCACCCAGTCATTCCTTAGCTGCTTTCTTATAATCACTTTTGTAGATACCCACCCCTTCCAAATTCTTTACATTGTAATCAGTTGGATCTTTTTAAAACTCTACCAGAACTACTTTAATTCTACATTTAAAATACTTTAAGTTCTATGCATTTTTCCTAAACAAAAAAATGGGAAAAATATCTTAAGGTAGTTATTAAGCCACGTATATTGAACCCCAGCCTACCTGCCACTTTCCCTCGGCATTTCTGTACTCCAGTCACATGGACTCTTTCTCCATCCTAATGTTTGTTTCTGCTTCCTGGTCAATGAATGAATGAATTGCTATTCCTTAAAATGATCCTCACCACTTTGCCTAGTTAACTCCTGCTTGTCCTTTGGTCTCAGTTCCACAGTTTCTAGAGAAGTCTTTGCAACCCCTTTTCCAATTGGTTCAGGCCTTCCCTGTTTATGTTGCTGTACCCAGAGAACCCTGTTTTATTCCATGACACTTAAAGTAACACTTACAATTTTTAAAATATTTATGAAGTTTACAATGATGTGAAATAAATATTGAAAAATAGGTCAGTATTCCCAGGAATTTATTTGATATGTTAATGAGAGGCAATTCAGATTCTTCCAAAACACATATATATAATTTTATAACTATATATAACTTAGCATATGTAATTTTTTTTTATTTTAAAAAAATTTTTTTTAACATTTATTTTTATTTTTGGGACAGAGAGAGACAGAGCATGAATGGGGGAGGGGCAGAGAGAGAGGGAGACACAGAATTGGAAGCAGGCTCCAGGCTCTGAGCCATCAGCCCAGAGCCTGACGCGGGGCTCGAACTCACGGACCACAAGATCGTGACCTGAGCTGAAGTTGGACACCTAACCGACTGAGCCACCCAGGCGCCCCTAGCATATGTAGTATTTTATATACCTATGCATATAGTATTTTACATACATATTTTATATATACAATGTTACAAAAATCCATGGCATAGAGAGGTCTTGGAGACCCAGAAATTACTAATTAGCTTTCAGGTTTATATACACATAGAAGTCACTTAATGAGTTTTTTCATTAAATACATTTAAATATGAGAGTATGATCTATAAATATACCTTGGAGGGGCACCTGGCTTGCTCAGTTGGTTAAGACAGCTCAGAGCCTGGAACCTGCTCCGGATTCTGTGTCTTCCTCTCTGCCCCTCTCCTGCTCATGCTGTCTCTCTCTGTCTAAAAATAAATAAAAACATGAAAAAATTAAAAAAAAAATATACCTTACAAACCAGGAATTCTAAAATAAAGCTCAATGAGTCAAAGAAATCACTTCCTTTATCAATGTACACTCCATGTTATTTGGTGTTTAAAAATAGGGAAGTTGATGCCACGTTCTGTTCTGCTCTGCTCTTTCCCTGCATCTTCAACATGTTTCGCTTTGACTGAATAAATTAACTGCAAACAACTGCTTTTACTAGGTTTTCATTGAGTAACAAGAGTGTATTAAAATTACCCACGAATTGCTCAGGCACTCAGAGATCTGCTTTGGGTGCCTGAAAATGCATGCTTTAAGAATCTTTAGTCATTAATATCAACTCAGAAAACACTAAGGGTAAAAGGCCCAGTATAATATATATCTTAAGATGCTCCACTTGTAATGATTTCATTGTTCTTTTAAGGCTTCATTTATTCTTGACAGAAACAATTATGTGAAGTAATTATATCTAAAGTCAGGCATTGTGCAGTGTTCAATTTGGAAGGTAAAGAGCATTGTTTGACTGTTGTTACCAGGCACATTCCTGATAGAGAACAAATGCTTACATCAATAGGAATCATGCACTTCGTAATTTATTCTTTTATTCACATATGCTGTTATCATAATAAGTGCCAGGTTAACCATCTTAAACACAAGGACAAAATTACTAGAATAACATCAATTGGGGAAAGCAATATAGGAGCAACTCATCAGTATTTCGCTTGCATGGCTTGTTATTTTATAGGGCTCTTTTTCCTTGCATGACCAAATGTTGCATAATTGACTGGACAGGATTATTCCACAAGACATCCGAACAAGATTGAAAGGCCAATGCCCTTGGTGAATAAACTGGATAATACATAGAATTTAAAACATTTAACTTGACCAGATCCTGAAAATTAAATGAGGTACTCTTTAGATAGAAGTATTTTCGCACAATAAAATTATTTCATTTTTAAAGATAGATGATTGGATACAAATTATCTACATTAATACCTAACTTCCTTATAGCTTGAAGGAGTTCTCAAATTCCCTAAGGTCGTCTAAATTGTAATGAGCCAAACTGACATATTGATCCTTTGCTTACATCTAAATAACTCTGCATATTATATGAGTGTATTAAGCAATTTTTGGTAAAAGAGAAAATATACATATTAAAGCGTTCACCCTTGAATCTAAAAGTCTTGTTTCTTTTCATTGTTTCCCTTGAAAGGTGTGTATATATTTCAAGGTGTCCTATATTTATTTAAAACTTTGTTACAACAAATCAACTTTTTATAATTATGATCTTCAGACTAGCAAGCATCTCCAGACAGTGTCTTGAGTATACATACCAGTTTACCTTGTCAAAAAAGATTGTGTTTCTTTCTATCAAATACCTTAAGTATGATTATTAACAGCATTTATTTCATTCCATAAAAGTATCATCTGTAATAAGGCTACTTAATACCAAAAGGAACTGGCCAAAATAACCAGGCTGAAATGATTAACAACTTTGAGTACACGTTTCATCTTTACTCCAAGTGAAAGTGAACAGCAATTAACTTTATAATTATATGTAATATAATGAAACCTTTTCAGGGCTATCCTTCTTCTTACTGTCCTAGTACCTTCAATAGTGAAGGAATGAAGCCTTATTATAGTCTCTAAAGGTTAATGCCAATAATTCTAGATCCTACATGTGCATCAAACTCTCATGTGAGAGTTCTTAATTTGAGTTATATAGATTTCTAGGATCCAGAGATTACGTTTAGGGATCTATGAACTCCTGATATGGTGTGTACGTTGTTGATTATGCATTTTCTAGGGTCAGGGTAAGCAATATTGGGCATTATGGCAACAGTGAATCCTGTAACTAGTTATAATGGTTGATCATTACTTTGATTCTGTAGGACCTTCATCCATCTGTTCATCTGGAACTAACATTATTCACCCAGATTCCATCCACACAGTTATGGTGGAAATTGACATACTGAGTGGTGGTGATGGGCACATGACCCACACTTAGCTAGTCCCTACTAGGAAATGTATGGATAATATTGTGAGACATAATAGTCTCTGTAACTGAACTAAGTTATAGTATATAAAATCTGAAGCTATGAGAGGCCACACTTATTTAACGTAGTGAAGAAATACAGGAAGTAAGCTGTTGATAGACAAATACTGAAGGAGACACAAAACAGCATCAGAAGAAATGATAGTCCTAATGATATTTGAACAACAGGATCCAGTTTATGAGTTCCTATAGAATACCTGACCTCAAATTACATAAAAAACCCCAATATATGGGCTCAAATTGTTTCTTGTGACCAACAGAGCAATAACTAATCTGTTAAACATCTCATTTTTTAAGCCACTGTTTTTAAGGAAAGATGGTGATTTAGAAATAAAATCACAAAACTAACCCTCTATTAAGACAAATACAATAACAAGATGTATACAGGAGAAAAAGTTTCAGGATCTCTCAAACTAAGGAAAACTAGTAAGGAGTAAACGCCAAAAATATAATATTATAGGAATCAATTCATGTCTTATACCACTCCTCAGATGTGGTAGTGAGGGGAAAGGGGGAGGGAGTGAAAAGAAAGTACAAACAAAAGTCTTAAAAATTTCATTTGTGTCCCTCAATTTAGACTACAGTGAATGCAGGAAATGAAGAGGAAGTAATATTAATAGACATGGAGTGGCATTCTGCAGTGGAAAAAATTTCCTACCACCATGGAAAAATACTGACTCACTAGAATTGGAGCAGGCCAGGAGTCCCCGTTTTATTGTTTCCTTGGTTGGAGGACTTCATATTAGGGCCCAAAGCATGGTTGTTCACATTTGTAATTCCACAACAACATAATGGAACAGAATTTTTTTTTTTTAAATTAGAAAGTAGAAGACTGCTGTAAAAGATGGACAGAAGTAACTATGTGAAAGTAGTTCTATGGGAAGTACGGTGATGACTGAGATATGAATTGCATGTTTGGGAGACACGACACTAAGAGATTACATTTAAGACCCTAATAAATTCCCATTCTTTCCTAAAAACTTATTAACATGACGGTTAAAAATAGAATCTTTGAAATACTCCTTTTTCTAATTTAGAGAGATGACTACCTTAAAAAGAAAATTAAATTCCATTTCAATGTGGAATCAAAGAAACCAAGAAGGAAATGAGGAAAATATAAAACTAAAATAATAGAAAAGAACATAATGAGAGCAAATTACATTTCAAAAATCATATTTCCAAGTTACAGAAAAAAAAATGTCCAAAATCTAACATTTTTTCTTTAGAATTCAAAACAAAACAAACCTGTAGGTCAAAAAGGTGCATAGGGCTACACCAACATTGTTACATCATCATTATTCCTCAGATACATCTTAGTGAATTCTGTGACTTCAAGTTAAAGAGTACTTTAAGTGCTCAGGTAGAAAAAGAAAATGAAATGTGAAGTAGGGGAACCAAAAGAAAATGAAAAAACAAGTGAATGCAGGCATTATGAGAAGATTCAGTATGAGAGGGTATTTAATGACATAATTCTGACACTAATTGCCTGTAGTTAGTGTAGACCACACACTTTAAGGGCTCCATCTTACGAGACTGTCCCCAAATGCAGGCAGTGGGTCCCCAGGTTACCCACAGTTTTGTTACCTACAACCAGAGGTTCCCACAACTTCCTCCCCAGTTTTGATCACTTGCTAGAGTTACTCACAGAACTCAGGAACATCGCTTATTTACTATTACTGATTTATTACAAAGGATGTCAAAGGATACAAAAGAACAGGTGAAGAGAGGGAGGACAAAATCTGGAAAGGTCTTAAGCACAGAAGCTTCTGTTTCTATGGAGTTTGGGCTGACCACCTTCCCAGTACCTGGATGTGTTCTTGTTCACCAAGAAACTCTGGGATCCCCATACTTTTGGGATTTGTATGGAAGTTTTATTATATAGATATGGTTGATTACACGATTTGTCTTTGGGGATTAATTCAATTTCCTGCCCCTCTTTCCTTCCCAGAGGTCAGGGTTTTCCAACAGTCTAATGATTTGGCTGGTTTCCCTGGCAACCATCCCCCACTCTGTGGTTATCTAATGGGCTTTCCAAAAATCACTTCATTAGCATAAATTCAGGTGGAGTTTGAAAGGGCTTTCTATGAATAACAAAAGACACTCACCTTTATTGTTCTGGAGCTATTTCAGGAACTGAATACAAAAGATCAAACATTGTAACAAAAGATGCTCCCATAGCTCTTATCACTTAGGAAATTACAAGGATTTTTTTAGGTTTGTGTCAGGAATGAGATGAACACCAAATATTTCTAATTGTAAATCGCGATATCACACACAAAAATTAACAGACCTGACAAAAATAGAAAAGCCCAGAAAATTAAATGCCAAGATTTTAAATAACAGGAAAAAAATACTTAGAAGTACCTTAAAAAATAGTATACCAGAACTTTACTCAATAGATTTTGAAGATGTGCAAATGATGCAAAGTTGGCAAGTAAGTGTTCAATGGTAAAAAAAATAAAAACCACTAAATATGAAAAATCTCAAAATATATGTCTAATTTCAAAACAGGTATATGGGAATAGTTGTCATTTTTACTGATATAATTGTCTTTCACATTGTTGAGGAGGAAACACTTTTGTCATCCCTTCAAGATTCTTCTGTTTGGTGTAAGAATTAAACTGACAAGACTGAGTAATAGGAGAAATTAAACTGAATTCATACTTAGGGAGATATCCTATGTACGGGACCTAAGAAATGACCAGGTCAGGAAGTTGTTACACTTTTTTAGAAAAAGAAGCATAAATCTGCGAGGAATTGACAGGACAAGGAAAACGTAGGTTTGGGAGCTTCAATTAGCATGGAATTCTAAACAAAAATTGGCCCGAGGTAGTAAAATCAGCAGAAGTAGGAAATGTTTATATTGTCTTCTCTGGCCCTGAACTTCTTGTCTATGATGATAAGAATGTCTTTCTCCTGGTACAAGGAGGGTAACTTTCACATTGGAGATTTATTTTCCTGACTTCTGGAGATAAAGGAAGACCAGAGTGTTCTTGCCCTGCTTGTTTCTTGAGTAAATTTAATTCAAAATAACCAATGTGATACTGTGGCATATCTGGGGGCAGCCTGCCCCGAGCCCCAGTAGCATTGTTACATTGCAAAAGCAGAGAACATGTATATTCTGAATAGGAGATCATTATCAGATTTTTGATTGGCAAGTATTTATGGAGTTTCATAAACATAAATTCATGTAGCTTATAAAAACTTTGTCTTCATTTTTCACTCAGCAGTTATTTTGAGATTTATCCATTTTATTTAATCATGCACCAATAGTTCCTTCTGTTTTTTTTTTTTGGCCAAGTAATATTCCATTGTGTGGATGTTTCACTATTTATTTATTTATTTATTTAACCAGTGATGGATGTTTGGGTTCTTTCTAGTTTTTTCTTTTTTTGTCTTTAGTTTGTTAACATGGTAAAATACATTGATGTGTTTTTATGCTTAAAAAAGTCAGTGATTTATGTAGTATCTATGCCATATGGCACTCTTTTTATGAAAGTTGAGGCAATGCAAATTTATAGTAATAGAAAGTTCAGTGGATATGATGGACTATGGGTGGGAGTAGGGGAAGGAGAAAGAAGGTTTAAAAAAGGACAAAAAGGAACTTTAGGGGAAAAGGAAATGTTCACCATCTTTATTGTGGCAATGGTTTTACACATGCATCTGTTTGTCAAAACATAAAAATGTACACTTTAACTACAGGGAGTTCAATGTACACATTTATATCTTAATGCTGTTAAAAACTGGCAGGTTTCATCTTTCAATCTTGGCTTGTAGATGTCATCTGAAATGCTTCTGAAGTACATTTGCATTGATGAGGACACAGAGGGGATCATCCTTATTTTATAAGTCTTCCCCATCAATAAGTTCACCAAAGTCCATGGTGACATCTGCCAAAGGCTCTGAGTTCTGTAATCTGTCAGGGCTAATGCCTGGGTCCTCTAAAGCCTGAAACTAATGGTTATACAAATTATAGTGCATGGTTTGGCAATAAATGGATTTTACTTTAATTTGTTTTAAGGGGAAGGCAATTTTATCTCATTGATTTTCAATCTTTTTGTACTCACCTGTTTATTAAACATTGCTTTATCTCCCTTTGCTTCATTTTTATCTGTAGTAAATATTAGTTGTTGATAATGAAGGCTTAATGTATATCCTATTTTCTATTCAGAAGGAGAGACTTCTTAATGTAGACCTTCACTTAATAAATATTATCTGCCATATGTAAACATTAGATGTTCATTTTACAGATGAAGAAAAGCAGATACTAAGCAATTGCTTTTTGTTGTCATTTGTTTTGTTTTTATCATAGTTCTAGTAAAACCAAGATAAATTTTAAGAACTCTGGAACATCAGCCTCCTGTCATTTTGCCTTCTCTCTACATATAACCTATCAGTAGTAGTCTTTGCAAGTGCCAAGTGTGTTAAACCAATGATGTTTCCTCGATTATTTCAGAGTTGTCTAAAAATATACACCATTTTAAAGGACTTTTGTGGTATGGATGTGTTTATAGTCAATCCAGTGAAAAAGAGGGACTATTTCTTAGTGAAAAAGTTTGGATATATAATTAGATGAAATAGTGTATAAAAAGATTAAGATACAAAAGGGAAGAAATGATTGATACAGCAAGAAGAGAGGTGGGGTGCTGGGAACAGCTGATGTCTAGAAAGCACTGGTGTCTGGCTGATGACCTTTGCACAAACCCTGCTGTCTTCCAGAGTGAAGTTAAAGGCTGTAGATGTGATGAAATTTGGAAGTTTTGGGTTCAAGAGCAAATGGCTAAGAAAGAATTTTTCAGACATTTTTTACTACAAAAAGATGATTTTAATGTAGTGTGGGGACAGGACTCATGGGCAGAAAAAAAGTGCTCTGGGGTGGTAAGAAGTGAGTGATTCTATACCTTTAAGTTGGCAGAGGGGTGAGGAACAGAGATAAAGCAATTGGTGAGGAATTTTGAGGCAAGGATTTCAAGACCTTGAGGGGCTAGATGCTGTTAGGATAAGATTAATTTTAGTCTCTAGCAAAACATCGACATTAAGGTAGCCATGAGTTCCTAGAGGAATGTCACTCTGAACATCTCAAGTATTTATTAGTGGGCTGCAAGTTGTAGGAGATTTAATTTAAGCTATAGTTCTCTTGCCTTTATTTTCCTCATCAGATGGGTAACCATTCTACACCTGGCCTTAAATTTATTTGACCATAGTATCTTCAGTGTTCATCTAGTTATAACCAAACTGGGACCTAGTTATCCACCCAGAGTACTTTATCTTAGAAATACATTTAGACATTTCAGTGTGTAATCACTTCCTCTTACCCTTTTAGCTTTCTATTTACTCCCTCCTAACAAATTTCTATCTGCAACTTGTATTCAACTCTCTTGTGAGTGTATTCAACAATATGTTCCATTACTTTTTAGTCTAATTTTCTCACTACTCCTCAACTTTTAAGGAATATAATTTTGTTTGGCCTCTACTGGAGCTGGGGGTTGCGGGAGGGTTCAGAGTTTCTAGAAAAATTTTAACATCTCCACCTATCAGCATCTTCTCCAATGGATGATCAACTCTCTTACAGGCCCCAATATTTTATTTTTTAGTTTGCTCCCCCACATGCAATAGATATTTCAGACATTTTTTGTGGTATTTTGAATCCCACTGCCTGCCCTCCCCACCTTCCTCTTGTTCTTACTGGCTGCTTTCAACACTCTCAGCACTGCAACAATAGTGACAGAGAAGAACATCCTCTAGATCCTGTAATGAATTCCACAAATTCAGAGTCATCTGCATTTGTGTTCTCCCTTTCCTCTTCTTTTCCTGATGAAGTGGAAAAATATGTGGTTTCCTCTTAGCCTTATACTGCTATTTTCACTCCAGATGTTGTCTTCTTCAACCTTCTCAAGTAAGAAAATGCCTCTCTTCTGTCTCTTGTCTCCCTCTGTCTCCCTTTCTCACTCCCTCTGTGCTTTCAACCTCTTTCTCTTTTGATAAAGTTTTGTTACCTGTATTACTTAAGGCATACATTTCTTCATTACAGATTGATCCCTTCTTGCTCTCTCCTCATTCTGCATACACTTGCCTTCACTTTTTTACCTTAATCTATTACAATTTCCCTCCTGTCATTTCTCCAAAGAGACAGTCTTCATCTAAATTCTCACCCATGATGTCATTAATCAAATTATCTTGGTGCTTATCACACTTCAACTCTAATAACACTGAACATTGTTAACCTGTTTATCTTTTTAGAAATTCTCCCTTTACATCCAAGAATTGCCTAGTTTTCTCCTAATACTTTAGCTGTTCCTTCTCAGTCACTCTTTTGCAGAGTTGCCTCCCTTTTCCATTTTCAACTGTGTTGAGGTTCCTCTGGATTGTAACTTCTGACTCCACAAACTACGTCCCCCCCCCACCCCATGAATGTCATCCAAATCCTGGCATCAAATACTATTTATATGCTGATGACTAACCTCTAACTCAGAGGGCTCTCCTGTCTCCTGAATCACATTACATAGCTACTGAACTTCGTCATAATCACAAAACTAAAGATATAATTAACCATTACACCATTTCCACCACTATTATGTTCCCCAATAATGAAAAATAAAGATCAGTAACACCATATGCCCTGTTATCACAGCCAGAAACCAGTTCAGGTATGATTTTTTTCCCCCTCTTTCCCTCATCTTCCCATTCTGTTCTCAAGTCCTGTCAACCGCAAGTTTGTCTCTCAGATCCATCTAATAATTCTCTCCCCCTCTCTGTGGCTCTCTCCCTCCCCTCTCGCTCTAGCTACTCCTTGGATTCATGTTTCCAAGGCCTCTTAATCTACCCCAGCCCTAACTGTTACATAGAATTGCTATCTTGACCTTCTTTTACAGGTCCTCTCTTTAGTAGTAGGAGCATCTAAATCTGGAATCAGACTAGTTTTGGGATTGAGTCCTACACATCTTACCTATGAGCTTGTGTGACCCTGGGAGATGGGCTTAACCACTGTGTTGTCTCACCAGTAAATGTGAGTAATGATACTCACTTTGTCTTGGAGCTGTTGGAAGAATAGACGAGACGAAAGCTTCATAAAAATACCCAAATCCTGAATTTCAAATATGATCAACAAATGCTACCTTGGGGAAACATTATTTCATTAAAACAGAAATTGCTTCATGCTGCTCTCCTGCTTACTAGCTCCACTGTCCTTCGGTAAAATCTCCAGCTCTTCCGCATATGTAGCCATGCCCTGAATTCTGCCAGGCTTCCTTAGTTGTGTCACATACCTCAGGCCTGGCCCATTTGTGTATACTACTCTCCGTCTGAAATGGGACAGGAGAAACTGTTTCGGGCAGCAATAATGACCAAGGCTCTTTAGGTAGGGAAAAGTTTGGCAATAAGGAACCACAAAGGAGGCTGCATGGCTCAAGTACAGTGAGTGAGTGAGGAGATGAATAAACATTCTGCTGGATTGATAGGAAGGCTCCAAAGCACTGAAGACTTAACAGGCCAAGTGTTCTCAACTTTAGCACTATTGAAACGTAGGACCAGATAATTGTTTGTTGTGAGGTGTTCTTCTGTGTATTTTAAGATATTTAGCAGCATTCCCAGTTTCTACCCACTGGATGTCAAAAGCACTTTTCTTTAATTTTTTTTTTTTCAACGTTTATTTATTTTTGGGACAGAGAGAGACAGAGCATGAACGGGGGAGGGGCAGAGAGAGAGGGAGACACAGAATCGGAAACAGGCTCCAAGCTCTGAGCCATCAGCCCAGAGCCCGACACGGGGCTCGAACTCGCGGACCGCGAGATTGTGACCTGGCTGAAGTCGGACACTTAACCGACTGCGCCACCCAGGCGCCCCATCAAAAGCACTTTTCTAATTGTGACCATCAAAAATGTCTTTAGGTATTGCTAAATATTCCCGAGGGGACATTTTGCTTGGGGGCAAAATTACCGTTGGTTGAGACTGTTATGGGCTAAGGAGTATGCCTTTTTTAATCTAGGAAAAAGCTGTTAAAGATTCTTGGGAGTAGTCTGACATGCTCTGTTTTACATTTTAGAAACATGACACTGACAATGAGGTTGGAGAGAATGTTCACATAAACATCAGACCCTTCCAGGTCGATAATAAGATTGATAATTTACTGGGAAACAGTTGCTATATCCTCAATTAATAAGATATCAAGGAAGTTGTTTGAAGCTAATAAACAGCAGCATGGATATGAAATAAGAGCACTGTGGTATTTTCAGGAGGCTTAAAGGGAAAATGAGTTTTGTTTGTTTGTTTGTTTTAATACAGAGCAGTTGGGGAGGTTAGAGAATATCATGCCTATTCCCCATGGAGGTACTAAGGGACAGAAAAGCCTTACTAGAGAAGACTAATGCAGAAACACTGTCTGAGGGAATGAACTGATGTCTAATCCCAAAGCTATGGTATGAAGGTTGGCTCTGTGCAGGTTGATTCCAGTATTGGAGTTGGTGTGTGTATGAAAACACAAGGAGTTCAAAAGTAGGAGTAATATCAGAAAAGGAGTTTAGAGCAATAAGCACACAAATCTCTTCATGTTGTTTTCCTGAAAGAACCATTTTCTGGCTACTTTTATCCTTCAGAAAGCAATGGAGCTCTCTGACAGGATATCTGAAACCTGGATATGCCCTCCTTTCTTATCTAGCTTCCAATCATTCCATAGGTGCCCTGGGACCATTGCACTGTTCCCAGTTTCCTCGGGGCCTATTCATCTATTTCTTCATCTATTTCTTCATTTTGATGACTGTTTTCTACTTTCCTCTGAATATTTAGCAGAGAAAGGATGAAAATTAAAGAACATGGGTAGGAACTAAAGAGGAAAGAAAATGGATAAAATGGAGAAGGAAAATGCAAGACTATAAAGTCTTCTTTTTCTTTTATTGTTCTTGGGCCTGTTACCATTTTCAATTTTGGTTTACAACCATGTCTCTAGTCTTCATTCATTGATTAAGAAATAATGATGGGGGGTGGGAGGGAGGGGAAGGTGGGTGATGGGTATTGAAGAGGGCATCTTTTGGGATGAGCACTGGGTGTTGTATGGAAACCAATTTGACAATAAATTTCATATATTAAAAAAATAAAAAGAAATATCAAACACCGTGCTTTAATCTCTTGGTATACTTTGGTGCTCGGGACAGAAGATCACAACAAAGATAATCTCTGTAGAGCTTACATTTTAGTTGCAGGTGTGTGCATATTAAAGATTAAGTTATATGAGGGGCGCCTGGGTGGCGCAGTCGGTTAAGCGTCCGACTTCAGCCAGGTCACGATCTCACGGTCCGTGAGTTCGAGCCCCGCGTCAGGCTCTGGGCTGATGGCTCAGAGCCTGGAGCCTGTTTCCGATTCTGTGTCTCCCTCTCTCTCTGCCCCTCCCCCGTTCATGCTCTGTCTCTCTCTGTCCCAAAAATAAATAAACGTTGAAAAAAAAATTAAAAAAAAAAATAAAGATTAAGTTATATGAGATGATAAAAAGAGGCAAAAAGGGAGGATAGTGAGTTGGTAGGTTCTGTGTTTCTATTTTACATAAAAGCACTGGGGACAACCTCACTTCCAAGTGATACTTGAGAGTAGGAACGCAGACCCATCTACCCCTGAAGGCACCAGTGTCTCACTCAGCCTCATGAGAAACAATATTGTGGGAGATACAGAGTAGGCTGGCATAATGCTGAATCACCCTATAAAGGTTGAAGATTGAGAATCTGTAGGAAAGCAGTTGATATAAAAAAAGATTGTGGGTTTAAAAACAGGACTCCTATAAAAAACCAGAACTCATACAAAGATACAAAGGACTCATAAAAACAGGACTCAAGCAAAGCTTTAAAAATAGGACTCATACAAGATTTTCAGACTGGCATCTATCCTTTTCATAACTTTTATTGCAATTTTAAATTATATATACACATGTATGTGTAGTTATATTGTTTTGAGTTATCCTTGTTTATGTTTGACTTCTCTACTAGCCCAAACCCTGTTACATGAGGACTTGATTTCTTTACTTGATTGGATTTTTACTGCCCAGGAGAGTACATGGAATTAAGGAGGTTCTTAATTCCATTAAAAAATGGAATTAATCCAATTAAAAAATTAATCCAATTAAAAATACCAATGGTAAGGTGTTTATTATAATTTAGACATTTTATGTATAATGCTCATGAAAAGTAAGAGAATGTAGTGTAACTATTTTTACATGGGTGACATGCTATAGTTAATAAAAATCAAGCAGATTGCTTATGGTTATGTATCTAGAATATGAAAAAGGGCAAAATGTAACCAAGATCTCTTAGCTCCAATATCTACATTCATGCCATTATATCTCCATCCTCCTCAATGTAGACTGGAGATTGCTTTCAGAAAACCCATAATGAAATTTAATATTGTATTACATATATCCTTTTTATGTATTTTCCCTCAAGAGCTCTCTTGCTTGGTGGAATCTTTAAAGTTCAATGGAGGATTACAGTTAAGAGTATAAACAAAAAAATGCTGGCTAGTATAAGAATAGGTATACTTGAATATAACTTTGAGAATACTTAATAAAATCATAGGTCTTTTTAGACCTCATGTATTAACTGAGGATTGTATGTACTGTTTTTCTTCTTCTTGCTATTTTTTTATTTCTATTGGGAACTAATATTGATAACATGTCATAATTTTCACCTGAAAAATCATCTTTTTTATTGTTCTTGATTTTTATTGCCTCTGGACTTAACATTTTCTCTTGAATATCTGGTCCATTATTTTATTAAGTATTGATGTCATTCTTCCAAGTTATTGGAGATCATTCTTTTTAACTCTTAAGAGTAATCAATACATCATTTGTTTCCCTCCGATCTTCCTGATCTCCCAAGATCCTAACAATTTCTAAAAATATTTTTAAGTGGTTTAGTAAGTAGGTTAGCTACTACTTTTAAAAACCTAGTACATAATTCATCCATCACTTATATTTGCTATGCATGACACCCTTCATGCAAACATCTCAGAATGCTTTCCTGTTATTACTGTATAACAGAATATACAATTAAATGGCAAGTTGCAATCAATAAGTCTAGACTTGATTTAAACTTAGCCAACTCTTTGTATCAATAAATATGATAGGGGAAAGATAAAAAAAAAATAAATAAAAGCAAAGGTAAGCACATGATTATCATCCAAAACCAGATAAGCCCAAGTTTTGACTCCAGCAAAAGTTTGACTTGTGCATCTTTTTCCCCCCGAACATAATGGAAAAATCATATGAGAGTCATTGTTTTATTTCTTGGAGGATCCATTAGGAAACATGGAAGCTGTTTTATCCCATCTCTTTAACCAGATTAATGAAAATAAAACCCCTAAAGATTCTACATCTGTCTTATCTAAAGACCTAAAGGTCTTGCCTCCTTTGGTGACAAATGATCATTCCTATGCTGTAGACATTCTTTTGGGGATGAATTGGAAAATTTCTATGGCCCCTCTGTGTATAACTATGCAATTATATTATCTCCAAAGATCATCTAAATGAAAGCTTATAGAGAAGCACAAAGGCATGTCAAAGACAGTCACAACTTAAAGCTAGTGAATTTTTACCCAAATGTGTTTTTTTTCTCCTTCAAATTATTAACCATTCTTTCTTACCTGCCAATAGGAAATAGATTCAATATAAAGCATGACTTGCTAAAAGAACCATAAAAGATTTTAACTTTTCATATGTTTTTCTTTCTTGAAAGCTAATAATGCTGACTTATTTTGATCCCTTAAAATATACCTTTAAAATAGGATTCATTTTTTTATAGTAGCTCAGGCATCAAGGACAACAACTTTAAAACAATTTGTTTGTGAGCAGAAATGCAAGTGGACTGGGGGACAGGACTTGAAAAACTGGACTTTGACATGGTATTCAGCTTAGGACTACACATATGTTGAAAAACTAATCATTTCAATGATATATACACTCAAACAGGAAGTATAAAAAGTTCTTTATTCTAAGAGGCCCTCTTCTCAAGTCTTTCATTTTCGATGTTGTAGTCCAGTTCTTCTCCCTGTTGAAATAAAGCCCCAAGGATCTAACTAACAAAGATGTTTTTCCCCCTGAAAGCACACTGAGATTTGAAGACATTTAGTTGTGTACATATTGTATTTTAAAATTACAATTTTAAAGGCATTTCTCTTTTGTACATACTCTATAGGTCTTGTTTAATTCTTCTACCCTTTCATATTTTCTTTTTGTCACTACCAAATTTTATTCTCATTTCCAATTACTTTTCCTTATCTTTCCTTTAAATTTTATTTGTGCTTGTGCCACTTTCAAATAGGGATATCCTAATTAAATCTGAACCTAATTTCAATACTCAACACAAAAGAAGAAATTAGTTTCAAAATTTCCAGGTGAAAATTTGTTTCATAATATAGTATGCTCACATGCATTAATTAATTATAACAAAGGAGAAAAACTAAAAGGAATTGAATAAATTGCCATTAATATATGTATTTTTATTAGATAAGTGCTTTGAAAAATAAAAAATAATTGATCTTCCCTCTTGAATGATATTGGCTCAGTAATTTACTGGTATAATAAAGAATATGAGTTCTTAGATCTAATTCCTATGACATTATGACTTATACAACTTAGTTTCTTTTGCTGGAGTATATTTTTCCCATTTTTAAATGATACACTTGGCTGAGATTATTTCTAAGGACCACATCCATGATTAAGGTTCTGTGAGTCCTCTATTTTTTTTTTTCTCCTTTTCCCATGATAAGACAATGTTTTTATTATTATTTGTTCAGGCCATTTGGATAATATTTTGTCTACATAATTTTAGAGATACTTAAATTGCACCTAAATACAAATGGGGTTTACATGCAGAATTTGGTGGTGCAGTTAAATATTATGAATTTTGTCTTATCACCATTTTATTTCCAGAGCTCCATTACTTGGTGTCAGATTTTGCTTTATTACTTGATTATATGCTTTCTATCACAAAGCTAGACTAATTATTTTTGAACTAGTTCTATTGAAAGGATAAAACCATAACTAAAAACTTACTCTTTTTTTTCTTAAATATGGTGTATTGCACATGATTCAGAAAGAACTATATGAAGTTGAATATTGTTTTTCCTATTAGTTAATTCCCTTATGTCCATTTGCCTGTGTCTCTCAGATTCATTACAGTGGCAATGAGAAATCACTGAAGTTGAAAACGAAATAAAGGGTGAAAGTATATGTAACATTATGCTTTGAATTAATTTTATATAATAGGGCATTGTGACATTTGTATAAAAGTTCAAAGAGAAATGTAGACTATGACTTCATTGAGAATTTATTTTTAAGACTCTTAGATAGTTCAGCAGAGAATTCAGCCCTGGAATTCAAAGGGCAGAACAAGACCTATTAAGTAATTCAGTCCATTCTATAAAGCCAAAGAGAAAGGGTATGAAGGTGTAATCACTCATTTTCTGAAAGCTAAGATGTAAGAATCAGCTTAAGGATGGCTAGAATATTAGCGGGAGATAGAAAGATTCAATGGCTGCGTTAAGTTGACAGCAATTGTCTGCCTGCTTCTATGAACTGAGGTTACTAAACAAAATTATGCTTACTCAGAGAAATCATAACCAACATCATTGAAACTGAAAACTACAATGCAATTTATTTTTTGCATTAAGGTAATACCATGCAGAGAACTCTGTGATGCATTATTTTTCTGTCATTAACTTCCATCTATAAGTTGATTTAGGCTGATAATGAACTCCATTATATCATCATTTTTTCAACATTAAAAAAGGGACAAGGCAAAGAGAAGATAAAACTTACTTAAGTTAATGGACATCCTAGGCTTGGTTTCATTTCTGCATTATGAAGGCATACAGTCCTGCAAACATAGTTTTATTTTAAGAGTGATCATCCAAGAAATAAGGTTTCATACATAGGATACAGAACTGGGACAATATCCTAGATCATTGTCCCTAAAATCCAGAAAATATATAACCTTAGGAAATCTTTTTGAAAGAGAAACCTTGAAAACATCAATTTATAGTCCACCAATTGTTTATATTGTAAGTAAGTGTAACATTCTTTGAGAGTAGGACTTGTCTTAGTAAATTTTGTAGCTGTTCTTTGGTTATTAAGCTATGGAAATAGGAGCTATTCAAAGATTCTAATCCCCTTAAAGGCATTATTGGTTAATACTCATTTTTATATCTGATTTTATGACCTATATATGTGTATATCAAAATATTTATAAAATGAATGAAAAAATGAAAAAGTACATGGGTTAAAACCTTGATAATGTGCTAAATTATGGTAAGGAAGACCAATAAACAGTTTCAACAGTCAGCCTATATTTACACTTTTATCAGGAACTTTAAAATGATATGTATTTAATATGTCCTGTATTTTTGTTTTTGGTCTATATCAACAAATGTTAATGCAGGTTAATTTTCACAAATTTATTTAGCTCTTCTTGGGTATAGGATAATATGACTTAAAATATACTGTAACATCTTTGAAGACAGGACTGATAATCCACTTCCTTGGTCTATGAAAGTAACTGACCTCGCTAGGTTGAGTTTAAAACCTTCTCCTTCAAAGAATTTCATTCATTTTCATTTTTACAGTAAGGCTTGAGTTCTGATTCTATAAGTTAATATTCTCAAACAAATAAATCTTTATCATGTTTATCTTACTTAAGCTTATTTAAACTCAATTTACTTTACTTTATTCAGGCATTAAGGAACACTATCGACTTCTGCATCCAAAATGAGAAATCAAAATTCACATAAGCAGATTTTTAATAAGTTTTGCTGCATAGCAATTTAGATTGAGTGAAGCAAGAAAGGAAATATTTCCAATAATCCATAGTGTAAATTGATAAATATATCATGAAGCTTTGTGGAAAATATAAATTAAATTCCTACCTAGCACCATAAAAAAGTAAACTTCAGACACATTGAAGTTTATAACTTTAAAATATTATAAATAATACAGATTATTTTTATAATGTTGGACCATTAAAGGCTTTAGCATGATGTTACATAGAAAAAAATGTTTTCTAATGGAAAAACCTAACTTTATAGGAACCAACAATTTGGAATGTATAGAACTCTGACCTATGAATTCTCATCATTTTTCATCCAGAAA
Organism: Prionailurus viverrinus; assembly: GCF_022837055.1. Classification (NCBI taxonomy): domain Eukaryota; kingdom Metazoa; phylum Chordata; class Mammalia; order Carnivora; family Felidae; genus Prionailurus; species Prionailurus viverrinus. The sequence goes on along the minus strand of NC_062561.1, from coordinate 45,920,555 downwards.
AATAATCTCACAACTTGACAAACCCATATTTGCGAGAATGTTAAATGAAACACTATTTGTAATAATAAAATCCTAAAAATGAGTTAGGTTGCCATTAAAAATTCTGTTATGTAAATTATAGTCTATCCATGTAATGATTTATAATGAGTTTTCATGAAAGATAGAGATACCTTAAAGTAATAAAATACATAGATCTGTATATATAATAGTATCCCATTTTGAATTAATGTAAAAACTTGAATATATATTGAAAACAGTCTGAAAATACAGACTGCAAAATAATGATAACTATATATTTTGGGTGAAATAACAGTATATTTTCCATTTCTGTTTATACACAATTTGTACAATGAAATTGTGCTTACTTTCAAAAACTTTAGAAGCATGTTGGCCGTACAGTGTTAGAGAATACTATATGACAGAGCATTAAAAAAAAAAGTTTTTTAACATTTATTTATTTTTGACAGAGCATGAGCAGGACAGGGGCAGAGAGGGAGGGAGACACAGAATCCGAAGCAGGCTCCATGCTCTGAGCTGTCTGCACAGAGCCCCACGCAGGGCTGGAACTCACCAACTGTGAGATCATGACCTGAGCCGAAGTTGGTCGCTCAACCGACTGAGCCACCCAGGCACCCCCAAAACAAACATAATTTAATTCTAAAATTATTTACATTACTTTCACTAGCTTACAGATAATATATCTTAGCCATTAGGGTAAAAAAGTCATAATTATTTTTTAAAGATGTAGAAGAAAAACAGTAGTTCTTCCAAAAGTTAAATATAATTCAGCAGTTAATTTTTAGATATGTATCCAAATAATTGAAAGCAGAAAAGTAAACAAATACTTATATACCTATGTTTATAGCAGCTCATTCCTAGTAGTGGAAAGATAAAAACCCAAAGGCCCATAAACAGATTAATAGTTAAGCGAAATGTGGTATATACATACAGTGTTATGTTACTCAGCTTTAAAAAGGAATGAAATTCTGATATAATATAGATGATCTTGAAATCATTATGCTAAATGAAATAAACAAGACACAAAGGACAAATACTGTGTGGTTCCACTTATATGAAATACATAGAATAGGCAAATTATAGAGACAGAAGATAGAATAGTGGTTTCTAGGGCTGGTGGGGGGGGGGACGGGGACACAACACTGGGGAGTTATTTTCAGTTGGTAATGAATTTCAGTTTGGTGTGATAAAAATTTCTGCAGGTAGGTGATGTTAATGGTTGCACAGCGCTATGAATGTATTTGATGCCTCTTAATTGTATCCTTAAAAATGGTCAAAATGGTATATTTTATGCGTATTTACCACAATAAAAAATTTAAGAATATATAGGCTTTTTTACTTTAAAAAATTTATTTACTAAAACAAGTGATGTTATGTTAAAATTGCGTGCAATTTAATGTGCAAAAGACACTGTATTTTTTTTTTTTTTAATTTTCACTCAGATTCATTTGCAGAATCATGGCAAATTAACAATGTAATTTTCTTTTTTACATATGCTGGCTAGATTTATTGCTGGTTGTATAAATGATTCTGGCCGTGTTTTACCTGAGGCAGTTGTATGGGCTATGTACCTTTAACATTTGTTTAGCCTATACTAAATGTTGCGCAAATCAATCTTCTTGATATGGTATTATGAACAGTAATGCTTTTATTTTTAATGAATTTCCTTGCCAATTTGGCCAGAATCCAAGGGAAAATTAGTTCTAAGTTACTGATTTTGAAAAAATAAAAATCAAACAACAAAGAATATAGTCTTAGTTCATGTGGGAATTGAATTTTCATTACTCTAGCTTTGTTAATTCTAAACTGAAGGAACTTTACTAAATATATCTTTCTTCATTTCAAATGACCTATTGGTTTTCATATAAAAGGCTTTCTTGTATTTCACACTTCTGTGAATGCATAGTATGTTGGAATTAGGAATTATATGCTTTTTTATTTGTAGCTGTGTTTACTGTGCCTCTTTAAAGTTTGGCTTTTTGTAAAGTGTGTGTGAATTTATACTAAAATATTTTATATATTAACATGAATGTACTCTATAACTCTCTTTTGAGACAACTTATATACTTTTAATATTTAAAACATGCCTAGATAATTGCTTTATGTAATGCCTTTCACAACAATGAATAACATTATCATACTAGCAGAAGCAGAGAAGGAAGGACAGTGTTATACTTAGGTGGTCATGCTGTGGAATGAACTGAAGCCAAAGATGCACATACTAATATATATGATTGCTGTTAACCCTAAGTGTGATTTCTGGGGATGTACTGGTAACAACCTCTTAAAAGTAACTCTTCATATTACTGTCACAGATCTGGATGAAGACACAGGATATGTATTTACCTTACGCTAGCCTGATGAGGATTGCATATTAAGTCACAGAAATACATATCTCATGGGGATACTCTTTAAAAGTAATTGTCACATTAAAAGTTAACAGGCTTTAAAATCTTATTTATTCTGCCACAAAATAATATTCATGCTTTTTATTACAAAATTAGGAAATCTTAATTCTGTCAATTCCGAGGTATTACAGTTCGCAAACTGCGTGACTAGAAGAGATCATGGTCAAAGAAGAGATCAAAATAAGGCTTAAGACTTTGAGGGTTTATGTAATTCCTACTTACAACTTCCTTCCAGGAGAAGAATGACCAAACTTAATAAAAACGGCTGGACATAGTGTCCAAATGGAGCCAAGCAGTAACATTGAACTTCATGTATATTTAGATACTGAAGGGGGTGTCCTTAGGAGGCAGATCTTAGAACCATATTTTCAAATTGTAAATAATTGGCAGTAAATTACAGAGGATGGGGCATTTGATGAGTTAAACTGGGATGATTACAGTTGCCCAAACCAAAAGCTAGGCAGAAATGTTCACTTAGGAGTACAGAATAATCCATCTCATTTCAAGATAAGTAACTAAAAATACTATGATTAAATTTTATGCAATGGTATTTTAAGGAAAGATGTGTAAGACAACCGAGTTCTAAGTCAACTATATGTGAGAGAAAAACGCAAATATAAAGCATATGAATTCAAACTAAGCTAAAAGAAATTCAGAGAATTATTGAATCTCCAAGAGAATTTTGATCAGAAAAAGTAAAGCTTTTAGGAAAACAAAGTAGGCTGTTCAGAGGACAGATTTAAAACAAAATGAAACTAAAATTATTTCATAAAGATTGAACTATATGGAATACAAAAGTGGATAGACACGATGACCAATATAATTAAGGAAACAGCACAGAACAACAAAACAATCAAATAAATGGGTAAATTAAGAAAAAAAAATTGAAAGATAATGAAATAGAATTCATATTAGGAAAAAGCAATGCAATTTAAAAGAAGAAAATAAGTGCATGTGTGTGTCAGTTTCTGTGTATTGGTGTATTTGGAGAAGGAAGAAGAAAAAGAGGAATGGAACATTCATACTGCTAGGGCATATTAGCAGGAAAATGGTTTTAAAACCAAATATATTCTACCTAAACTGCTGAGTTTTATATATATTGTTGGGGAGGAAAAATTTTCCTTTCTTCTTTAAGCTTCATCTGGCTGGTCTAAAAATTAAATTGACATAAAACAGATTAACAGGAGAAAAGTTTAATTCATATGTATGGAGATCTCACAGATAAGGGACCTAAAGTGACCAAGGCAGGCAACTTTTCTTTTCTTTTCTTTTCTTTTCTTTTCTTTTCTTTCTTTCTTTTTTTTTTTTTTTTTTTTTTTTTTCAAACAGAAGTCTGTGAGGAATCGACAGGACAAAGAAAACTTCTGTTTGGGAGCTTCAATTAGTACAGAATTCTACGTAGATTTTTGGGGTCGGGTAGTAAATCAGTAAAAGTAATAAACTTTGTTTATATAGGCTTCTTTGGCCCTGAATTCCCTGCCTCTGATAAGGATGTCTCTCTACCTCCTGGTACAGGGAGGGTACCTTTCGCATGGAAGATTTATTTCCTGCTTTCTGGAGACAAAGGAGGGTCAGAGTGTTCTTACACTGGCTGTTTCTTAAGTAACTTTAATTCAAGGCAATCAGTATGCCATTGTGACATATTTTGGGGCAGGCTGCCCTAGGCCCCCACAATATCAACCAAGACAAACATGTAAGTCTCTTAAAAAGGAAAGAAAATCCCTGTAACACTTCATCCCAAAACACAATGAGTAACACATTTGAGGTGGTCTAGGAATGAAAATATGAACTAAGATTTTTTTTTTTAATTTCAGCCAAGCTGGCTTTAAGAATAGAGGCCAGAGACCAATAGTTATTAAGTTACTAACATGTCAGAACTAAAGGATTATTCTCTTGAGAGCTTCTTGAATAATCTCCTAGGAATGAACTTCAGACAACCAAGAAAAACCATAGAACAAACGTCAGCAAAATGTCTGGTGGGATTGTCGAAGTATATATTAACAAAATTACATAGATAAAAATGATGGAATTATATTTTCTAACAATGTACATAAAACACTAATTTTAAAAGTAGGTTGGAATTTTTAGAAATAATACAATAAACCTGGGGGAAAGATTACTAATTGCCTCATAGGTATTAGTTTGTAAGTAAAATGGTACTTTTAAATGGGAAAAATGTGAGTAAATAGTGAATAAATTATGAGCAAGTTTAATTATTGCATAGAATGTAGATATAGAAAACTTTAAACCTGTTAGGAACTAATTAGTAAAATTATAATTTTGAAAACTAAATACAAATATAACAAAAGAGGGACAGCTAATTTAAACAAATACATGGGTCCTATTAATGAATATAAATGTTCCTATCTTACTAATCAAACATATAGGTAGCTAACAAAGCAAAATCCAACGCCATTTCACTTCATATTATATAATAAGATACACATAAAATGAAAAATAGACCCCCTAATATCCACAAGGGTAAAAAAATAAAGCAAATGTAAGGATATACTAGGAAATGAAAATTAAAACAAGGTAATGATGTTGACACAGGACGAGATATAATGTCTTCAAAACAATAGTTTAAAAAAGACCCTTTATAGTGCTCAGGACCATAATCCATAATGAAAACATACCAACACCTTTCATAGAAGCTACCAGACAGGCAAGGAGAAGTACATAAAATACAGTAATAAGATGAGATACTAACACACCTCTGTCACCAAGATGAATTGAGTTGGCACCAAATTAATAAGGATGTAAAAGACCTAAACAGCATAATCAATATGGTAAATATCAATAGTGATATTTATCTAACTATGAACTCCAGTTCTAATGAATGTCTTTTCAGTACATAGAACATTCACAAAAGCTGACCATATGTTAAAAAAAAGCTATGAAATATAAATGACACAACCAGCATTATCTAACCATAACCTAATACACATTAAAATTTCTAAAGCTGCAATTGACAACAACAGAACACTTCCTTTGAATTAGAAATCCTAAAGAAATGCTAGTAAACAACTATTGGTACAAAAATTAAATTGGAAAATACCTAGGAAAAATAATATATATGACAGATATAGGAGAATCTATGGGACATTGCTAAATCAATGCCTAGAAATAATTTACAGCAATCAATAGTTCTACAATTAAAAAAATAAGGGAAAATGATTAAAGGAAAAGTTCAATTTATAAAGTATCAGCAAAGGAAAGTAAAGAAGAAAGTATAAATTAAAACTAATGATTTGAAAAACAGAGCTAATTAAAATAAAATTGTTTTATGGAAAAATATTTAATCAGTCAAAACCCCTGCCAACTTAATTAAAAACTTTAGGGGAGGATATGAAGACACCAAAAAATAAAATCCGTGACAAAGGAGAAATAGCCATCAGAAAGTAAACACCTTAAAAATGATATTAAAAAACTCTGCATATAAATTTGAAAGCCTTTAAAACTTTCAAGAAAATATGCTTTACCCAAATAATACCTGAGTAATATTAGAATGTCTCAACAGAACTTACAGAGAAGAACAAGAAAGATGTAAAAAATTACCAGACCCCCCCCCCACCCCCCAAAATACAGGAAATCCATAAGACAGGAGGCTTCCCAGGGCATTTTAATGATTTACAACAGATCAGGTAATTCCATTGTGACTTAAACTATTCTAGAGTGTAGAAAAAGAAGTAGAAAACAAATTCTGAAAGTCACGGTAGAGCAAAAGAAAACTTAATGGCAAATATTCTAAAAAGAAAATTTAGAGGAATATTGTTTGATTTTGTGTTTCCTTTTCTCTCTCCCTCCTTTTTCTTTTTTTTTTTTCTATGAAGATTAAGATGTTTTCACTTCTTGGATTTTACAGTCAATCTCGCAACGAAGATCATTGCAGTATGTCTTTGGGCACATGTTCATCTTCTGAGGACATAAACCTAGAAATAATCAGTCATGTGCATTTTAAAACTTGATGGAAACCACAGATTTGATTTATAAAAAAAACTGTTCAAAAATAACTATAGCCACTAAGACATGTAAATGCAACATGTGCGTGCATATTCTTCCACATTCTTCAACAGTAGATATCTCCATGTTCTTTCGTTTTGTGTATTTGTCAGGTAAAAGATGTACCTTTTGATTCATTAATGCATATTTCTCTGATTTTTAGGAATAATGAACACCATCATATATTTTTTGGGTCAAGTCTCAGCATGGTTCTAAGAAAAGGAAGAATATTCATAGAGGAGCTGCAGGGGTCTGGAAAATATATACAGGCAGAAATTCACAAGTATGCTTTCAAATAGACCTTGAAACTCCTGGTCTGAGGGGACAGAATTTAAGTTTGGATAAGGGACAGTTTGTTGATATGAGAGCATGCTCCCCGTGGCTCAGGATTTAATATCCTGGCAGGGGTACCTGGAGCTCATCCTAATACATTCTTGGGTTTCTTCCTGAGCACTTGGAAAAGAATGTTGGCCCACATTAAATGAAATGGAGATGTCATGTCTCCCTTGGTACGATGCTGAGGAAGTGATCAAAAGGCTCTGAGGGAGAGCTCCATGTTAGATTGAATCTGTAAGACCCAGGAACATAGCAGATTATCTGTGTCTTTTGGAAGATTCCAAGATATTTCCCTCACTAAAGTCTTAAAATGTACTAGTCAGAGGACTCCAGCATTATCCATGAACTCAGCAGTATCTGTGCTAAGACAAGACTGAGAACAGGACATGCTCTTATAGAATTAGGTCTTCTAGTGTCATCACAGAATTCTGGAATAGCAGAAGCTGTGACAGCACTTCAGTCCTCAGAGTAAAGTGGACATAGCTACCATCATAGCTGTAATGGGTAAGGACAAGGCTGGAGTGGAGGGAGGCTGACTTAAAAGAATCTATGATGATAGCTAATACATATTGGAATTCCTGGGTTTTAGATAAATGTCTAGGTTAAGAGAGGCAGCTAGAAAGAATATTGTTTATAATTAAGTGATCGACAGTGGGTGGGAAGGAGCACCTGGGTGGCTCAGTCGGTTAAGTTTCCGGCTTGATTTTGGCTCAGGTCATGATCTCTTGGTATATGAAATTGAGTGCAGTGTCAGACTCTGTGTTGAGCGTGGAGCCTGCTTGGGATTCTCTGCCTCCCTCTGCCCCTCTCCTTGCACATATGTGCTCGCTTGCTCTTTCTCTCTCTCAAAGTAAATAAATAAACTTAAAAAAAAAAAGAGTGCATGGAAAAACAGACTGACTTCTGGCAACAATTGCCAAAACTTGGCCTCTCTTGTTTTGGGTCCTGTTACTCCCATTGCTCTCAGAGAACCCGGTTCTGTCCCAGCATCTCGCCTTGTCAACCATGGCCTGCACAGGGAAGACTTTACTGAACTTCTTAGTGTTGGTATTTTCCTTCTCGTCTGTATATTGCTTGTACTTCAGTAAGCAGTATATCCTGTGGGCACTCTAATGAAACAAGGTCATCTGGTGAATTTTCTGGCTTTCCACCAAATTCACTCTAATATTACTCCTTAAGCCTCCTATAATACTTTCTCTCACTGTCTACCAAAGTGGAATTTTTACCTTGTTCATTGGGGACTATTGCTCTTTCCACGCTTTCAGGTCCATCCAGAAGCATATTAGCACCATTTTCCAGGGTATTTGATAAGGTCTTTACATCTGTAGTCTGAAAGAATGTCCCCATCCTGATAAATGTTCCCTTATGTAACATGATCCCTTGATCCACCATCCCCAGAAACCTTCTGATGGCACAGGTTAGCTCTGTCTTGCAGCTCCTCCTAGATAGTCCCTTTCCTTCCTTAGCAGGCCTCGCATTACCCCAGGTGGATTCTAGTATGATTTGATTGTGTCCTGGCCTGGTAAAAAGGAGGGGAGGTGTAGTCAGATCCCAGGGTCACGTGTTGTTTGCAGGGGTGAGACATCTGCACTGTATTCAAAGAAGGGTGATGTGCCAGATACTAAGGAGAAGATGGCCACATCTACAGGCTCAGAGGATTCAGGGGAATTGGAAATTCAAGATTTTATTTTTTTATACAATTTTTTATAATTATTTTTTTAATATGAAATTTATGGTCAAATTGGTTTCCATACAACACCCAGTGCGCATCCCAACAGGTGCCCTCCTCAATGCCCATCACACACTTTCCCCTCCCTCCCACCCCCCATCAACCCTCAGATTGTTCTCAGTTTTAAAGAGTCTCTTATGGTTTGCCTCCTTCCCTCTCTGTAACTTTTTCCCCCCTTCCCCTCCCCCATGGTCTACTGTTAAGTTTCTCAGGATCCACATAAGAGTAAAAACATATGGTATCTGTCTTTCTCTGTATGACTTATTTCACTTAGCATAACACTCTCCAATTCCATCCACGTTGCTACAAAAGGCCATATTTCATTCTTTCTCATTTCCAATATTCCATTGTATATACAAACCACAACTTCTTTATCCATTCATCAGTTGATGGACATTTAGACTGTTAAGAAGGCCTGAGAGGCGGTGCGTGCTACAGGGAATGGCGGGAGGGAGCTGGGGCAGAAATTCAAGATTCTATATGGCCTCATCCCCATTACTTAGCCTCATTCCTCCTAAGCAGTACCTGACCTTGGTATGACATATCTAACTAGATTGAAATTTTTTACTTTCTTTGGAGTTCTTCTAGACGAGTAAATAAGTCCAGAATTTGGGCCTCAGCTTCCTCTTCCCTTGGCTGCAGACGATGAGCATCTTTTTATTTGCTACCACTATGGAGTTTAACTGCCAACTAATCATTACAAGCTTCTATCTTTTCAAAAGCATCAATGACAAAGGCTATCCAGTTCCAATGTTCTTTTAATTACAATCCCTCCCTTGTTAATCAAAGACCTGATATATTACCTTCATTAGTTAATTTCTTTCCATTGGTATACTATTCTACTTTACCATCAGTGGAAGTTCTACACTGCATTTCCAAATTCCAGGGGATGTCTACTCTTTTCCTATAACAAGCAATGAAGTCCTCCTTGCCAGGTGGCTGGCAGCTTTATCAGCTGCAGAAACTCATCTTAACATCTGCTCTCTCAGACAATTCTTGGCTCCAAACTTAAAGACTTACCTTCCTTGAAAGGAGATTGATATATAGGAGATTTTAGAGATAATATTAGCATCCTTTAGGTTTGCCCTCAATTGGGAGTAAGGAGGTGAGTCTTCATGTGCCTGTAATTTCTATCATTAGATGCAAGTTGCTGGTCCAAAGAAGGGTTGGCACATTAAGAGAAAGTCCTATCACCCACCAAGGACAATTTCTCCAGATGGCTGACAGCTCCAGAGGACTTTCAGCTGACAGTAGTTACAACTAGAGAAATAAGTTGTTTGGTCCTGAAGGGGAATCTTAGTCTAGAATACCGTGTCATCAAGCCAGTTACTACTGTAGTTAACTAAAGAATAATCATACTGGTGAACTCTGAAAGTCAGTGTGGAATACATGTTTGAGAATTATCCTACCTGAGGGGCAAGGGAGCCGTGTATTTAAAGAACAACTCCTATTAGTCATTGCAGTGGCGGGGGGTATTCTGGCACAAACTGGGAAGGAGAGTCAAAGTGAGAATTCTCTGGCCTGTCAGCATGTGTGTGTTGAGAGTAAAATCCGGCTGCCAGAAAATACTTCTGAAGTTGGAAATCTACAGTGTGTAAGTCTATAGATTTGAAACTTGTAATGTGTGCAAATTATAAGGTATAGGAAAAAAGGCATATAACCTTGTATGGGATGGAGAACTTACACTATAATAAAATGAGGGATAAAGTAAAAAAAAACTATTTCTTATTTATCTCCTTAGAGAATATCTTCTTGAGAATAGATGGAAAAAGAATTCCTATAATAGCATAGACCTTAAAAAACACATTATGACCATACATATTCCAATTGTACAAATATATAGAAGTACATATGTACATATATGCCAATATATTTAATATATTCCAATCTAACATAGGAAAAAAAATCTCATGTTTTATATATACATATTTATTTACTTATTGATCCTTGGCCATGATTGTCCATGAGAATGTACATTGTTCTGGCTGTGGCTCTGGTTCAAGAAAGGAGGAGCTAGGGGCACCTGGGTGGCTCAGTCAGTTGAGCATTTGACTCTTGGTTTTGGCTTGGGTCATGATTTCACAGTTGGTGGTTTCGAGTCCCACATTTGGCTCTGCACTGACAATGTGGAGCTTGTTTGGGATTCTCTCTCTCTCCCTCTCTCTGCCCCACCCCTGCTTGTGCATGCTCTTGCTCTCTCTCAAAATAAATAAACTTTAAAAAAATAAAGGAGGAGCTATGCCAGATCTATGAAGATCAAGGGGAACACACTTCAAGGTACTCTTTAAAATGTTAACGCATACTGAGAAAAATCAAGGATGACCCAAAATATCCCCTTTAACTTTTTGACATTTCTTCCATTGGGAATTCCCTACTTATCTCAAAACAAGTATTTGATAAACACTAAATTACTACAGCAGTCAAAAATAACTCTTTTTCTTGGGGGCACCTAAGCATCTCCGTTAAGTCTCTGACTCTTGATTTTTACTCACGTCATGATCTCACAGTTTGTGAGTTCAAGCCCAGCATCAGGCTCTGCGCTGACCGTGTGGAGCTTGCTTGGGATTCTCCCTCTCCCTCTTTCTCTTTCCTCCCCTGCTTGTGAGTGTGCACCTGCTTTGTCTCTCTCAAATAAAAAAAAAATTAATATATTTTTCTGGATTACTTTTTATTATTCTAGCCTTACCATGATTATATTTTATTATAATTTTAATGTAGCCTAAAATTTCCTTTTAACCATCTCCATTATCCACTATATTTTACATCTATTTGGGGAGAAATAAGATATTAAAAACTGTTGCTGTATTGTGGCCATGGAAGGAGAATGACATTTTCTTTTGAAACAGAATTAGTGTATTGTTGGGGGAAGAAAAAATTATGATCATGAAGTTATAAAATATAAAGCATGTGAGTATAACATAAATTGGAGAAATTTATGAAATTTAAGGTTTAAATTCTAAACCTTGTACATAATAAAGTAACATGTGTTTGCAATTAACTGGGATGGTTTTGTAGAGTATGTCTGCTTGTTTTATTTTAGATTTTATTTTGTGGGAGTTGTTTGTTATGGATTCCGTAAGAAGCAGACAAAAGTCTTAGGACTGCAAGTAGAAATGGTGAGGCATTCCATGTGGAGAGAAAGGCTTTTATATTTCTAGGAACAATGTGTGTTGGAGTGGATTCAAAATTATTTCTTATTTGACTGGTAAATCCTCTTTTACACATCAAAAGTCAATAAATGTTTACCACACATTCATCTAATGGACATAGTCCTTCATTAAGTGAAGGAACAAAGATGAACGTACTGGTGTTCCTAGGCAGTGGCAAGGGGTATAAAGGGAGCAGCAGCCTGAGGCAGAGCTGGGCATGGTTATGTGTTCAACAATCGTGGATAAGTGAGCTAAAGAAAGATGTGACTCAAACATAAGAAAACGCCAACCATTTTCCAGTATCATGAGTGACCACTTCCACAGGTGGGATAGATAGGTGGGGAAGGGACATGACCCTCTTCTGTATAGAATGAGCACTTGAACAATTTAGTAAGAAAAGGGAAGGGTGATGCCAGAACGCAAGAAAAAACCTTGCAGTATTCAGGTATCACACTTTCTGATTATATATGTGTAAGTTGTGTAAAACGTTTTGACACATTTTATTGATTTGGGTTTATTAGATTTGCAAGTCTTTCTTAACAAGCAAACAAGGAAGTAAGTTGTTCATCATTGTCTCTAGAGAATCAGTTACCTTTGGGATAAACAAAGTAAGTTATTTTTTCTCCGGGGGTTGGGTGGGGTGAGGCGGGTGGATATAGACACATCAATACATATGTGTTTCTAACAATATATAATTAATATAATATATAATAATATGATTTTTCTTACTGGTCATAGATTCACAGTTCAGTAGACCCACATATGCAGAGAGTTTAAAATATTTTCCTTTTTTGCCTCTGACCACTTTGATACTTGTTATCTCACGTAGATCAGTCATGCAGTGTACAAGCAGAACAGTTTGCAAGTATCAAAGGAAAGCTGTCACTGCTTGTTGTGTTCTAAATCATGTGTGACAGAATTATTTTATTGTTCTCCAAAATCTGGAATTGGTCTCTCTCTACCTAGGAAATTCTTGCTTGTAAATTGGCTTCTTTTTCACATTCTTGCTCACTGCAGCCATGATGTCTGTCACGGAGAGACAGGCAGATGCGCCTCTGAAGGGAATAATATTATCAACCTCTCACTTGGTAATATCTTATTCAACTTCTTTAGCTAATTAATTCTTTCATTTGCTACTTTCTTTTACAAATATATATGACTTGTAAATTTGAGATAATGTTATTTTGTAGAGGAATTCAGAGTTGGCAATATGTATTAAATAGTCACAACACTGAAGAAGTTTTGAACAACTACTGTTTGGGTTAATTCAGCTTCTTAGTCATGGTGTTCTATTTATTGATCATGTTTACCACCAGTTTATAATATATTTCCTTTTCTATAAAAGAGTGTTTTTCTTTCGAGTGAATGACTGAAATCTTACAGATTTTCAATTTTATCTAAATAATTTGTATTATAGGAGTCAATGAAATGTATGTAAAGCCTATATCTAAGACTAGGATTCTCTCCTGTGATTGATTCAATTTCCCTATGGAGTTTTAATACCCAAAAGTGATTTTTTTTTCAATTAAGATTTAAATGCCAAGTCTCATAAATCTTGGCATATAGTGAAAGACTATTTAACTGATTACTATCCCATCAAAACACTGTCATATTCTGACTTTGCAAGTCTTAACAGAAGGACTTTGGTTGAATGAAGAGACTTTATAAGTCCAGTGCTCCAGTGGATAATATATCAAGAACAGATAAAGAACAATTGGATGTGATTGAATTGCCGGTGCTACAACTTAGAACTTTATTTCCTGTTCACAAACATATTCTACATTTTAAAAGATCTATCAATTTTTTATGAGTGACATTTTTTCTTCCCATCTCAATTATATTCATTAGTCTATTGATCAATAAAATATCATTGTCCTGTACTGTGCAAAGCACTTTAAAAAGCATATTCACTGAAGTAAGGGCAATGCCTGAATATAGTTGACTCTTTAACAACATGAGTGTGAAATGCACAGGTCCACTTATATGGATTTTTTTGCTAACTACAACACAACATTGTAAATGTATTTTCTTTTTTTAATTATTTTCTTAGTGTTTTCTTTTCTCCAGCTTTATTGTAAGAATACAGTATATAATATACAAAATATGTGTTAATTGACTGTTATTGATAAGGCTTCTGGTTAATAGTAGGCTATTAGTAATTAAGTTTGGGGGGAGTCAAAAGTTCTAAGCAGAGTTTCAATTGTGTGGGAGGTCAGCAGCCCTAACCCCCACATTGTTTAAGGGTCAACTGTACTTCATAATTTATAGATGTGTATAATATAGGAGAAATTCTATTAAGCAAAGAAGTATGTGTATAGTTATTTAATTTGAAGTAAATATAATATTATGGATCAAAGAATGCTACCCAAGTAAGTGGTTTTAACCTGAGGTTGGATAAAAATTAGGACAATTAAAGGGTGAGAGGAAATTTTGAAGGCGGAAACTGTTAAGGGCCTCTGGGAGCCAGACCAAGGAGGAAATTACAACAAAGGGCCTGTCTGAGTCTGTGTGTGAACCAACACAAGTTCTATACAAAATCCCACATTGTGCAGTTATGTGATAGACCAGCAGCATAGAAAGTAATTAATAACTGTAATTTAAACTATGCCCCAAGTCTCAGAATAACCCATGAATGGTGCATGTGTAGGACAAACACAGAAAACAATGCAAAGGTTTTGATAACTGCTCTGATATTGAAAGTCACAGAAGGTGAAGATAGAAATGGCTATACTGGACTGGGAAAAAAAAAACTAACAAAAACAACACAACAATCCTAACAACAAGCAGTTTCTCCAGAGGATATGTAACAAAATTCAAGAGTCTTATATTAGATTATTCAAAGTGGACAGATACAATCCAAAATCACTAGATAAAGATACAGGGACATCTAACAAATATTCGAAGGAAAATCCAATGAACAAATGCAAAGTCAGAGAAGAAGAAAGCACATTCTTGAAACAAATTGAAATATGGAAAAACTGAATGTATATAAAATCACCAAAAATAGATTTTAGAACTGAAAAATATAACACTCCAAAAAAAAAAAAATCCCTGCTATGGGTAGATGAGATCGGTAGTAGAGTGGAGAAGACAGCTGATAGTCCGTGACATTTAAAGATAGAACAATAGAAATTGTTCAGTTTGAAGAACAGAAAGACAAAAACCTGGTGGAAAAATATTGATGCCACTGAAAAATCAGAAGTGGAAAAGAAAGATTGCTACAGAAAAAAAAATACATATATAGGAATAAGTTTTGGAAATATCACAAACTTGTTAAAAGACATAAGAGGATCAGCAAACCCCGAAGAGGATAAAATGAAAGAAAAGCACATCCAAAAATATTGTAATCAAGCTGCTGAAAACTAAAGGTAAAAGAACATTTTGAAAGCCTCCAGAGGAAAATTGCATATTATGTATTAGAATATAATAATTCAAATGTCTCTGAGTTCCTATTCAGAAACAAAGGAAGCCAGAAGAGAGTAGAACAATATTTTTTTAAAGTGTCAGATGAAAAAACTGTCAACCCTTAATTCTGTGTAAGGCAAAACTACATTTTGAGAAATGAAGGTAAAATACATTTGTAGATATAGAAAAGCTTAGAACTTCTTAATGGCCAAACTGCTCTAAAAAAAAATAGTAAGAATTTTTCAGTCGGAAGGAACATGATATGAATAGGAAATAATACTTCCAGAAGAAAGAAGAATAGATCAATATTTGAATAAATATACTATTTTTCTCATTTAAAATTTTTAAGAATGTGTGTGACTATTGATCCTACACTGTTTACCTTTAGTAATGTCCTGGATATAATATCTGATGTTGGCAACAGTTAGATTCTCTTTCTCCCCATCAGTCTGGTTAGAAATGTGTCAGAATTATTGATACTCTCAAAAAACTAGCTTTTCTTTTGTTTTTTCTCTTTTTTCGCTGTTATTTTGTTGACATTTGCTTTGTTCTCTTCTTATTTTAAATTTTATTTGATATATATATTTTTTGTTTTTTAATATAAGATTTCATTTTCATTGGATCTTTCTCTATATTTATATAAAGATTTAATGCTATATTTCCCCCAGAAACTACTGGCTGCCCTAAGAGGATACCACAAAATTTTCTATTGTCTATTTTCATCCACTTCAAAATACTTTATATTTTCTTTTTGATCTCTTCTTTGATCCATGAATTATTTTGAATTTTCATTTAGTTTATAAATATTTGGGTTGTGCCAGATATCTTTCCATTAATGACTTCTAGTTAATTGTGAAGAGGGAAGATATGTTTCAAATCTTTTTAACTTATTGAGATGTAGTTTATGATCTATCAGACTGTGGTCTACCTCAGTAAAGGCAACATGTGTCCTAGAAAAAAAAAAAAGTACTGCTCTTAGGGTGGAGAATTTGAAAAAAAAAAATCAGTAAGATCCAATCAATTGATACTGGTTTTCAAATCTATATTGCTGATTTTGTCTTTAAAAACTGTCAGATATATTGATTGTGTATCAAAATATCCTGTTAGAATTAAATATTTGTTTAGTTTTTCTTTTATATGAAACTCTTCAATTACTTTCTTTTAATATTTAGGATTGTTATGTTCTTCAAGAATTTATTACCTTTTTGAAATGATCTTTACCTCAAGAAATATTTTTTCCTGAAATCTATTTTACGATAATAGAGCAATTTAAGTGTGTTGATATTCAGATTAGTGTTAACATAATATATCTTTTTCTATCATTTGTATTTAACTACTCTATGTCTGTATATTTAAAGTGGCTTACTTGTTGGCAATATATCATTTGGCCTTTTTTTTTTCAGTATCATAATCTTTTCCATTTAGTTTGGGAGTTTAGACTATGTTTACTATATTATTGAAATGATTGGGCTTTCATCTACTCTCTTGCTATTTTCTAATTTTTCTGCTTTGTTCTTGTTATTTTTACTGTGTTTTATAAATATGGCAGTCAACACCAGAATAGAAATGTAAAAAGATAAATAAAACTTAGTTATTCACCATAGGCAGTTCTACAAGGAAGATGTTTAATAGAATAAGTTTGAATAGGAAGGGAGGCAATTAAGCTGTCATACAATAGTGATTAGGTTAGTATTTAAATTTTTTATTAACAAAAACTTTATCCAAAGAGTCATTGAAATACAAATGTTGAAAACGTGAGCTTTACATTTTAATAGGACTCTTGGATTTCTGTTTGAAGAAAATGTTGCAGATGGTATCTACAATGTGAAGATATTTATATTTAATATTTAAGGAAGCAATCGCATAAACAATCACTACTATTTGGCATAAACCAATAAAGAAAATAGAAAAAAAAATCAACGAAGCCAAAAGTCTATTGAAAAAATTAACAAAATTGACAAATCTTTATACTGATAAAGAAAAAATAGAGAAAACACAAAGGATAAATATAAGAATTGAAAGAAACTACCTCACTACCAACCTTATGGAAATTGAAAATATTAAAAGGTTATTATTGACCATTTATGCCAACAAAATTAGATAAATGGCAGAATTTATAAAAAGACACAAATGACCAAAACTAACTTGAGAAGTAGAAAAATCAGAATAAACCTATAAACAGTAGAAATACTGAATTAAAAAAAAAAATCTAGGCTTAGAGGACTTCACTGTTGAATTCTATCCAGTATTTAGGAAGAAATAACTCTACTGTTTAAAATCTTTCAGAAAATATACAGAGACTGTTTACCAATTTATTCTGTGAAACCAATATTACTCTGATATAAAAGTCAGATAAATATATTACGATGAAACTATACAGCAATGTTCCTCATGAATACAAACATAAAATTACTTAAAAAATATTAGCAGATTTTAATAAAAATTAGAAAATATGGTAGGCATACATGTTTGTATTAACATCCAAAAATCAATTAATATAGTAAACGATCTTGAATAAAGGGAGAAAATACCATCCCAATAGACAAAGTTTTGATAAATTCACATACTCATTTATGATAAAGCTCTCAATAAACTAAGAATAAAAAGGAACTTTTTGTTCTGACAAATGATATCTATGAAAAACAGCTAAATCACAGTCATGACAATGATGTCTTCTCTGTATAAGTGTCAAGGTAAAAGATTACAAAAATCAGTTACACATCTCTATATCAAAAGGAAAAGACAAATCAGAGTTAGAGATAACAATTACGAATCCATATATCTGTTAAAAGATTTATATCCAGAATATATTTCTATAATTATGCTTAATACTCCAGTGTCTTGATTACTGTAGCTTTATAAGCTTTATGAGAATATTCTTGAGTCCTCGAACTTTACTCATCTTTTTAAAAATGGTTTTGCCTATCTTTGGCCCTTTGCCCTTTCACATCAGCTTGTTAATTTCTACATAAGTCCTGCTAGAAATTTGATAGGTATTATACTAAATGTATAGTAAATTTAGAAGACAATTGTCATCTTGACTAGACAGGGTCTTCTAACTCACAAACATGGCAGGTCTCTCTCCCTTTTTTTTTTTTTTTTTTTAATGTTTTGTTGGTTTCAAGCTACATATCTTGTGCTTCTTTTGTTCAATTTAGTCCCAGGTATTTTATTTTTAGATGCTATTATAAGCTATTTTCTTGATTTATCTTCAGATTATTAGTTGCTAATATAGATATTTTTATAGGAATAGCTTAGAAGCACATGAAAAATGCTCAACACCATTAGTCGTTAGGAAAATGCAAATTAAAACTACAGTGAAATACCATTACACACCTAATGAAATGGCTGTCATCAAGAACTGGTGATACCAGGTATTGATGAAGAGGTGGAGAAACAGATGGGAATGTACAACGGTTTAGCCACTCTGGAAAACACTTTGGCCTTTTCTGAGAAAGGTAAACATATTTTATAGTAACATACAATTGAAGAATTCTAAATATGTAGTCAAGAGAAAGAAAATATTTGTCTATACATATTCTTGAACATGAATGCTTCCTGCTGTGTTATTGGTAATAGTCAAAACCAGGAAACAGTCTAAATGTCCATCAACTGATACATAAACACAATGTAGTATACTTTTAAAAATGTTGAAACATCGATGAACTTCAAAGATACTTTAAGTAAAATATACCCTAAAACTGCACAATAAGTAATTCTACTTAATGTGAAATTCTAGAGAAGGCAGATTTCCAAAAAACAAAAGCAGAGCATTTGCCTACGTATGGGAGTGGGTAGGGTGATTGACTGCAAACGGCAGAGTGAACTTTTTGGTGTGAAGGGAACGATCTATTACTAGATCGTGGTTATGGCACTATAAATTTACTAGATGGAACACCAGAGTGGCTCAGTCCTTTAAGCATCTGACTTTGACCCAGGTCATGATCTCACAGTCCTGGATTCGAGCCCTGCCTTGGGCTCTGCTGAGAGCTCAGAGTCTGCAACCTGCTTCGGATTCTGTGTCCGCCTCTCTCTCTCTGCCCCTCCCCAGTCACCTCCCTGGCTTGCTCTCTCTGAAAAATAAATAAACATTAAAAACATTAGAATTATAAATTTAATTATAAGAGATCATTGACATATCCATTTACAATGGGATAATTTTATTGTTTGTAAAAGGTGTTAAAACATTTTAACAATTTAAACATAATTTCTAATATTTCTTTGAATATATTCATATGCTTTGGTCTTCTTGCTAAACTTCTCTGCAAGTTGAGCTACATAAAAGGCAGGGGATGTCAGACAAAAAAGCAGCAAACTACATGGAGCGGTTTGATTTTTCACAGACTGCTCTCCTGTATGGCGGCTGTTCTCCTGGCGATTCCTACACACGCATCATTTTGGAATTAGTTGCTGAACCGGGCAGAGTTTGTAATCAGATTTTGATCCCATTCCCGGGAATTTCTCCCTAAATTTTCGTCAGCTCTGCTGATTCATGACTGTGTCCTCTGCCACCTAGATCTAGCAAGATGGAGTTTTCACTTGCAAGATCAGATAGAAGCAAGAGCACCTGCAGGCACACACACACAAAAATCACAGAATTAAAATTCTTATGTGTCCTAATCTGATTCACTTAAAAAGCTCTGCTGCCTGCATAAACACCTTCTCGTACTTTCAAGTAGGTCTTTTGGTTTGTTTTTAATACTTTATATGTTCTAGGAAATAGCTTTTTATTTTCTTCTAAGTTGATGAAGTTTGAGACCTACCACTATTGAAGGTATAAAATTGTTTCCATTTCATACCATGGAAACTCACAGGACCCAAGTATAACTGGGGATTGAATGGAAATGTTTTGCTTGAAATTGTGTGAAAAGAACTTGGTGAGAAAGATGATGTTTCTCACACAAGTGTGGTTAAGAAATAGAGAAGTTTTGGGGCATCTGGGTGGCTCAGTCGGTTAAGCGTCCGACTTCAGCCCAGGTCTGCTTCCGATTCTGTCTTCCTCTCTCTCTGCCCCTCCCCTGTTCATGCTCTGTCTCTCTCTGTCTCAAAAATAAATAAACGTTAAAAAAAATTTAAGAAAAAAAGTTTTAAAATCTTCAGTCATTAATAATGAAAAGCTAATTTCTCATTTATCTATATTTTGCATTCTTCATTAAATAAACACTGGAGGTTTGGGATAGATTTTTGTGCTTTCATCAAAAGCAGTAAGAAGCTTATGCTAACTTGTCAAAAAGGAATTTTTTGGGAAGAAATTAGGAACACATGGAAGAAATGGGAAGGCTAATTAAAGTAGGTCTGAATATGAAAAGGCTCCAGAAAGACTCCAGAGGGCTAGGAAGAAGGAAGAAATTGTTCACCATTCAAGGTATAAACACTGGTAGAATGAATCACAGCTGCCTTGGCTTTCCCTTTAGTTAATCACTCAAGATTTGAATGTTGAAGGACTCAACTGGCCAAACTCAGA
This sequence comes from Prionailurus viverrinus, assembly GCF_022837055.1. Classification (NCBI taxonomy): domain Eukaryota; kingdom Metazoa; phylum Chordata; class Mammalia; order Carnivora; family Felidae; genus Prionailurus; species Prionailurus viverrinus. Next base: position 45,900,044 of record NC_062561.1, on the reverse strand, counting down.
TCATGTGCCCACCTTGGTTTTCCTGGGAATTGATTGGACAGGTTATATTTAGATTGCTTTCAATATTCTCAAATGTGCATCTGTATTTATTTTTTCTAGTCTAGACACAAGTAGAAGAGGCACCCAAAAGGAAGTTGTGATTCTATAATGTGAGGGATACGCAGTCTATACATTCAGTGATTTTTTTTTTCTCCACCATTACAATGAACTTCTAAGCTCTATCTTGTTCAACTTCCAACTCCCAATATGAGACAGTGTCTGACACATAGTGTATGTTTTTGAATTGACTTACCATCCTATTAAATTGAAATCCCTAAAATAGAATGAGAAAATTTTTATTCACTAATCTTAAAACTGATAAAATAATTCATGATATCTTTGCTTACAGTTTTATTATGATTAAACAATGTAAATAAGGAGTAAATTCTGCCATTATAGACTTCCTTCACTTAATTTTTAATGCTTTACTAAGAGAGAAAAAGTAACATTATAAATCGATTGGGAAAGCAGAAAATGAAGTCAGGCATGCCTGTAACAGATGGTAAAACAAACTCATCATTGTTATTTCATCATTTCTCTCAAATTCATTATTGATTCTAACACTTGTATTTGCACCATGTTTCCCAAGATGGAAGAAAAAAAAACACTTTTTATATTACTCAAGGGGAGAGAGAAATGCCTTTGATGATCTTTACATTAATAAAGAATGGGGTTTGATTACTTAGAGTTACAGATCCTTGCTATTCACATAATATATCTGGAGACAAAATGAACCAGATCCTGGAACAGGGTATAGGAAAAACTAGGGCAGCACAGTGAAGGCAACAGGTAGAATTAGACAGGGGCGCCTAGGTGGCTCAGTAGGTTAAGCGTCCAACTCTTGATTTCAGCTCAGGTCGTGACCTCTCAGTTCATGAGATTGAGCCCCATATTGGGCTCTGTACTGACAGTGCAGAGCCTGCTTGGGATTCTCTGTCTCCCTCTGTCTCTGGCCTTCCCCTAATCATGCTCATTCTCTCTCTCAAAATGAATAAACAATTTTTTTTTAAATAGGTAGAACCAGGGACACCTGGGTGGTTCAGTCAGTTAAGCGTCTGATTTCAGCTCCTGTCATGATCTCATGGTTACTGAGTTTGAGCCCCATGTTGGGGCTCAGCTCAGAGCCTGGAGCCTGTTATGAATTCTGTGTCTACCTCTCTGTCTGCCCCTTCCCCACTCATGCTCTGTCTCTCAGAAGTGAATACGCATTAAAAAAAATAAATGAATAAAATAGGTAGAACTAGACAAATTTACCCCTCTTGCAAAAACAAATAGGAAGTGTCTAGGAAAAGGTTCAGTTATGCTAACATTATTTTACTTAATATGGAGCAGTAGTGGGTATTTCCTCTTGCTTTACTGAAATCTTCCTTTGATAATGGAAAATACAATCCATTGAAAAATTCTAAAAAATGAGGATTTGTAGTGTATTAATGTCTTAAGTTGATAACTTGTTTCTGAAGACCTGTGCTATTTAAGCATTACCATAATCATATCAGTGGCATTTAAAAGCAGTTTCCTTTCTGAGTTCTGTTATTTCCTAATTCATTTTGTGCTTTTACACATCCTTCAGGTGATTCTTTGCCAACACGAATAAGAAATTCACGTGTTAGCCATGTTAGCAGCAACTCACCTAAAATGAGTTTGCCTACTCTGGGCTGACAGTGTGAAATTCTCAGTAACAACTGTCAACTCCATGTGAATCATGTAAATGACACACTGACACATCATTATGGAATAGACTTTAAAACAACTCTTGAATGCTTCACAAACGTAATTTCTCTTATGAATTCAAAAGTACCCCTATGTCTGAGAATGTTGACATTATTCCTTAAAGCAGAAATGGGGAATGGGGGTCTGGGTGGCTCAGTCATTTAAGTGTCTGACTTCAGCTCAGGTCATGATCTCGCAGTTCATGGTTTTGAGCCCTACATGGGGCTCTGGGCTCTGTGCTCTGTGCTCTTTGCTGAGAGCTCAGAGCTTGGAGCCTGTTTCTGATTCTGTCTTCCTCTCTCTCTCTCTCTCTCTCTGCCCCTCCCCCACTCACATTCTGTCTCTCTCTCTCTCTCTCTCTCTCTCTCTCTCTCAAAAACAAATAAACATTAAAAAAATGGAAACAATACAAGAACAAATGTCAAAAAAATAACTTATGGCTCTTTTGAGACTCTGGGCCAGAATAGTCACTGGGAGAATCAGGGGATGGAGAAGAAACAACTAGTGAGAAGATTTAAAATGATATAAGGAGAATTTCTTCTTTTTTTTGTAGGTGTATTGTGTTTTTTTTTAACATTTTTTATTTTATAGAAAAGTTTGAATTAACAGGTTATACTTTCTGTTCATTCTGATTTTATCTCACAAGTTTCTTTCCTTTTAGAAAGACAAAACTGAGGGGCTCCTGGGTGGCTCAGAGGGTTTGGGTCAGGTCATGATCTTGTGGTTTGTGAGTTTGAGCCCCACGTCAGGGTCCACACTGTCAGTCTGCTTGGCATTCTCTCTCTCCCCGTCTCTTTGACCACCATACTTGTGTGCTCTCTCTCTCAAAATAAATAAACAACAACAAAAAAAGACAAAACTGATCAGAAATCCAAGTGGACAGGCAAGCAACATGATTCAATATATCCATTCAGAGCAAAATGAAAGGCATTGGTTGGTAAAACATAAAATTTTATCCTAAAAATATTAATTTTATTTTCTGAAATACAATTCACAAATCACAAGCATCCTGAGATTACACATAAATGACAATGCTTTCCATTTGTGAAAAAATTGGTGTATCACTTTTTCTGAATTCCTTTTTTCTCACTTGCCATTTTACAATATTGTAAATTAAGCAGGACATCATTAACCACAATTGCAGAAGAGGAAACCGCGATTCTGGAGAGTGAATTAACCTGATTATTGAACATAGTTACATATGAACAGATTCAGATATAGAATTCCTTCATTCTGTTTCCTGGCCCACAGTATTTTATTTTGCATTATACTTCCTGAGTAGAGGTTGTTTGAGTAATAGAGGAGCTAGAAAGCTAAACTCATTTATATTTTATTTCCTTGCACTATAGAAAGCACACACAGGTAAAAGTACAGATCCACATCTGGTGGCCTACATAACCCTTGAAGCTGGGGTTTAACATAGAAATGCACCACCAAATATGGCAATCTTACCTTTTCATGGAAAATATTGCTTTCTTTAGTTGGAACAGGTGATAGGCACTAAACAAATCAGAAGGTTAATGGTATTAATTAAAACAATTATAGAAGTAAAAACAGAAGCAGGTCCTAATTGGATTCTACATGTTACATTAAATTTCAGATTCATAATGGAAAATAATTGTTGAGCTAAATTTAAGAGCCTAACGCTTTATTAAGTGTAGGAGGCAAAAAAAGTCTGTGTTGCAGGATATTTCATTCTTTTTAATTCCTCAAGGTTCATGTTAAGGAATAACAAATTATCTATTAGTCTTTGATACTGTTATAATTTGGTAAGATGAATCTAGGGGCTTAATATTAAATTTTTCCATACATTTTTGGGAAATTATAAACGAGTTTTTCCCATGCAATGAAACGTTTTCTCTTCCATGATGAGCAATTTGATAGATGCTATGAACAACTGAATAATTCAGTTCAGTAGTTTTGTGTAATAATTGAAGTAAAAAAAAACAAACAATGTTGTTACCATGAAGTTGAACAAAACAGGTAGAGAACTTTAGAGCCTATCCAAGAAATTAACAGTATAATTTTTATGAAACCGTAAGTGTGGAATATAAAATGCAATATTTGTCTATTTACAAACAGTTGTGTCCAGGAAATAGAACGTTAAATGAAACTCTTACCTTGGTATACCTTTGTATCCTTAGACAAATTACTTAAATTTGTAATTTGTAAGATTGTAACTTTTGGCAAATCACTTAACTTTTCTGATTTTTCATTAGTAACAATAGGTAAACATGTACAATTTTGTGGAGACTTATAACTTATTAATCTAAAAATAGGTACTTCCATACAATCTGTGTCAAAGAGCACATCACTAAACTATTATTTCATAAAACATACATTTAAAGTCCTGAAATATTTAATATTTAGTAATCTCAGAATCAGTTATTAAGCACATACCATGTACCAGTTTAGTATAATTATACACACGTAAACAAACAAACAAAAAACAATGGGTTTAATTGTGCCCAGTGCTTACCTGATGAGACAGAAATGTTAGTTGTCTTGCATTTCATGGCTAGGAAAAAAAAGACCTGGGGTTTGAACTTGTGTGTGACTGACTTGAAAATTAAGGCACTTTTCATTATACTACATAAAATTTCTGAAATGATCTATTAAGTACCTGTCCTATGGAGTGCAATCATAACACACTAGGCATTCTATCCACACCAAGGCTGTTTTGTTGTCTCTTGAGCTAGCCTTATGAAATTCTTGAAGTTAAGCACTAGATTCTGTTCATACTGAATCTTCATGTCTCATAAAGGGGCTGGGAAGGGACATGGTGAGTTTCCCATAAGAAATTGTTCAATGAGTGAATTGGTGTTGACTCTAAATGTGAAAGAAGCAGAGAAAGAATAAAGCAGATAGCAGGAGATTTAGGGAAAGTTGGGAAAATGTCTAGTGGAAATGCTTAAAATTGTGATGGCCAAATATATTCTAATAACAACATTGACCATTTTAATGTTCGTATGGTTATTTTAGTTTCCTAAGATTCAAACCTGTCCTTTATCTCTCCCACAAATCTTTTAAAAATTCTGTTGCACTCCTAAATTACTTGCATGGTATTCATTGTGGGGAGGATTTAAAAAAGGGAGTTCATTTCTGTTCATTTGCGTAGCACAGAATGGAGCCAGAGGTGATTGAGATTATGTAAATTTTGTAAAAATTTGCAAAAAGTGTTAGGATGGCTTTGCATCTTTTAAGGATTTTCTTCATTCCTTTGGCTATCATCTGGGTTACTGGACGACTGCACAGTTCATTGAGGTTTCTTACAATTGGAATGTTACAAATTAGATGCATTATGAAATTTCATACAAATTTTACTTTATGACAAAATGGATTTGTTTTACATCAGGATTTACTTTTTTATATGAAACTCAGAGGTTAGAGGGTATATACCATTCTTATTTAATTTATTTTTTTTTAATGAAGAGCTTACACACTTTTCATTAGAGAAAGTAATCTCTTGGCAAATTATCTACTATCCTGGTGACTCTGTAGAGGTGACAGAATACTTCCTCTCCTGGCTGTCATAGGCATAGAGCCAATGATTCTAAATTCAAATATAACATCATCTGAAGCTTCAAAAAGCCATGTTATAATTTGAAGTGACGTTATTTTGCTTATTGAAGGGACTTTATTTTCGTAAAATTGAAATTTTAAAGTGACCTACAGACATATAAAGTGAAAATTTCTCCAAATTCCTCTAAAACATTATGAAATATAATTATATAACAAATAAAATATATATACAGTACCATACTACACAAAATATATAATGTTATAATAAATACAGTATAATGGATGGAATCACACAATGAGATAAGGTGAAACATTTGCTTAGGTGAAAATGACCTCGTCCTTTTCCATTTACAGTTATGTACAGATTATTTTAATTTTTTTAATGTTTATTTTTGATAGAGACACAGTGAGAGTGAGGAAGGGGCAGAGAAAGAGGGAGACACAGAATCTGAAGCAGGGTCCAGGCTCTGTGCTAGCTGTACAGAACCCATTGTGGGGTTCGAACTCACAGACTGTGAGATCGTGGCCTGAACTGAAGTTGGACGCTTAACCAACTGAGCAACCCAGGTACCCTTAAGGTTATTTTTTTTAATGTAGGTGTGCTCAGGTTGCTTCTCTTCCCCTTTAATACTCTGCCCTTCTCTTAAGATAAAAATAAAAAATATTTTACTTCTTATACAAGGTTTTATCTAATCTGGTTTTTGTCTTTTCTTTGTACTCCTTGCTAATCAGCGTCTCCTTCACTCTTGTCAAATCATTCATATTGACCATATTATAGCCACCCTATCTTTTACTTTAAGGATTGAATGAAGTTTTTTATCTCTACTCATTTTGCCAGATTGCCTGTTACTTGCCCAATACATTGTATTTGAGATCTTCTCCCTTAAGGAGATGTTATTAATTATCCAGATTTTTACCTATCTCCCCAGATAATGTTCTCATGGTTTTCTTTAAGTTTTTTTTTTAATTTATTTAAATAATTATTCCATCAATATGTGCCTCCAACTGTAATCTCTATGAAGGTAAATGCAATGACCAATTTGCTCTTCACTCTTTACTAAGACTGTCCCTGATATTTGTTGAACAGAAGAATCCTTAACAAATATTTGACCTGTCTAACTTAACCTAAAGAATCTTATATTTACAACTTTATTGAAATATTATCAATAACAGGATAATTGAAATGACAAAAAACACATGTGGCAAATAGTAAATAAATGTCTAGTTTTAACATTTAATATAACTGTTGCTTCCTAAACCCTGTGGAACAACCTTCTCCACGTTTTCAAAGATGAATACAATAAGTTTAAGAGAAATGTTATTAAACATAAAAATCAATATATGTATTTTCTTTTAACTATATTTCAGTATCTTCTTTTAATGAACTTTATCAGATAAAACTGGTGTTAGATAATTATTTTTCTTATTAAGGAGTAGTCAAAATAATGCTGCATGAATTCCCAGTCTAGGATAAAAAAGGCATCACTTCTTCGCTTAGCCATCTTGGGATGTTCACTCTTAAGTGCAGCCACCATGCAGTGAGGAAGTCCAGGTGATGTTTGTAGGGGTTCAGGTAAGAACCCTGCTGACGTCTCCAATCACTCCCCGAATCAAATGCCAGATATGAGTGAGGAAGCCTTCGAGATAACCCAGGCTCTAGCTGCTGTGCTGTCTTATCACAAATGCGTAGAGAAAGTCTAAATAAGGACTACCTACCAGAGTCCATTTAGCCCGCAGAATTCTGATAACAAATAACTATAAATGATTATCATTTTTATGCTACTAGGTTGTGGGATTCTTCACAGCAAATTAATCACAATTTTAAAAAATACTAATGAAATAATCGACATTGTAATAGAAACTATCTAAACTGAGGTAAAAAGAAAAATAAAAGAACATTAATTACCTTAGGGGAAATACTAAATGTTGCAAAGGAAGTCCCAAGAAAAAAAAGAAGAAATATTTGAAGAAATAGCAGTCAAACATTATGAATTTCATTTCAAATTATAAATTCAGAAATCCAAGAAGCTCCACAAATCTGAAACAGAGGGATCACACGATTAAAAATGTGACAAAGCACACTGCAAACTGCTAACAACACAGTGATAGATAAATTTTAAAAGAACCAAAGCAAAAGGAAACACCACACACAGAGAAACAGGAAAAGAAAAACAGTAGATATGTTATCAGATGCCTTTATATATACAAAGACCGTTTTTACAACAGTGAAAAACAAAACAAAAGCCTGACAAAGTAAATCTTCACTGAAACTATCTTCCACAAATGAGGTGAAATGAAAACCTTTCTAGACAAGCAAGAGCACAGAAAATTCATCACTAACAGATCTATACTTTAGGAAATATATTTTTTTTAATTTTAATCCATTATAGTTAACATACAGTGTTATATTAGTTTTAGGTGTAAAACATAGTGATTCAACACTTGTATACATTACTCAGTCAGTATTCATCATGATAAGTATATTCCTTAATACCCATCACCTATTTCAGGCATTTCTCCACCCACCTCTGGTAACCATCAGTTTGTTCTCTATAGTTAAGAGTCTGGTTTTTTGGTCTCTCTCTTCCTTTCCTCATTTGTTTTATTTCTTAAATTCCACATATGAGTGAAATCATATGGTATTTGTCTTTCTGTGACTGACTGAATTAATATCATACTCCCTAGTTCCATCCACATCATTGCAAATAACAAGATGTCATTCCCTTTTTATGCCTGAATAATATTCCTGTGTGTGTGTGTGTGTGTGTGTGTGTGTGTGTGTGTACTTGCACATGCACCACTTCTTTATCCTTTCGCCTATCAGCAGACACTTGGGCTGTTTCCATAGTTTACCTATTGTAAATAATGCTGCAATAAACGTAATGGTGCATGTAACCCTTTGAATTGGTGTTTTGTATTTTTTGTGTAAATACCCAGTAGTACAATTACTGGATTGTAAGATAGTTCCATTTTTAATGTTTGAGGAACCTCCATACTGTTTTCTACAGTAGAAGCACTAGTTTGCATTCCCACCAACAGTGCAGGAGTGTTCTTTTTTCTCCACATCCTCACCAACACTTGTTTCTTGTGTTGTTGATTTTAGCCATTCTGACAGGTGGGAGGTGATATCTCATTATGGTTTTGATTTGCACTTTCCTGGTGATGAGTGATTTTGAGCATGTTTTTATGTGTCTGTTGACCATCTGTATATCTTCTTTGGAGAAATATTTTCATATCTTCTGCCCATTTTACTTGGATCATTTTGTTTTTGAGTGTTGCATTGTAGAAGTTTTTTATATATTTTGGATAATGATCCTTTATCAGATATGTCATTTGCAAATACCTTCTCCCATTCAGTAGCTTGTCTTTTAGTTTCGTTCATCCTTTCCTCCACTGTGCAGAAGTGTTATTTTTTTATTTTGATATCAGAATAGTTTATCTTTGTATATTATATTTTCTTTGCCTCAGGAAAAATATCTAGAAAAATTTTGCTACAGCTAATGTCAGAGATATTATTGCCTCTGCTCTCTTCTAGGATTTTTATGGTTTCAGGTATCACATTAGGTCTTTAATCCATTTTGAATTTATTTTTGTTTATGGTTTAAGAAAGTGGTCCATTTTCACACTTTTGCATGTAGCTGTCCAGTTTTTCCAACACTATTTTTTCAGGAGATTTTTCCCCATTGCATATTCTTGCTTCCTTTGTCAAAGATTAATTGATCATTTAATAGTGGGCTTATGTCTGGGTTTTCTGTTTTGTTCTATTGATCTATGTGTCTATTTTTATACCAGTACCATACTGTTTTGATTACTACAGTCTTGTAATATAACTTGAAATCTGGACTGGTGATACTTCCAGCTTTGCTTTGCTTTTTCAAAGATGCTTTGGCTATTGTGGTTCCATACAAATTTTAGGATTGTTTGTTCTATTTATGTGAAAAATGCTGTTGATGTTTTGATAGGAATTTCATTAAATGTGTCAATTGCTTTGTTTAGTATAGACATTTTAACAGTATTCTTCAAATCCACTAGCATGGGATGTCTTTCTGTTCGTGTCATCCTCAATGTCTTTCAGCAATGTTTTATAATGGTACAAGTCTTTTACCTCCTTGTTGAAGTTTATTCCTAGGTATATTTTGGTGCAGTTGTAAAGGGATTGTTTTCTTAATTTCTTCTTCTGCTGCTTCATTATCAATATACAGAAAGACAACCGATTTCTGCACATTGGTTTAGAATCCTGCACTTTACTGAATTTATTTATCAGTTCTAATAGTTTCTTTTTTTTTTGTGGAGTCTTCATCTTTTCTCTATATAGTGTCATGTAAACTGCAAATGGTGGAAGTCTTACTTTTTCCTACCAATTTGGATGTCTTTTATTTCTTTTTGCTGTCTGATTGCTCTGACAGGTATGGGAAATTTAACTTCTTCAGAAAAAAGGAAAATGATGACAGATGGAAATTTTAATATAAGCAAAAGAATAAAGTGTCGGGAATAGTGAATGTGTCTTAAATGTAAAATACATTTTTTATTTTAAAATCTTTTAAAAATAATTGACATGTAAAAGGGATACATATGGCAGCAAAACCACAAGATGGTGAGAAGAGAAAAATTCAGTGTACTGTTTTAAAGTTCTTAGAAAACAGATGATATATCATTATTTTAAGATACACTATGGTAAATTAAAGATTTATTTCACAAGGCATAGAATAACCACTAAAAATATATAGCAAAATATATAGCACATGAAACTAATGCTCAATTAAGCATCCAGAAAGTAGAAAAAGAAGAGAAAGGAAACAAAAAATGGGGCAAATAGAAAACAAAGGACATGATGGTATATTAAGACAAAACTGTATCCGCAATTCTAATAAAAGTATATTTGGTAATACCCCAATTATAAGGCACCAACTATCAGATTGGATAGATATATAAGAAGTAATATACTGTTAACGAGAAACCCATTTAAATATAAGGAAGTTTAGGAAAAGTAGAAGAATGGAAGACTTCTATGAAAATTGTAACCCACATTTTGAGTGGCTATTTTAATGTAAGGCAAAGTAGACTTTAGTTAAGAAATATTAATTAGGGATAAAATGGTCAATTTATCAAGAGACATAGTGGTTCCTAAATATGGATTCACCTGATAACTGGTTCAAAATATGTCAAGTGAGAGGTGATTGACTAAAGAGAAACTTACAGATTTAAGTGATAACATTATAAAGTAAGTATTAAATTTAGTGGCCTAAGCATCTACTTCAGGAAACTAGAACAAACAGAAAAGCATATAAAATCCCATGTAATAGAATGAAATAAATTGAACAGAAATAAAGAAAATAGAAAATAAACAATAGAGAAAAATCAATGATATCAAAACTGGTTTTCAAAAAAAAAAAAAAAAAAAAACTGGGGCGCCTGGGTGGCTCAGTCGGTTGGGTGTCCGACTTCAGCTCAGGTCAGAGCCTGGAGCCTGCTTCAGATTCTGTGTCTCCCTCTCTCTCTATCCCTCTCCTGCTCATGCTCTGTATCTCTTTCTCTTTCTAAAGAAGAAATAGACATGAAAACAAACAAAAACAAAATTAAAACCCCAATAAACCTGTAGCCAGATGGATGAATACACACAAAAAGAGAAAAATGAGAGAGATGCCAATACAAATCCTATGAATATTTTAAAAATGAGATATTTCAAGCTTATACCAATAACTTTGACATTTTTATATGCCTTGAGAGACCTGTACTACCAAAGCTCATTCATGAAGAAATAGATAATCTAAATAGCTCTACATTTAGATGATAATACTTCTCTCAGATTTTCCCACAATATATATTTCTAATAATAAACCCTTATGCACTCACAGTGGATTGGAAATAACTGAATCTCTTTGTAGTAGAAGGTTTTTCACATAAATCCCTACTCCCTGATATATTATTTCTTAGTTCATACTTGTTCATTCTTGATGAGTAAATCTATACTTAATACAAACTATTTTTTACACCTCAATTCATTTTCTATCCTAACATTTTCTATAGTGAAGATTTAAAATAACTTTATTAGTATGATAACATATTTCCTTAAATTAGAAACTATATCTTGAAATTTCAAGCTATAAATACTTGTTTTAAGTGATATCTTTTAAGTGGTACAGGTCTAATTAGTATATAAGGCAGATGGTTATTTGGCAGTACACCAAAGTTATAATTTAAGTAAAGACTGTTTGAAAATCCTAGTTTGATCCTTTTCTGCTTTCTGTGGCATATGCTTCTTCTGATGGAAGATCAGAATATGTGATGAAGTGAATGATAAATAAGGACATATGGTATAGATCTGTCCATTTTTAATGAAGTCCAAGAGTTTAATAATTGTGTTTAAATGCTTCAATGAATCCCAAACTTAGTAATGTGTTATAGCATTTAATTATTTTTGTCTTTTCATAATTATGAAGTTATTTTAGTAACTGATCTCTTCAGTCACTTTCCAATAAAACTGCTGTGTACATTCTGGAATATGTTGAAATATATTATTGTCACTATTCTACTCTGTCAACTATTCTATCGTTCCATCAACATGATGATGTTAGTTTTTGTTCTGGTAGTTAAAAATCGATGAGGTGTCATTTATTCAGACCACAAGTTTACATTTTATTCAATTCACTAGAAAATTTTCATCTGGTTAGATAGCCGTCTCAAGTTGAGGTAACATCAAAAGATCCAGTAGTCCCTAAACAGCAGTGACTACTGTACCTGCTATACAATTTTCTAGTCTTCCATATATATAGCCTATAAGCTGACAACATACCCAAATGGTTTTGTTCATGCTTTTTATTTTTAGTTTTGAGTATATTTGATGCACAGTGTTACATTAGTTTTAGGTGCACAACAGAGTGATTCAACTTCTCTGTGTAATGCTACGCTATGCTCACCACAAGTGTTGCTGCCATCTGCCACCGTACAAGCCCATTAGTTAATTACTTAACACAGACAAGCTCAGCATGGTGTCTGTCATCTGTGTCAAAGAACCAGAGGGACTAGATAGTTGGCATAATGAACCAGTGGTCTGTTCTGCCATCCGGAAGCCAATTCCAGACAAGTAGTTTTATAAGGGAGGGGAGACTGAAATTTCCATGTCTCACTAGCTCTAGAAAGGTAGATGAGAAACTGCCTCCCACAAAATAGAGAGGTAGATGGAAGATGTGGTCGCCTCTTGGAAGACTGCCTCTCTTGACACGTTCCTGGAGAATCAGAGGTCACCTGCCAAGTAAGTCTTGGGTGAGACTGCAGATAACCTTCACCTGTTTCACTTGTATGGAAACGTACAAGGTCACCACCATACCATGGCCGACCATTCAACCACGTGTCTATGAGCAATATTTTCTGTTTTTGTATGCAATTGACAATAGATTTCAGAATATTATTTTTGTTTCAAATCTTTTCTGCATTCCAGGTTATTTTATCCCCATTGACATCACCACCTTCATCATCATCATTGTCATTACAGAAACCTTTAGCATTCACTGCCTTCTAGACACTGATATAAATACCATGAAATCACAACAGTTCTCAATGATTGGTAGTGCTAATATTCTCAGTCTACAGATGAAAGATGTTTAGTAAGTCATGAAACCTGAATGCAAATATACGGTCTGTCTTTTGGGGAAAATATTTTTATCAGACATCTCAATTTCCATTTAGTCTTTAGCTCTATCTCCAGATGAATTGACTTTAAAACATACAGCTTTGTATTCTTTGGGCAAATCCCTAGCAGTGCAATTGCTGGATCATAGGATAGTTCTATTTTTAACTTTTCTAGAAACCTCCATACTGTTTTCCAGAATGGCTGAACCAGTTTGCATTCCCACCAAGAATGTAGATCCCCACATCCTAACCAACACGTGTTATTTCTTTTGTTGTTGAGTTTAGCCATTCTGACAAGTGTGAGGTGATATCTCATCATAGTTTTGATTTGTGTTTCCCTGATGATGAGTGATGTTGATCTCTGTTGTTAACTAGCCATGTGAACTAATTGATGACGGCAGAGATCATTTTCATTTATCTCTGCTTTAGAAAAATAAAGTATATAGAGGTCATCCTGATGGGCATTCAATTCACTCTGTAAATCAGTGTGTGCTGTATAGTTTTCTCACTATGTTCAAGACCAACAGAAGCCTTACAAACTAACCTTCATTATTTTGCTTCTCTTAATATTGTTTTTGATTAATTGTACTGAGCCTTTATAATATCGACCTATTTTAAAAGCTCTTCTTAAAAGAATTCTGAAGCTCTTTGCTATAATTACAAATACTGTTAAGAATATTGTTAAATATATTATTTTATCTTTACATAAACATACGTGATAAATTCTGATTTTCACTGAAGATGTTTTGTCCCTTTGTGAGTAGCTAATTTGTTTCTCCGTTGGGAAAGTGTGAATAATTTAATTCAGGCTTTCCAAATTCCTTTTTGAGGAAAGTCTGTTTGTCCTTGTTATGTTTCTTAGGTGTTTTAGGGTTAAAAAGTCTCTTTCTAGGATTCAAAAATCCCTTTCACTGATAAGTATGTCAGCTTAACCAAGAAGTAGAGTTAATATGTCACTTTTTCTCTAGGGTTTTTCCAATCTTCACTATGAAATTTGAACTTCCTAGAGAAGAGTATAACATGTATTAAAAAGAAAAAGTTTACTTGATGAAGTATCTTATTTTCTCAGCATATCAACCAAAAATCAATTGTGAAACTGATTTCATTGACCATACTTTTCATTACCCTAACTGCTAAATAGTAGATAGCCTAGGTTATGGCCCCATATTAGGAAATGGGTAAGACTACATAGTAATCCTGGTTTCCTATTTTTATTGCTCTTTGCTCTGAATTTCTTAAATAATAATTTCAACTGCAATTTACTTTTATGGGCTGTATGTAAATAATGTCATACAACTTTCAAGTTAAAATAGTTGATAATACAATAAATATTGAACTGATAATCTTGTTCTAATTATAGAATTATTCCTATTTATTACCACCTCTAGTCACCTAAAACTTATGGCACCACAATAATGGTATAGATTAGGTTTTTTTTTTTTTTAAGTGCAGTTTTATTATCTGGAATATTATAGAATTTGGTTCAATTTTTAGACTTGGCATAAACTGTACCATTTTTTTAAGTGCAGTTTTATTATCTGGAATATTATAGAATTTGGTTCAATTTTTAGACTTGGCATAAACTGTACCATTTTTTTTAAGTGCAGTTTTATTATCTGGAATATTATAGATTTGGTTCAATTTTTAGACTTGGCAAAAACTGTACCATTTGAGCCTAGTATAGAAAAAGTATTTCTTTCTAAATTATTTTTTACATTATAATAAGATTGTGAAACAAGCATGCGTTATTAGGCCAATTGAAATCCCTTAAACATTTTCAACTCATACCACAAGTTCACAAAATCTGCCTCAGGCACTAAAAAACTTAAAAGCCAGTCTGATAGTGTTTCTTACAAATATTCTTTGAATTTTATGACTTGTCTCCCACATGAGGCGTAATAGTTTCAATGTTCTAATTAGTACTTGTGTATATTGCTATTACTTTGTCTCTTTAATCACATTATTAAGACTGTTATGGAGATTCCTTATAGAATCACACTTTATAATAGTGTTTCTAATTTGAATATGTCCTTTTTTATGTTGTCTGATTCTGAAACATCATAAACTCTTTTTATGGGTCCTTTGATAGTAGTCACTTTCCTTCTTTATGCTTGATTAGAACATACAGTACTAAGTAATAAAGAAATTTCCTGAAGCTTTAGAGTTTTAGCATCAGGAAAAAAAAATGAACTTCCTCTCCCTTGTGATTTTATGCTGGGACAAGAAAAGGTATTTTTAAACCAATACCATTTTTGAATGCTTTATTGGTATATATACAAGCAATTCTGTTGTTGCATATGATTATTTTTTTAACTAAGTCTTGATATCCTTAGGATTCCCCTCTGTAAATCAATATTTTGTTAGCTAACATGTATTATTAAAAAGAAAAATCCTTGGGGCACCTGGGTGGCCCAGTCAGTTAAGCATCTGACTTTGGTTCAGGTCATGATTTCATAATTCATGAATTTGAACCCCGCATCAGGCTCTGTGTTGATAGCTCGGAGCCTAGAGCCTGCTTCAAATTCTGTGTCTGCCTGCCTCTCTCTCTCTCTCTCTCTCTCTCTCTCTCTCTGCCTCTCTGCCCCTGCTCGCTCGCTCACACTCTCTCTCTCTCAAAAATAAATATTAAAAAGAAATCCTTGATTTTTTTTTATATAAATGATACAGTAAGAAGAGGGAAAGCATGATGATGCCTCTTGAAATGGGACTGGAAGATCATTGACTAGAATAGTCTGTGCCTTTATTTCTATCATTTTCCTTGAAAAGAAAAGTGGAGAATTAGAATTGGAAACAATTTTGCAAAAACTTTATTAGATGTCTTAGCCTACATGTATTTAAGAATAGTTTCACAAAATACTTTGCCAATATAGGGAGTTTTAGTCTTAGTTTTAAACTTTTCAAATGTTTTGTCAATCACTTGGAAAATATCTTATATGCCATGACATAGATTTACTGTAATCGGTGAAGAGATATTTTAAAGGCTTATGTGTATTTTCTACTAGTTCAGTTTTGACTCTCCAGAACAGAAATTCATTACCATTTGCTTAAATTCTTTCCCTGCTTGAACCTTCCAAATCCCTCATACTAAAATAATTTCAACCATAGCTGTGTGCCTCCCATTAATCCAGAGACACATCTGAGAATTGCATCACCATTATAGTCAAAATAGATATGCACATTGATTTTGCTAACCATAAAAAGCTTCTAGAATTGTTTAGTTTTGTTTATCAGTGTTTTCTTGCACTGCTTTGGAATAGAGTTTGGTATAGGATTACCAGATTTAGCAAATACGAATATAGGACACTGGTTAAATTTGCATTTCAGATAAACAACAGGTAATATTTTAGTTATGTCCCATGAGTATTTGGGACACACGTATACTAAAATGTATATGTGTTGTATATCTGAAATTCAGATTTAACTAGATGTCTGTTCAACTCTACGTACAGACAGACACAGAACAACTCTTCACTAATTATGTTCTAAAGATGGAAACGTATGAGAATAGAGAGAAAGCTGATGTATAAGTGCCTTCTAGTTTGCCAAGATAGTTGGATGATCCTTGTCACGCTATTTCCATTTAGCATATGTAATTTAGAATATAGTCAAAAGTCCCTTTAACTTTAAATTTTAAAACTTAAAATATGACTTTGGAAATCTCAGGCAACAACTTTCATTGCATCTACTGAAAGATCAGAGAATGACAATTCTGGCCAATGTCAAAAATGCTTTTGCATCTCAACTGAAGAAATGCTGAGCTTTAGTTGAGCCAGTGGAGGGAAGTTATACAAGTGGTTGAACAATGAGAGAGGTGAGGACCACCAGACAGCACACAGCTGGAGGGCAATTAAACATAGCCCATCACCAAAAAGCCACTTGGAAAGAAGAGCCAACCAGTTAGCCTCAGTAAGAGCCCAGAAAACAGAACTGCAGTTTGAAAGTGTGGCTCTATGTCCATTTACAGAGGTGAGAAAGCCTGACAGAAGCAGATTGGTGATAAGTGGAGGAATTAACATGAGAAATTACATATGCCTGGATCCACCCTAGAACATTTTAGTCTAGTATATCTACTAGGGCAGCTGTCATTTTTAAAAGTGCCAAAGGGGGCCACTGGGTGGTTCAGTTGGTTAAGCGTCCAGCTTTGGCTCAGGTCGTGATCTCATGGTTTGTGAAATCGAGCCCCACGTTGGGCTCTGTGCTGTCTAGAGCCTAGAGCTTGCTTTGGATTCTGTGTTTCCCTCTCTCTCTGCCCCTCCCCCCCCCCAGTCTCTCTCTCTCAAAAAATGAATAAACATTAAAAAAAATTAAAAATAAATAAATAAAAGTGCCAAAAGGGATTCAATTGTGTAATTGTAGTTGAGATCTCTGGAAAGATCTTCTTTGTTTAAAATATTTTAATAGTAGTACAGTTACTTTTTTCCAGTGTATCACTTCTATTTTAAGACTCCTTATTTTAATGATTATATTGTATATTCCACCTGTAGAATTTAAATTGCTATATTTGTGTGTGTATTATATAATGTAAAAATATATAAAATATATATATGATAAAATTTTATTTAAAACTTTATTTTCTTCCCTTTGTAGTTTCAGGGAAAATTTACTTAGATCAAGGGTATTTTCCCAAGTATTCTTAGATTAGATGCACAAATGAAATATGCTCTGAGTTCTTATGCATATTTTAATAGCTACTTTAATGATGACATGCAAATAATATCATGATGACTTAGAAGGTTTTAGAGATTTCTGACTCTTTGTTTCATTAGGTGGTACACGCTACTCTATGCTTGTTTAGTTTCCGGTGATGGAGAAAGAACATAAAAGTTTAATGCAAATTACCTTTTTAATAAGTTTTTGTTTCTGCCTAAGAGGTTTGGGAAAATCCCTTTACATTTAGATTTCAGGAATCATGAAAAGTTGCATTGTAACAACTTTTAAAATTTTCTTTGTTGAATTGGGAGTATGTATTGCTATAGAAAGTTCTATTAGTAAGATTTATGTGCCCAAGCTAGCAAAGTAAATTCTATTTGATCTACAATATAACATGATATTCAGAACAAATGTTCAATAAGAAACTGAGTTTCACCTGAGAAGGCCAGCTAGTCACTGAGAATAATCCACACATGGGAAATGGGAGGAACTCACCATTATCCATGGAGGTTTCACCATTGTTCCCTAGGTTGGAAACTTGTGACTGAGGAAAGTATTTTTGTTATTAACTCAAAGTTGACCATGTCCCAGATACTGCTTCAGTTTGGAAAGTTCATAAAGTATAAAGTATATAAAACAAATGTATTCATAAGTGGTAGAATGAATGGGAATACAAGATGTTGAAATTAGCAAAGCTGTCATATTCTTCTTCCTGTAGCCAAACTACACTTAAATCTGTAGTGTCTAGAGGTCAGATAGTGAGCACTCTCTTATTTAGGAATAAAAATATTATTGAAGTTCTACCATGTGCCATGTACTATCCCAGGTGTTGGAAATACATCATTAAACAAGATAGGTATGATTCATGCCATCAGTAAGCTTATATTCTAGTGGGAAAGACAGATATTTTACAAACAACAGAGGTAAATGTCAAATAACTGGGACAAAGAGGCTAACAGTTTTCAGAAAACATAAAATGTGGAGACATAAGATAATTTGGAGTCAAAAGGAAGTATGTCCTGGGAAGATGTTGTTCTAGCTAAGTTCTGAAAATGGTTCATCAGGTGAGAAGGTTAGAAAAAACACAATGAAGACCAGGACTGCTTGTATGCTGACTCCAAGGTAGGAAAGAGTTTGATTTTCAGGTCACTGAATAAAAGTTCATATGCCTGGAGGATAGAAAGCATGAGAGCTAATGGTGAAAAATGAGATAGAAATACAGAAAGGGGGCAGATCATGCAGGGTCTTCTAGGCAATAGGAGTTTTATTCTGAAGGCAATTAAAAGTTGCTGAGCCTTTTTAAGGTAGTAAATAATCTGACTTTTATTTAAAAAGAAGGAAAATTCTCTCAGTGCTGGATGGAGGGCAGAGGCAAATGTAAATGAAAAGACCAGTAGTGGAAGAGAAAGGAGCCTATGCAAGTTGGAGTGGGGTTGTATCAGTAGAGATGAGAAATGAAAAAAAATTAGATATATTTGGAGATAGAAGTCACAGAATTTGGTAATGGTTTAAATAGGAGAACAAAATAAAGAATAAAGTAGTTAGTTGGTAATGAGTTTGAGCAAGCAGATGGATGGAACACTCATTTAAAAATACAGAGAATGTAGAAGATAAAGACAGATGATACTGAGATTTTAATTTTGGAGAAGCTGAAGTACAAATGTGAGTAAGATCTAAGTATAGAAATGTTAACCGAAATTTGATTAGTTAGGTAGATAGATAAATAGATAGATAGATATAGATAGCGAGCTGACCTAGCACTACATTTTCAGAACCACTGACATAAAATGATATTTACACCCATGGAGATAGACAAGATTTTCTCTTGAGGCCATGGAAAGTGGGAAATATAAAGAACTTAGCACTGATTCTGAGGAAATTCTAATACTTAAAAGGTGATAAACAGACAAGACAAGGAAGGAACAGCCTTATGAGACATACGAGAAAAATAAAAAAATGTTGACAAAGCATGCTTACAGGAGATTAAGAAGAAACCTGTTGCACTATATGCTAATTTGGATGTAGATTTAAAAAATAAAATTAATAAAGAAATACGCAGGAATAAAAAAAGGAAGAAACCTAACAAATTGCTTGGGCTTAACTAAATAATCTTTCACGATCTGAACAATTGCTAAAACCAGTAGAGACTGAGTCAATAGGTGAATTGAGTAATGGGAGATGTAATGAAGATTATTCAAGGGGACAGCTTGTTCAAGAAGCAATGCTAAAAACAGAGAAAACAAAGCAACTGAAATGAGATTGGAGGCCAAGGGTCTGTTCCTTTTCAGAGGGAGGGAGATTACGGCTGTTTTGAATATTAAAATTATCCAGTAGGGAAAGACAGTTTTTGAAACCCAATAAAGAATGAAGATAAGGATATTGGGAATGGATGAAGTTCCAGTATATATGAGGGTGTTGATAGTTGAAAAGAGTCGACTCTTTATTCCCTATAACTTGAGTGACGATTATTCTGGAAAAAAAGATACCAGTGTTGATTGTTTTTGGTGTAGAGAAGATGGGAAGTCTGAATCTTACAGCTATTGTTGGCGTTTTTTTTTCTCACCAGATTATGAAGGTAGCTGAGGTTTGGGGGAGGGAGGCAGACAATGCGTACTTGGTTCAGATGACGTTAGAAAACAGAATGAAATATTTGATGTAGTGAGTAGGGGAGGAAGCTTACAAGAGAATTTCATCACGTTTCAGGAGTATGTTGAATGCCTATCTGAGGCTGGTAAACATGAATGTATAATAATTCTAAAATTTCATGCTTTCTGTTTCATCAGGCAGAGAGGAGACTCTTTGGCTTAATCTGAGACTAGATTATTACAGGCAGATGACAGATGTGTGATATGTAGAGAAATCAAGGGACTCAAAGCTATATGTAAGGTATGATTAAAGTATCTGTATTTGGATGCTACTATTATTGCAGTGAATAATGGACAAATGTCAGTGACTTCATACTTTTTCATTAAACAGTCTAACATAAACAGCCAGAGTTGATACAAGAATTCTGTAGTGATAGGGACCAAAATTTTCTTGGCCTTTGCTATGCAAACCTCAATACTGGCTTCCATACTGTGTTCTACTCCCATTGCACCTACCTTCTAACCATAAGGAAGAGGAGAAAAACGAGAGGACACCTGCCACTTTCTAACTAATGGCTTGAATCAGGATTTGAGCTCAGGACTTCTGTCTGTATCCCATTGAACAGAATGTATTTATATGGGCACATGTAGCTGCAAGAGAGCCTAGAATATGTAATCTTTGTGACTGTTCCTGTACCTAATTGTAGTTGTTACTTGAGAAAAGGAGGGAAGCTAGCAGTCTCTGCCACAGGCAGCATGGAGTGTATGCTGAGAAAACAGAAGGGGAGGAAAGCTACTTAACAGCTTCTTCATGCATTTGTCTCGCTTTTCTTTCAACGTTTATTTATTTTTGGGACAGAGAGAGACAGAGCATGAACAGGGGAGGGGCAGAGAGAGAGGGAGACACAGAATCGGAAACAGGCTCCAGGCTCTGAGCCATCAGCCCAGAGCCCGACGCGGGGCTCGAACCCACGGACCGCGAGATCGTGACCTGGCTGAAGTCGGACGCTTAACCGACTGCGCCACCCAGGCGCCCCTGTCTCGCTTTTCTTTAGAGAAAGGTAATCAAAACAATACGGATTTCAAGTATAAGTGTTTTGCAGCAAAGTGTTAACTCACTTGGGTTTGGGATGCTTAACCCCTGCCTACTCCAAAGAAAGGAATCATTAGTTAGAAATGGCATTTATTATGGAATCAACAGGAGATTGAGAAATTCAAAATACATGTCATATTTGATATATCTGATGAGTTTTTTAAATCATGGAAGCAGAGTTTTGTTTTTTCCTGGATATGTATTTATGTACCTTGACCTTATTTTTGTTTACACTTTAACAATAAAACTGTGGATTAGTCCATAATAGGACTAAGTTATTAGAACATGATCTAGCCTCAAAGGTTAATGAAAATATAATTAGTATTGCTTGTGCTACATGTAGATGAAAAGAGTCATAAATCCTATTAATCCTTCTTAGTTCACAAATTATTGACCTGATGGGCAGTAATCTCTTAGCTTTATTATGTCAATTTACCTAACATATTTGAAAACTATCTTGAGCTTACAATTCTTTCCCATTATTTCAGTGATTTAAAGAAACAAAAAGTATTTTTAGTGAAAAACAAAGAATAACAGAAATCTTAATAAAATGATACATAGGTCTATAATAAACATGTATTTATGTACATGTACATAACATAAGCAAAATATTTGGATACAAAACATTTGGATATAAAACATTTGGACTTAAGCTAGGAAGTACAAGAATATATCTGAATTTCTGAAACTAATAGTAAATCAAAATATCTTAGGAGTTGATACATACAATAATTATGGTTTTTATTTAGTTACATTGGAAGAGTCTATATTCATATTACTCAGATTTGAAACTTTCTTCAGCCTACGCTGGTCAGGTGAACAGCTACTACTATATAGATTACATGTTGTAGTGAAATTAATACAAACTTGAGGTAAAGGTTTATATTCTAGGACCTTCCACTACCAGCTACGTAACATTGGTTGAGTTTTAAAAATCTCGATAATTTTCAATTTCTCATTTGTAAAATTGGATTGATAACCAGGACCACACATTTTTGTTACCGAGACCGATTTATCATTATAACCAACCCTCGATAAATACTAACTGAATCTGAATCTGTTGAATGAGCACTGACCTGTATTTCCAGAATGCCCACTTAATCTTTAGAGTAGAGCTCTTGTCTTGCTACTCCTGATACTTCTCAGCGTTTATCATGATGTGTTTTTCAGTGCTATGTTAACTTGTGTGTTCTGTGCTTTAAATGCCCTTCAGCTATTTGTAAATGAATATGTATATAAAATGGTTAGCTCTCTTCAGATTCATTTTTATCCTTTATCCCTCAAAGAAACATTTACTTAACTTCATTTGTCATTAGGTCTTACGATGGAAACTTTGCCCTGTCATTTAATTAAGAGACAAAGCATAACATTCAGTAGTTGAATCTTTTCATAGTAATGAAAGCAAATCTTATACTTTTAAAAGACATTGAGCTACACTACAGACCATGATAATACTTACTTATGATGAAAACTGAAACTAAAAAGATGGATGAAGACTAATATAGTCTGTAATTTTATTATGCCTTAAGCATAGGCTTTTATTAGCTTTAATTGAGGGATGAATTAATCCAGAATCTTTCAGTTGTAAATAATAGAGATCTAACTCAGTCTTGCTTAAGTTGAAGAAGGAATTGTTATTGTCAAATAACTGGCAAGTTCACAAAAATGTCATTACCGATAAGTGGCAAATACTAGATGAGCACTATTTTTGCGGTGCTGGGGGGCATTCTCTTACATACAGTCTTTCATCCACTGCTCAGCCACAAGAAAGAAAAAAAATGGGCCTTGGACCTGGTGCATTCCCAGGTCAAGAGATAAAGAGCCCACAGAGCTTATCACCTTGTGTGGAAAACTCTTTCCTTGTCTCAGGCTCAATGAGTCGTCTTTGGTCTTTGCTGAACCCATGTGCATCGTGTGGCACCTGGTTAACACCAGTGCGATATGTGGCTTCTGCACATAGACCAATTGCCCCATGTTGACCACAGAGAGAGACCTTCTGGCCATCCTTCTGGGGTGATCACCTGCCATTGGAGCTGATTTTGCTCTGTCTTCTCAGTAGTGTTTTTCTATCCAGTGCTTGACTGTGTTATTTTCCTTGATGACTTTGATACCAAGATGCAGTCGCCACAGGGGCTAGATTCCTCCCTTGGGATTGTTAACTGGTGCACAGCACTCTGCTTGACTCTTAGTTTAAGACAGAGACCATCTGAGAATGGTTAATGCATTTTGTTTGCCTCTTCTAGTGCACAGTTCTAAGACTTCCTTGGTTGATTGAATTCCTGCTCCTTTTCCTGGAGCTGTAACCCTGATCAATACCAGAGTTCCTTTAGGCCTGGTTTCTTCCCAGCTTGGGACGCATCCTCCTTCCTACAGTCACTGTCATCCTGGACTAGGATGGACCAGGATGCCCATGAGCTGACTCTGAAATTCAAAGTATTTCCTGACAGAAAGTGCAAATCATTTTTCATATCTTGTGTCATCTACTTGTTAAGATAACATACTGCCTCGTAATCGATCTCCTGGCTCTTGGTAGATGCTACTTACCTTCTTGCTATCTAGATGAAATTTTCTGTCCTAGAAATGGGCTTTCTTGTTGACAAACGTTCCAGTCCATATACTTTCTTAGCAAAGGTACAAAATCATCCAGTGTATTGCAAGTCTGGCCATTTGGAAATATATGGCATACCTGTGGAAAGGCATATCACTGTTTCTGAAATCCAAAATAGTGCTCATTTATGGAGCAGGTCACAAAAAAATTTTTTGTTCCTATTAGACTGATTATGAGACTTTTTTTTTTAAAGAAGGAAATGCCTGTCTTCGTTAAAAAAAAAAAAAAGAAAAAACAAACAAACAAAAAAACAAACCTTTGTGAAGAGTAACTGGGATAGAAAACCAGATCTCAAGGGGGCCTGGTACTGTCGTGCATGAATTCAAGGGTAGATTTATTCTGCATCACAGAAAAGGGAGAGAGATGGAAAAATAGGACTTGGAGCTACAAGATAGTGCAATGAATGCCGCAAATGACCTAAACTCCTTCCTCATAACATCCTAATCTTCAATAAATTCCAAAACTCATTAGATATTTCATGTGAATAGATATTTTTCTCAAAACCACTGAAGGGGATATCTGCAAATCCAGGTTAATGTGGAAAAGAACTGATCCAGGAAATGAGAATTCAGAACAAGAAACTAGCCAGTCATGAGGAAAGAGCTGTCATAAAGTCACAGTATCTGGACCCTCACAAGTTGTGAATTTGGTAACTGAGTCATTTTTCACAATCTCCGTGTGGCCAGGGAGCCCCAGCTAACTCTGAATTACATGTAGGGGGATAGCTCACTTATAGATATCAGATATGTTTAGAAAGGGTCACCCTACCTCTGAAAAAATATATGATGTACTGTTTTCAGTGATTTGTACATAATTTGGTATATATATCTTAGAATAGATCCTTCAGTGTTGATAATAGATACATGCACACATCCCGCTACACAAAGAAAAGTAAACTGTCTTTGTTTACACGGAATAGGCAAGTAACTGTGTGGTCAGACATCATTTCAGAAAGGATGGGAAAAGTCCCGAAAGACCAAAAAACACTACCCTCCAAATGGAACACATGAAACTCTTGAATAAACTGTGTGATGTTTACTATGTGCCAGGTCTCTTAAACCACTGTAAAAAAGGTTTAAACTCATTTAATTTTAGTAACAATCCATATCAACTATTACCTGTCAGAGGAGGAAAGTAAGGCAAAAGAGCTGAAAATCTGGTTGAAGTGTCCCAGCTAGTAAGTGACAAAGGCAGGATTTAAACCCAGGCCACCTGGCTCCTGAGCTTTTGCTCTTAAACATCAGGTATAAGGCTTTGGAGAAGCAAATGATGAATTACTGGTCATTTATAAACGTGGCAGTTTTGAGCAGAGTGTGACATAGTAACGATTATGTGAAGTTGTTCTTGCTGAGAGAGAATGGAGGTGCCCCAGAAGGAAACAAAAAAGCAAAAAGTGTGGCAGCACCTTAAAACTTTTTATCCTTCTCTGTGAATCTTTTATCTCTGTACAGAGAGATCATATCAGAAACAAGAATATATTTCTTGTTTCAAGGAACATTGCTAGAAATAGTCACAAACTTTACTATTTAAAAAACTGGTTAAGAAATGAAGACACAGGATTTTTTTTTAAGTGTATTCATTTTTTTCAGAAAGAGTGAAAGCATGAGTGGGAGAGGGGCAGACAGAGACAAGAGGGAGAGAGTCCCAAGCAGGCCCCGAGCGGCCAGCGCAGAGCCGGAGGCAGAACTCGAACCCACAGCTAAGCCACTCATGTGCCCCAAGACCTAGGATAATTTGGAAAGAGAAGAACAAAATAGATGCACAGAAGCACTCTAAGGAAAGGGAGTTATTGACAGCAATTTTGACAAAATAGGATCACTATTTTTAAATAGTACAAGCTATTTCTTTAAGTGTTTTGAATTTATATACTACATTAAAACATTTTGCCATAATCTACAGTCTGCAGTTCTGCTCTGTCTCTGATTCACTTGGGCAGTAAACAGTTTCTCCTTTGTTTATGTTTATTTTAAGTTACTCTCTTATAACCTTTCCTAATTGGAGAAGTTATTTTAATAGTTGTTAGTAAAATAAACTCAACTATTCATGTAGAGTAACCAGTGAAACTAATTGACAACCTTTCTGTCACAGTTGATTTCAAACATCTCTGTAATGAATCTTTTGAATAATTAAATGAGTAAATTCTTAGTAAAATAAAAGTAACTGCATTTATAAGACAATTTTAGGTAATTCAGTAGAGATATGACCAGGAAGAGGCAGTGAGAGAATTACTGAATAAACTGTTATCATAACAAATCTAGAAAAGCAATTAAAAACAACAAAAAATAGAAATAGAAATAAATATTATTTTGGTTTATTCCT
Organism: Prionailurus viverrinus; assembly: GCF_022837055.1. Classification (NCBI taxonomy): domain Eukaryota; kingdom Metazoa; phylum Chordata; class Mammalia; order Carnivora; family Felidae; genus Prionailurus; species Prionailurus viverrinus. The sequence continues at coordinate 45,873,889 of NC_062561.1, read as the reverse complement.
TCTTGTTGGCATGCTTACAGTTCTAAATATTTAGCTAGAAAATAAAAATATGTTATGCAAATGAATGAAATTCATGAAACTGGGAGATGGAAATATGAAAGAGGAGAGACATTTAATGAATATGAAATGAGGAAATAAAATTTTAATGTGTCTGGATTTTATACATATGCACACACACACAATATTTTGTACTTGTACGTAGGAGAAACTAAATATTCTTATACTATTTTAATAATTAATAATTAATTTATATACTTGTTACTAAATAAGAAAGGATAGGAAAACAGTAAAAAGCAATTAGATATCATAATTAAGATCTTTATTGGTATAGACTATTATAGTTTCACACAATGGCAACACTTAACTACACAGTATAGGTAATAACACAGTATAGGTTAAGAACACAGTATAGGTAATAACCTTCCACAGTAAGACCCAACTAGGTCATGTGGATAATTCCCAAATACCAAGGCTAAGGGCCAATTCGATCTTTTTTTTTTTTTTTTTTTTTTTTTTTTTTTTTTTTTTTACTGTTACAGAAAATTGTTGACTCTTGGTACCTCTCTTTCATAATCACTCAGGTGTTATTCTATTAATAATCAAAATCATTGTTAGAGATATGTTAGGGTCCTAACTTGATGAATCTAATACTCTGTGGTAGACCAAAATTAGCAGCCTTTCTCACTTGTCAAATATGATGGTATATTTTGAAATAAACTTTCCTTCAATTTACCTGTTATATATTTTTTCATTTTAATGAAAATTTGTCATTTTTTTTAAATTTTTTTTTTCAACGTTTATTTATTTTTTGGGGGACAGAGAGAGACAGAGCATGAATGGGGGAGGGGCAGAGAGAGAGGGAGACACAGAATCAGAAACAGGCTCCAGGCTCTGAGCCACCAGCCCAGAGCCTGACGCGGGGCTCGAACTCACGGACCGTGAGATCGTGACCTGGCTGAAGTCGGACACTTAACCGACTGCGCCACCCAGGTGCCCCGAAAATTTGTCATTTTTTAAAAAAGTTTACGGGGCGCCTGGGTGGCGCAGTCGGTTAAGCGTCCGACTTCAGCCAGGTCACGATTCCGCGGTTCGTGGGTTCGGCCCCGCGTCGGGCTCTGGGCTGAGGGCTCAGAGCCTGGAGCCTGTTTCCGATTCTGTGTCTCCCTGTCTCTCTGCCCCTCCCCCGTTCATGCTCTGTCTCTCTCTGTCCCAAAAATAAATAAACGTTGAAAAAAAAATTTAAAAAAAAAAGTTTACTTATTTTGAGAGGCAGAGACAGAGTGAGTGGGGGAAAGGCAGAAAGAGAGAGAGAGAGAGAGAGAGAGAGAGAAAGAAAGAGAAATCCCCAAAATCTCTGTCAGCATAGAGCCCAATGGGAGGCCTGAACCCATGAAACCATGAGATCATGACCTGAGCTGAAACCAAGAGTCGGATGCTTAACCAACTGAACCACCCAGGCACCCCTGTAATTTTTAAAAATGAATTATTAAGCTACCTCTCTTTTACACTAAATTTAATTGATTTTTTTGCCATTGGTTACAACAGTACTCCCAACTACTGTGTAGCTCTTTCCTTCAATGCTTGAGTTATCATAGACCTTGACTGATCTTAACTTTATCCTAGAACAAACACTAAACCAAAATAATATAAATTGTTAATTAAAACAATATAAAAGTAAGGTATTGAAAAATATATAATCTAAAATATGTTAGGAAAAAATAAAGAAAAATTGGAGACACACACAAAAAGGAAATATTATAATCATGAATCTATATTTTACCATTATATTAAATGATACAGAAAAAACAATCCAATTAAAAGGCAGAGACTAACAGAATGAATTTAAAGAAAATCAATACCTAACTATGCTTTCTATAAGAAACATGTTAAATAAAAAATTACAAACATTTTGAAAATAAATTGATGTAAAAAGATATACCATGTTTATGCATAAGAAGCCTAAAATTGCTATGTTAATGGGAGTGACATATGTTCAAGAAGAAGATTAATAAGAGAATAAGGGATATTTTGTGACGATAAATCCATTCATCAGGAAAACACAGCAATTGTATATGTACATGTGACTAATCACAGAACTTTACTGCACTTGCAAAAATAAAAAGGAAAAAATACAATACCGTAATCATTGTTAGAGATTATAAGCCCATCTGTCAGTAAATTATTAGAACAAATCGAAAAAGCCACAAACCGTAGATGAATGAAAAACACTGTCAACTACATTGATCTACAGTACAATCAACCATTTCAGAATAATCCTGATTTTTAAGTGAACATGATTGACCATATGCTGAGATATAAAACAAATCTGGTTACATTTAAAGGGTGCATATCATTCAGAGTATAGTGAGAGGAAAGTCTTAAATTAGAAATGCATGTTTAGATATCTTTTTATGTTTAAATAGGAATATAGGAATGATAGAAATTTGGGGGATTTGGGACGTCTGCATGGCTCAGTCGGTTGAGCGTCCAACTCTTGATTTCGGTTCAGGTCATGATCCTAGGGTCCTGGGATTAAGCCCCAAGGCAGGATCTGCACTGACAGCACAGTGCCTGCTTGGGATTCTCTCTCTTCCTCTCTTTCTGCCCCTCCCTGTCTTGATCCTGCACACGTGCATGTGTGCTCTCTCAAATAAATATTAAAAAAAATGTAATTGGAGGATTTGAAAACTATAGCTCAAGAACATTCTATATATCAATAACATCCCTGAAGCAATATTTACATTGATAAACATGAGTTTTACATATTATGTTCAACCATTGTAATTAGATAGTTGAAGATTACTTATGACTGACTCAAAGTTACAAAATGTTTTAAGATTGTACTACTAGATCTTTTATCATGTCTTTAACCCTCTGTTAAAACAATATATAGATCCAGAAAGACAATATTAAATGTGTACTTATTTTACATTATAAAATTATAAACAAAACTGAAAATAATACATTTCTCAATTTGTTCCTGTATCTTGCCAGTGGAGAGAATAACTTGATTGACAATGGCTAATGCTAGAATCTGCAGAAATTACATTGAGGAATGTTAGCACATGTCTCATTTTAGTTACACAGATATTTATGCTTCTCTGTTCTTGTTTTTATATTTTTTATTGGCATGATTTTTTGGTTATGTATTTCACAGACTTTCTTTTTTGATTAAAAAAATTCAATGCTCTAAAAAAAAAAACCAACAATGTTATTCTTTCAAAAGTGAAAGAGCAGATAGATACGTTAGGTGTTTGTAAACTTTTATCACAATATTAATAGCAAACAATTGTTTAAAACAATATACCTATAGATAATGCAGACTCAATTTTAATTTATGTCAAAAACTAAAATTTACTGCCTAGTTCCAGATCTTGTTTTGCTTATAAATTCTGCATCATACATCTTAGGTAAATGGAAATCAAACCTAATTGTCTTAACAGTGTTTAGTTGCCATTTTTGTGTATCTAGGAATGATTGTCAGATCAAATATTTTATATGTTACATGTCTTACATTTCATGTTTTAAATTCTCTTTCCTATTTCACTTAAAAGTGTAAAATTAGTAATATCTCAAGGACTCTAAGAACTTGAACCACCCATCGGGAAGTAGGAATGTTGCCTATAGATTGTTCAATGTGACCCATGCAAAGAACTTTTGACATTTTTTTTGCCATATAAATTATTCATTTCCATTCATCATTCTCAGTTATTTGAAACATGTTAAATATATTGGCAAAGGCATGTGATTGCATGTATGACATTTTCCTAAAGCTCATTTTTGTTCTTCCTTTTTCCTCCTGCCCTCCCACCCTTGTTCCCTTCCTTCCTAGTCTGTTTCCATCAATAGGTTGTTTCAAATCGGTGTCTCCAAATGTTTTGTCTTTTTGAAGTAGTATTGTCTACATAAATCTGATTTTTATTTAATACTACCAGTGCACGTTTAAGCCCTTTGTTTTGTTATATACCTATGGAAGAGAAAGTACATATCAGTTAAAATAATTATTTTATTTTTCATATCTTCCCAATAGAAAATATTTCCATATACTTTACATTCACAATGATTGGTATTATAACTGGAGGTTGTTGTTAAATAAATTCTAGATTCCCTGTGATTTGTTCACATAATCCCTTATCAGACTACAGATATTTTTTTTAAATTTTTATTTATTTTATTTTGAGAGAGAACAAGAGAGTGTGAGTGAGCAGGAGAGAGAGAGAGAGAGAGAGAGAGAGAGAGAGAGAGAGAGAGAGAATATCCCAAGCAGGCTCCACTCTGTCAGCATGGAGCCCCACATGGGGCTTGATCTGGGAAACCATGAGATCATGACCTGAGCTGAAATTGAGTTGGACACTAAATTGAGCCACCCAGGCACCCCCAGACTACAGATTTTTATAGCAATATGGATTATAACATGAGAATCAAGTCAAATTTAAGTAAACTACCTGTTGGTTGAGGTAAGGAAAGAGCTATGTTTTTTAGACAGAGCTCATAAATGAGTAGTAAGCTAATTCCTCTTTTCCAGGGAAAATAGGTTCAGTGTTTTCCTCCAGAATTAGTCATTGTTGAGCACCTGATCTGAGAGGTGTGTCTAAGAATAGTTAAGTATTCTCTTGCTCTTTAGTGCTCTCATGGAAAAATTGAAATTATGTTTGACTTTTTCCAGAAAAGTGTGACAGTGTTTAGATTTAGGCCCTTTGTTAGTTGAAATTGGTTTTATAAATTGATATGTGTTTTGCAATTTAGCTACTTACATGTGTATTGAGATGAACTATCTTTATTCTCATACCATATTGCAGTAACCTGGCAACTGGTTATAAAAGTAAATGCTTCAGTATACGTTTAATAAAATATATATGTGTTGAAAATTATAAAACTTAGGAATAGAAACTAATACCTAGATAAAGGGAGAAAGCTGCATTCATGGGTTGGAAGTCTACCATGGAAAATATGACCATTTTTCCCCTATTGGTCAATAGGTTTAAAGCAATTCCTATTGAAACGCTAGCAAGGTTTTATGTATAGATAAACAAAGTTTATTGTATTATTTATATGGAACAACTCCAATTTTAACAATTGAGGAATCTTATAAAATTATGCAACTGATTTAAGTACTAATTAAGTTATAAAGACCCCAAATAAGGTCTACAAATGCTAATGTTCTTCATGTCTTCTTACAATATTACATGGGCTCTATTTTGTCTGCTATAGTTATCAAATTCTGTTTATAGCATAAAATGGATACATTTTCTATGTTATCATATTTTGCTTTTTTATACACAACATGGGGATAACTTTATCTGATAGTTATTTTAGCAAGTCATCAACAGAAGTCACTTGTGTGAGAGTTTTATGGAATGTCCAATTTTATGCAATGAATTTAGGTAGCATGTGAAAAACTTTCCTAGAATTACAGACGGGTGAGTGGGGCCTGGGTGTCTCTCTTGGTTAAGCTCCCAACTCTAGATTTTGGCTTATGTCATGATCTCACGGTTTGTGAGATCAAGTCCCATATCTCTCAGCATGAAACCTGCTTAGAATTCTCTCTCTCTCTGTCCCTCCGCCTCCAAAAAATAAATAAAACTTAAAAAAAAAATACATGTGAGTAAACCATTGGAGATATTTATATTATACATTTATGTCATGTTAAAATTAAAACAATACATATATTGTATATTGTAAAGAGAAGTACATTTAAAAAATTCATAGTATAACACTTGTTAAGTGAAATAATCATACAGAGAAAGACAGATACCATATGTTTTCAGTCTTATGTGGATCCTGAGAAACTTAACAGAAGACCATGGGGGAGGGGAAGGGGGGAAAAAAAGTTAGGGAGGGAGGTAGCCAAACCATAAGAGACTCTTAAAAACTGAGAGTAAACTGAGGGTTGATGGAGGGTGGGAGGGAGGGGAGAGTGGTGATGGGTATTGAGGAGGGCACCTGTTGGGATGAGCACTGGGTGTTGTATGGAAACCAATTTGACAATAAATTTCATATATTTAAAAAATTAAAAATTAAAAAATTAAAAAAATTCATAGAAAAGGTTGTAATTAAAAATTGTATTTTGTGTGAGTTTAAAAGCAAAAGAAACCTGGGATCTATAAAAACAAACGAACTGGAATGGAGTCCATATTTCATGTCATGAAGCACATGTAATAAAAATTGCCAGCACTTGGAATACTACACAGATGTGTCACAATGATTAAATTAGTTGATGTTTGTAAATTATTTAAAATAGTGCCTTGCACATGTAAGTGCTAATTATGTTGATTAAGATAAATGTAGTAAAAATAAGCTGAGAAGTCAATAAAAGTGGGTTCAGATCATGACTTCACCACTTAGTTGGGTGCCTTTGAAAAAGGTGCTTGAGCACTCTCCACTTCAGCATCTGTAGATTGAGAATAATACCTAACCATTTGGGGGGAATAAATGATAAAATGTTTTAAATACTTAGCACCACATTAGGTACATTAAAACAATTTTTTTTAACATTTATTTGTTATTGAGAGACAGAGCATGAGCATGGGATGGGCAGAGAGAGAGGGAGACACAGAATCTGAAGCAGGCTCCAGGCTCTGAGCTGTTAGCACAGAGCCCGACACTGGGCTCAAACTCACAAACCGCGAGCGAGATCATGACCTGAGCTGAAGTCAGATGCTTTACCAACTGAGCCACCCAGGTGCCCCAGCACCATGTTAGGTACATAATAAATGTTTGATAACCTTCAGATATTAGGTTAATTAACGTTTTGCATTACCATCACATATGCATACATATATATTTCATATATATATGTGTATATGTATGTTAATATGTATAAAATACATGAGTATACATATATACAAATATGTGTATATACATATATGTTCACACAATATATGTGCACATGTGTACATATGCATAATTACATGTGGATATACATATACACATATATGTGCATATATTATATATGAACTACGTGTGTGTGTGTGTATACACACACACACACACATATATTTTTCACCATTCAGTGTTAGCTTCTTTAGTTATACACCTCAACTGAGTTAATGTGTCCACAGGTGGGATTAAGCTTAAGTAATGGCTTTCATAATTTACAAGGGACCTAAAGCTAAGTGACTACAAAATGAGAGAACGTAGCTAGAGAACTTTTTCCAGAATGATTTTAGTGGAAAGAGCATGGGCTAAGAAGTCTTGAAACAGGAGTTCTTTATCTTAGACTACCTAAGTATTGGCTCTTTCATAAGTCACTTCATCTTTCTGGATCTCCGTTTCAGCATCTGAAAAAATGTGTGGAGGTTGATACCAGTTTTGTTTCCTGACAGGATTGTGGAGATGATTAAATAAGATAATTAACATATGCCTGTGAATTTCAAATGTCATGAAGCACAGTATCGTGAGCCATGCTGAGTAGTTATGAACAAACCTAATTGCCACCCTATCAAATGCCTAAATGTCTTTGATAGCAAGTGCAGTTAGGTGTGCATCTGGTGGCCAGATGAGGCATGAACAACATTACAAGTATTGAGTACAAAGTATTAAAACATTTTTTTTTTTTGGTTTTAAAAATCACAAAGATCAGAAACAGTATAACTGGTAAAGCCTGTTGGTAAAATGCATTGCAGGCCAAAAATAGTAATTTGTACGGGGGAAAAAAAGTAGTCACTAAGATGAAAAGTCAGGTCCCTCTAGTAGTGATGTGTGAAAGGTCCTCTAGTTTAGCCAATGATTACTGAAAAACAAAGGAATCTGATGATACTATAATTGATTAGAGAACAGGTATTAACAGTGTCGATGGGAAACAGTTATATGTTTGACATGATGCTTCAGTGTAACTCCCTACCCCCTACTCCCACTGATAATCAGAAGATAACCTTGAAAATCAGGATCAGGAGTGCCTGGGTGGCTCTGCTGCTTAGACCTCTGACTCCTGATTTTGGCTCAGGTCATGATCTCATGGTTCATGATTTCTAGCCCCACATAGGGCTGTGTGCTGACAGAGCAAGACCTGCTAGGGATTCTCTATCTCCCTCACTCTCTGCCCCTCCCCAGCCTCAAAACCAGATAAATAAGCAAACAAAAAATTAAAAAAAAATAAAATCAGGATTAAAGGGTAATATAAAATTTCTGGTGAATAAATCAACTGCATACATTTATGTAGTACTGCCTGACAGAATGTCTTCCCACTGCCTATCACAACACTATTTTTCCTGTTTAATTATAAAACTAAAAAAAGATAAATTTCAACTTTTAGAAGAAAAAGATGTCACTTAAACTTCTCTTTAATGTGCTTGGTTTCAAGAATACAGAAATACAGAAACACTCAAATGATAGCCATATACATTTTATTGAAAATAATAAAATTGACATTATTCCATTTTAAATAAACTCTGAATTTTCTAACAGGCACTTACATTAATCTGAAAAAGGACTGTAAAGGGACAGGCCATCATCATTACATTAAGCTAGTATTTACGATAAAATAGGCCTCTGAAATTTCAAAGATGTGCCTTAAAATCTATAATAGGTAGTAAAAAAAAATACTGAGAAAAATCTGTGGTTACATGGATTCAGGTGAGTTAAAATTGCTTTTCCTGTTCAGAGAGAGGTCATTTCAAATTGCCCAACCGTGAATAATGTAAATTCTAAACAAGGAACTTCCCTGAGTTAGAATACAAAACTTTAAAAATTCATTAAATGTTAAATAATATTTCTAAATGTATTTTAATTCACATTACTACATATTTGAACTATAAAAACTATAACTGTCACTACCAAAATGCAAATAACAGAAAAGTGGAAAATCAAAATCAAAAGTAGAGAGGGAAAAAAGGCATCCATATTCCCCATTCCACCCACTTTCAAGTCATTATCACTGCTAGCATCTTTGAGAAATGGTTACTCTCATCTAGTGATTATAGGGTAAATGGTATCCTTTGGACACACAATGTATCTTAAGATCCAGCTCTGACATTGTTTGAAAATAACATCAGATAATTTATGTGCATCATGAAATAAAAAAATTTGTAAGAATAAAAATCTGTATATACCAGATCTCAAATGTTAACATTAGTATTCGTATTTGAGAAATAAGATTTACCTCTATTGAAGATTTTGAAGGATTTCAACTCACACCTATAAATATTTAGATTTTTATTTGTTTATAAGAGAGTACAATCCAGTATAGCACAAAAAATGACTTATTTCTGATATATTTATTTGTTAGACTTGGGTGATACTATACCCTACCTGAATTAATCAGTATTGTGATGCCCTATTAATTGTCACAAAATGTACTGGTAACTCACAAGCAACCAAAAATATGACAAACTCAGAATGAGCATACAAAATGCAAAACTTCCAACTATATGCACTTACCATCTGCCTAGTTTTCTAAAAACTTTGCCCCAGAGAAAATTGCCAGAAGTCACTTTAGAAAAGTACGTATATGTCAATTACAACTATTAAGAAAGCTTGGAAGTGGAGCTTACAGTTTATAGACTATGCTGATACCCAGCTTGAATAGTAGAATGTGTATTAAACGGGGCAGGGATAGTTTGGGATGAGTTCCTGTTTACACATTATTCTCTAAGGACTTCTGAAGCTATCAGCTTTCTTTTTGTTTTAAGTCTGTTCAATGTGTACTTTTGATATAAGGGGAAAGATTGATTGAACCCCTAGTCCATATTTATTTTACTAGCTAAGAAGCCTAGGGAAAACCTGAAGATTTATATATCACTAATTCTTTAGGCCAAATTCATTCATTCATTCAAACATTCAGTCAGTTGATTTTGAAAACCTATGCACTATGCCCACATTTTCAATGGCCTAGTTATTTTGACAAACACTTTCAGTTATGTTATTTATTTATTTTCAATTAGGAAACAGCTGTAATTTCATAAACTTCAAAAAATTATTTTTTTTTTATTTCTGTGAGGAAGCATGGGACTGTTTTATTTATTTATTTATTTATTTTATCTTCCGGGTTTATTCTGTTTAGCTTAAGTCATCAGAGACCATGTTACCTTGGCATTTTTATCAGGCCTTTTCTAAATGTGTTGACATTGTTATCCCTGATCATTTTTATTAGAATAGAGACTTCTATTTTGGAATGCTTTAAATGTCTACCACCATGTAACAGAGATTTCACCCAGTATTTTTGAGCATAGATAAATGAGCATTCTAGAACCAACTTTTCTGCTAAAGGGTAGCCTTTTCTAGAATAATTGTTCCACAGCACAAATGGATTAATTCTTACTCAAATAGTCAACTAACCTAAGCCTTTCTTTCTTAACTATATTTTCCCTTATGAACTGAAATAAAATGTAGACAAATAAAATATGAAAATTTAACCCACATAGTATTTCATACTGAAGATGCGTCTAATAACACATGGCTTATGTAGTAAGCTCTGCCCATGGTATCTCTGTTTAGGATTATATCATACCAAAGATCATCTCTCTCTCTTTCTAGAATTTTCAGAAAAACAACAAACCCAATTTCTAAAAGATTAAATTCAAGGATGTAATAACTGACTTTGGTCCATTTGTAGCATTCCCACTAACGAGGCAGTAGAAACAAGGAGATGATATTATATAATAAACAGGACATCAATTCATGCTATGAGAAGCTACAACTAAATACTTAAGTGAAATGAAACTTTAGATCTAATTTCTCTTTTTGACAGCTTAAAATGTAAGATCTTTTTGATAGATGGAAGATTCTTTTTGATGGATCTAAGATTCTCTTGTTCATGTTGATAGCTTGACTGGTGTTCTTAAGCTTCAGCCACTCAAGGACAGAGAACAAGTAGAGCTGATTGGTTAGAAACTTCCTCCAACATAATTTCTTTGTTTTATTGAAACTAAAAGAACCCAAGTTTTCAATTATCCGCTCTTAACGTGAAAACACTTAGCTCATTTTTTTCATGAGTTAGATTCACGTATTGGGGAATATTTAAATATGTAGTTGTTGCTAGACAGTTGTCCATGGGTCTCAGGCATTTCCATTCATCTTATGAAGCAAAGTATTAACTGCACTTTGTTACAGACTAAGTTTTAAAAGATATTTACATAGTGGACATCTTTGGATGATAGAGATAGTGTCTCCCTCCAAAGAAAAAGCCAAGCATACTTAGAGTCCAGTGTTAGAAATATGTTGCCTCCCTTTGGGCTAAAGTCATGCATGTACAGCCCATTAAAAAGATTTGTGTTTCGGGGCGCCTGGGTGGCGCAGTCGGTTAAGCGTCCGACTTCAGCCAGGTCACGATCTCGCGGTCCGTGAGTTCGAGCCCCGCGTCAGGCTCTGGGCTGATGGCTCAGAGCCTGGAGCCTGTTTCCGATTCTGTGTCTCCCTCTCTCTCTGCCCCTCCCCCGTTCATGCTCTGTCTCTCTCTGTCCCAAAAATAAATAAATGTTGAAAAAAAAAAAAGATTTGTGTTTCTTAAACAATTTCCTGTCCTTCAGTGCAGCTCACAGTGTGTCCAGATATCCGTGTGGTCTATTTGTGTTACTCTTGTGGAACTGGGGAGAAAGAATAAATGACAGTAATAAGCTGATCTCATGCTACTTTCTTGGAGTCATGTCCCCTTTTACCCAGGATATTCATGCCTTATGCCAGCCTCCAAGAAACTGAGGCAGGCTAATTTCAAAGTAAGGTGATATAGGTAGGAAGCTTGTAAATGGGGGAAGATATGAAGCTCTTCACAGTTCTTGACAAATCTGGGTCAGAAACTCAGGTTGATGCCAGACTAAAAAGATATATGTGATCTCATAATTGCCTCTGAGAAGCTTGATCTATAAATTACTACAATTCAAGTTATGCTGCAAGTGAAATGTGGATGGATTTGTGGGTTGCAGAAGGAGGTTTTATTTCTCCTGGGTGAAGGGAAGATATGCATTGGGCAGGTATCATGTGTTACATGTATAATGCTCATCTTGTATAGAATGCATTTACATTCTCCTTTAAAAAATATTCTTCTTCGTGGAATTACTTATCAAGGATGGATCTTGAGTTTTTCCAAATTCTAGGTTGAAGTTTATCAAGATATTTTTTCCTAACACAATTGTGATAATTATATCATGATATAAGAATATAAGAATGTAGGATTTATTCAAATATTGCAGCATCCTTACCTTTATGATATAAGCCTCATTTCATCATGGTTCACTACTCTACTTTTAATATGTGTGTTCTCTTTGTGAATATTTTTTACATAAACATATGTAATGAGAGTTTATACCTTTTTTCATTTAAAATTTCAAAGTTTTAGTATTGATTATTTTTACTTAATAAAGATTTGAAATGTTTTTATTTTCACTGTATGTGACTTGTAGCTAGTTTAATATCATTGAATTTATCCAATTTTTAAATTTTTAATTTTAAATTCAGAATTCCCCACTGAAAACATATGTGCTTGGCGCTTGTCACCAGAGAGAGAACGGGAAAGGGTTGGTCTCCAAACCTTTTTATATTTTTTACCCTGGAAATTTAAGTTTGCTTAACTGTTCCAGAGTCACTTTTGCCAACTGTTTCCATAGGAAACTGTACAGTTCATGCAGGTTTTTAAATGCTTATTTATGTAAAGTTTAGAAAACGTAACTCATTGCTCTTATGTTTCCTTATCTATGGATAATTTCCCTTAAGCGTTTTTGTGTATTTATGACCTCTTTCCAGAACTTTTCTTTCCTTAATTAGGTTAGCCGTTGGCTTCTCTGTTTTACTATGTCTTTGAAATGAGTACTTACAACCTATTTATTCCAGTATCTTCAATGCATTATTTTCCCCTTTATAATATCGCTTCTTTTTTTCCCATTTTGTTTATATATTCTAACTAGTCAACCTGGATTATTATTTAACTTTATATTTCATATTAGTGTAAGCTTGAATGCTCTGCGTGTTTCTCTGAGTTCTGGTCTGGATATGGTCAGGTATACAATGGAACATAGTTGTCACATTAAAACATGTTACCTAAAAAAATTAATTAAAGGACCATTATAAGAGTGTGGGATGAGGAAAATATATTTATCATTGTGTATTGTCAAGATATATACAATTTATATTCTGTAATTTCAAAGTTCACATTAGTTTTAGTTAACAGTTGCACCATTAAATGTATGCATTCTTATCAGTTCTTGAGCTTTTCACAATCACATTTTCATTCCTTGATGTTTGTTTTCTACTGGATTTCTCTGTAATGGCTCATAAGATTAATACTCCCCATGTCTTTGCATGTGTATTGCTATTGAATTTAAGTGAAAGGAACAAAACTTTGATTGCATTTTCTTTCCTTGAGAATTCTGTATGTATTAGTGTGCCACAAGATGAAACTTTTGCTCATGGAAGTGACTATGTTTTTGCCTGTATGCAAAACCAAAATATCCTCCCATTTGAATTCCAGAAATATTGCTAGGATCTGAATCAATATTTAGTATTTTTATCTAATTTATCCTGACATACAATGTGGCCCTCACTATTTTAAATATTTATTTTTTTTAATTTTTTGGCAAACCTTTTTAATTATACAATTTGTCTTTTTTTTATTTCAAATTTTTCTGCAGGATTGAAAATTTGTGGTTTATTTGCTTATGCTATTGTTTTCCTTCCAATCTTTGAAATTACTTTTATTTGCACATTTTTGTCATTTAAAAATTTTTTTAGATGTTTATTTTAGTTTTTTGAGAGAGAGGGAGGGGCAGACAGAGAGGGAGACACAAAATCTAAAGTAGGCTCGAGCGTCTGAGCTGCAGCACATAGCCCGACTTGGGACTCTAACTCACAAATAGATCATGACCTGAGCTAAAGTCGGATGCTTAACTAACAGGCACCCAGGCACCCCTGTCATTTCTGTCCTCTAAATCTCTTAACAAGTGTATCACAATCTCTTCTCTATTTTGTTTTTTTTTTCACTTATTTCCTGGATGCTTTTAACGCTTTGATGTGAATTTCCATGTTCCATTTTTTTCCATTGAGTTCTGCTAATTCTTCGAGTTCCTGCATTCTGCTTTGTCATATTTTCATAGGAATTATCACATTTTTGATGGCTTATCTTTTTGTTTTATTTTGAGAATCCATGGATTAAAACTGGTCATTAATCTCCCTCTGTAATTTTTTTCTTTCTGACGAAGTTTCTTTGTAATTATTTCTATTGTGGTTCTTTCCTTAGCACCAGCCTCCTTTTTCTTGTTTCCATGTAGTATCTTTGTAATGGTACTATATTGGTTCCTTTTTAAAAATATATATATATATTTTTCAATCATTGAAAAGTGTAGATTTCTTCAGGTATTTGGAGTAGTGTGTATTTGGTTTGCTCCACTGGTGGTAGTAGGATGAAATAGGACTCTACTCCAAATTAACTGAGATTTTTTTTAATGATAGATGATTTTGTACATGTTTTTATAGTTATCTTTTCTTCTCTAGCCAATGGAGACGGAGAATATGTTTTCTTATTTAGGCATTTTCATTTCTTTTGTTGCAACAGAGACAGACTGCTTCCTGCAACCATGGCTTGTTGATGATATTCTTTGCTCAGCCCTATGTGACAGATTTTACTTTGGTGGCCCTGGAGAACCATACAGTCTATTGTACATGCTCTTCTGTAGTACCCTCCTCTTGAATCTGGCTGACCTCACTTTACCCAGAGCAATGAGACAGAAGTCACAATGTGAGAGTTTCAACCTCAAGCCTTGAGAAGGTCTGGCAGCTTCCATATTTGAACTATTGGAATCTGGCCCCCATGTCAGAGTTCTCGCTACCCTGAGACCATCTTCTGTTGGAATCTCAAACAGCCACATGAAGAGGCTCAATTAAATCAAGGCCACTGCAATGTCAATTGTCAGCCGTAAGAATGAGGACATTTTGGACCTTTCAAACATCTCATCTGATACCACCTAAAACAAAATAATTCAGTTTACCCACATAACCATGAGGTATAATTAAGTGTTGTTTATTTGAGCCACTGTATTCCAGAGTGGTTTGTTACATTGTAATAGAGAACTGAAATGGCCAGTTAGTTGAAGGACACTGCTACAGTCACTCTTTTGTTGCTGTTAGAAGCTTTTGGACCTCAGCATTAGAATTTATGTGAGAAGGTGTAATTTTTGTGTTCTATCGCTACAATTATTAGTCTCTTTCATTGCTTTATTTCTCTTTTGGTGGTATTTTCTTGCCGATTCTGTCTGCATGGAATCTTCCTATACCTACTGTACCTCTGTTGAGTTTAGCTCTTGCATCAACTTGAGAGAACAGGAAAACTTTGAAGAAAGTAAAGTTGTGTTGTCACTACTGTTTTCCTTGTTTCTTTTAGATGTTTTTCAAGAGAAAGACGAAATAGATCCCTAATGGTAACGTGTCCAAACCATAAATGAAAGTCTATCAACAGTGCTCTTAGGACTGAGGTTCATTAGGCATTCTAGATTTTATATTAGAAGACATTTGTTACTTTTGTTGCCACTTTGTTTTTTTAATTCCAGTATAGTTAACACACAGTGTCCTATTACTTTTCAGGTGTGCATTACAGTGATTCAATAATTCTATGTATTATTTAGTGCTCACCATGACGGATGTACTCTTCATCCCCTCAACCTATTTCACCCATCCCCCCACCAACCCTTCTGTAACCATCAGTTTATTCTTTATAGTTGAGAGTCTGGTTTTTTTAGTTTCTCTCTCTCTTTTTTTTTTGTCTTGCCTATTAAATTCCACATATAAGTGAAATGATACGGTATTTGTCTTTCTCTGACATCTTTAACTTAGTGCTATACCCTCTAGATACATCCATGTTATTGAAAATGGCAAGATCGAATTTGCCACCCATTGGTTGATGGACACTTGGGCTGCTTCCATAATTTGGCTATTATAACTCTGCAATAAACAAAAGAGTGTATATATTTTTTTCAAATCAGTGGCTTTGTGTCATATGGTCATTCTATTTTTAATTTTTTGCGGAACCTGCATACTGTTTTCCACAATTGCTGCAACAGTATGCATTTCCACCAATAATGCATGAGGGTTCCTTTTCCTCCACATCCTTGCCAACACTTGCTGTTTCTTGTGTTTTTTATTTAATCATTCTTACAGGTCTAAGGTGATATCTCATTGGTTTTGATTTGTATTTTACTGATGAGTGATATTGAGCATCCTCTACTGTGTCTGTTGGCTATCTGTATTTCTTTCTTGAAAAAAATGTCTGTGCATATTTTATACCCATTTTAAATTGGATCACGTGTGTGTGTGCATGTGCGTGTGTGTGTTGAGTTGTGTCAGTTTATATATTTTGGATACCAACACTTTATCAGATATACCATTTGTGAATATCTTCCTATTAAGTAAATGGTCTTTAATTTTGTTGGTTTTCTTTGCTGTGCTGAAGCTTTTTAATTTCATGCGGCCTCAATAGTTTCTTTTTGCTTTTGTTTCCTTTGCCTCGAGAGACATCACTAGAAAAATGTTGCTATGGCCAGTATCACAGTATCTACTGCCTATGTCCTGTTCTAGGATTTTCATGGTTCCAGATCTCACATTAAGGCGTTTAATCCATGTTGAGTTCATTTTTGTTTATGATGTATGTGAGAAAGTGGTCTAGATTTATGTTTTGAAAATAGTTGCCCAGTTTCCCAGTGGCATTTGTTGATGAGATTGTCTCTTTCCCATGTGTATTCTTGCCTCCTTTGTCAAAGATTAATTGACCATAAAATCATGGGTTATTTCTAGCCACTTTATTCTGTTCTGTTGATCTGTATGCCCATTTTTGTGCCAGTACCATGCTGTTTTGATTGCTCTTATTATGTAGTGTATCTTGAAATCTGAGATTGTGATACTTCCCATTTTGTTCTTTTCAAGTTTGCTTTGGCTACTTAGGGCCTTTTGTGGTTCCTTGTACATTTCAGTAATTTTTAGTTCTGTGATAAAATGCTGTTGGCATTTTGATAGAGATTGCATTACATAGGTAGAGTGTTTTGGGTAATATAGACGTTTTAATAATAATCTTTAAATCAATGATCATGGGATATCTTTCCATTTGTGTCATCTTTAGTTTCTTTCACCAGTGTTTTATAGTTTTCTAAGTACAGGTCTTTCACCTCCTTGGTTAAGTTTATGTCTAAGTATTTCATTTTTTTGTACAGTTGTAAATGGGGAGTATTCTCATCCTGTTAATTATAATGTATAGAAATTCAAGATCTCTGTACATTGATTTTGTACTCTGAGACCTTACTGAATTTATTTATCAGTTCTAATAGCTTATTGGTGGAGTCTTTAGGGTTTTCTTTGTATAGGATCATGTCACGGCAAATAGTGAAAAGTTTTACTTCTTCCTTAGCACTTTGTATGCCTACTTCTTGTCTGATTACTATGGCTAGGACTTCCAGTGATGTACTGAATAAAAGTGGTAAGAGTGGAGGACATCCTTGTTTTGTTCCTGATCTTAGGGAGAAAACTCTATTTTCCACCATTGGGTGTAATGTTGGCTGTGTTTTTTTCATAAATGGTCTTTATTATGTTGAGATATGTTCCCTCTAAACCTGCTTTGTTGAGGGTTTGTAATCATAGATGGTTTTCTGCATCTATTGAAATGATTGTATGGCTTTAATCTTTCTATTATTGATATATCACATTGATTGGTTTGTGAACATGGAACCACCCTTGCATCCGAGGAATAAATCCCAATTGATAATAGTGAATAATTTTAATATATTGTTTGATTAGATGTGCTAATATTTTGTTGAGGATTTTGCATCTATGTTCATGTAGTTCTTTTTTTTGTTGTTGTTGTTTTGTTTTTATCAGGCTTTAGTATCCAGACAATGCTGGGCTCATAGTTGAATTTGGAAGCATTTTTTTGTGGGGGGCAGGGAGTGTGGGGGAAATAGTTGGAGAACAGGTAAATATTCTTTAAATGTTGGGTAGAATTCACCTGTGAAGGCATCTGGTCCTGGACTTTTGTTTTTGTTGGGATTTTTTTGATTACTGATTAAATTTCATTGCTGGTAATCAGTCTGTTCAAATTTTCTCTTTTTTTTCTGCTTCTATTTTGGGAGGTTATATTTTTCTGAGAATTTATCCATTTCTTCCAATGACTGTCTAATTTGTTGGCATACACTTGTTTGTAATTCATGGTGTCAATTATTTCTCTTCTCTCATTTCTGTTTTGTTTGAATCCTCTTTTTTTTTATTATGAATCTCATTAAAGGTTTATCAATTTTCTGGATCTTTCAAAGAACAAACTCCTGGTTTCATTCATCTGTTCCATTGTTTTGTTTGTTTTATTTTGTCTTTCGGTTTTTATTTTATGTATTTCTGCTCTATTCTTTATTATTTCCTTCCTACTGTTAGTTTGGGTTTTTATTTGTTTTTGTTTTTGTTTTTTTTTTCTAGCTCCTTTAGATGTAAGGTTAGGTTGTTTGAGATTTTTCTTGATTCCTTTGACAGGGTGGTTTTGCTCTAAATTTTCTTCACAGAACAGCTTTTACTGCATCCCAAAGTTTTTGGACCATTGTGTTTCCATTTTCTTTTGTCTCCACCTATTTTTTTTTTCTTTGATATCTTTTTGATTTCATCTTTGGTTGACCCATTCATTGTTTAGTAGCAAGTTATTTTACCACCATGTATTATTTTTAGATTTCTTTCTTGCAGCTGATTTCTATTTTCATAGAGTTGTGGGGCGCCTGAGTGGTTCAGTTGGTTGAAGGTCTGATTCTTGATTTTGGCTCAGTTCATGATTCCAGGCTTGTGGAATCGAGCAACACACTGGGCTTAAGTGTGGAGTCTGCTTAAGATTCTCTCTCTCTTTCCCTCTGCCCTTCTCCCTGACTTACAAGTTCTCTCTCTCTCTCAAAAAAACGAACAAAAAAGCATGGTATAATAATTATCTTTTTGAAACCTGTTTTTGTGGCCTACAGTGTGATAAATTCTGGAGAATGTTCAATGTGCCCATGAAAACAATATGTATTCTGGTGGTTTAGGATGCAATGCATCTATTAGATCCATGTAATCCAATATGCTGTTCAAAGTCATGGTTTCGTTGCAGATTTTCTGTTTGGATGATCTATCCATTGATCTAACTGAGGTGTTAAAGTTCCCTGCCATTGTATTACTTCCGGTTACTTTAGTTTGTTATGAGTGTTTTATGTATTTGGGCGTTTACGTGTTAGGTGCATAAATATTTATAATTGTTGTATCTTCTTGTTGGATTGTACCCTTTGTGATTACACATTTTCCTCTTTGTCTCTTGTTGCAGTTTGTTTTTTAGTCTATTTTGTCTGATATAAGTATTGCTACTCTGGCCTTATTTTCACTACCATTTGCATTATAAATGATTTCCCATTTTGTATCCTCATGTGTCTTTAGATCTGAAATTAGTTTCCTGTAGGCAGCATATAGATGAATCTTGCTCTTTTATCCATTTCATCACCCTGTGTCTTTTGATTGGAGTGTTTAGTCCATTTACCTTCAAAGTAATAATTGATAGACATGTACTTACCGCTGTTTCTTACTTGTTTTATTGTTGTCTTTGTAGTTCTCCTCAGTTCTTTTCTTCTCTTGCTCTTTTCTCTCATAGGTTGCTACCTTTCTTTAGTGATATTCTTGTATTATTTCTCTTTATTTTTTGCATATCTATCACCATTTTCTGATTTGTGGTTTCCAGCCAGTTTATAAATAACATCATATGCATATAGCAATCTATATCAAGTTGATGGTCACTTAAGTTTCAACCCATCTTAAAAGTACTAAATTTTTATTCCTCTCCCGTCACGTTTTAGGTGTATGGTGACATATTTTACATCCTTTTATTTTGTGAATCCCTTGACTGATTTTTATAGATATACTTAATTTTACTGCTTTTGTGCTTCTTACTTTTCTTACTTCTGCTTATGGTCTTTCCTTTTTACTAAAAGAATCTCTTTAACATATCTTGTAGGGTTGGTTTAGTGTAATGAACTCCTTTCACTTTTGTCTAGAAAACTTTTTATCTTTCCCTCTGTTGCAGGATTTTTTACATCAATATCTGGAATTTGTTGTCTCACCACTTCGAAGAATGAAGAGATGGACATAAAATGAGAAATAGGCAAAAGTTTATTAAAGTATAAGATCGGAAAGGAAAAGTAGTATGAAAGCTCTCTTTACAAAGAGGGGGCATTCAAAAGTGGATGCCCATGACAATAGGCAGGGATCTTTGTTTTATAAGGTTTTGGTCAGCCCTCCTTTCCCTTCCCTCTTTTTTTCTTCTCTGGTCCTACCCTTATTGGCTTAATAGCTGTAGGTGCTGGGTTGTCCATTCCTGATTGGTTCAATTCCACTGTGTGAGGGTGGTCTATGGCCAAATCAGTCCTTGTGGGTCATATGTTTTATGGTCATCTACTTATTTGTAGTTAGGTCTTTTGTTAAATTCCTCAGGGGAACCTGAGGGGGAATAGGTGATGTCTGTTACATTCTTAAGAGGAACCTTACACCTGAGGGGCTTTGCTGTGGTCAGATGCTCCCAGCATTTGTTCCAAGATATGTGTTTTTCCCCACCCAGGGACCTCAGGTCCTAATCTTTCCCTCTCTGACTACTGAATCCTCTCTTTTCCTATAATAACTCTATTCTGAATGATAGAATTGCTGAATAGTGTATTCTTGGTGCCAGGGTTTTGTTTTTGTTTCCTTGGAGCACTTTGTCTCCTGCCACTCCCTTTCTTGCCTGCAAAGTTTGGCTCATAGCCTTATGGGGTTTCCCTAGTATGTAACTGGATGTTGGTTTTTTGTTTGTTTTCTTTTGTTTTTTCTTGCTGCTTGAAAATTCTCTCTTTATCACTAGTTTTTGCCATTTTAATTAATATCTGTCTTGGTGTGGACCATCTTGGGGTGATATTTTGGGGGACTCTCTGTGTCTCCTGAATCTGAACTTCTGTTTCCTTCCCAAATTGGAGAAGTTTTCCACTACTATTTCTTCAAATAAATTTTCTGCCCCCTTTTCTCTCTTCTCCTTCTAATATCCCTATAATGCAAATGTTATTACACTTGATGGTTTCACTGAGTTCCCTAAGGCTTTTTTCATTTGTTAGTATTATTATTTTTTTCTCTCCTGCTTAGCTTGATTGCTTTCCATTACTCTATCCTCTAGGTTGCTGATGCGTTCTGCTTCCTCCAGACTACTACTTATTTGTTCCAGTGTATTTTAAATTGTATTTATTGTGTTCTTCGTCTCTGATTGGTTCTTTTTTATATTTTCTGTCTTTTTGTTGAGAGTCTCACTGAGGCCTTCCCTACTTTTCTCAAGTCCAGTGAGTTTCTTTATGATCATTACTTTATATTCTCTCTCAGGCATATTATATATCTTCATTACATTTAGCTCTCTTTCTGTGATTTTGTCCTGTTCTTTCATTTAGGATCTATTCCTCCGTCCCCTTATTTTGTCTAACTCTCTGTGTCTCTTCCTGTGTGAAGGAAGTCAGCTAGTTCTCTTTCCCTTGAAAGTAGGGGCCTCAGGGAAAAGAGGTTCTGTAGTGCCCTCCAGTGCAATGTCCCCTGTCCACTGGATCCTGGTGCTGCTGGGTGTCTCATATGTGTGTGGCATGCACCTTATTGTTGTGGCTGAGTTGTGCTTGACTTCTGTCCAGTTATCTGAAATGGCTCCCTTTGCCTGTTGTGGGCAGGTTTCGTCACTATGTTGTTAGTGAGCCATCTGGGGCTACCTTGGACTTGAAGTGAGTCAGACCAGACATTTGCCAGAGATGCAGTAGCACCAAACTGCAGCACCCTTTCCCTGTGTCGTCCCCTGAGAAACTTTGGTAGGTAGGTAGGGCCTATAGTTAGAGCAGATGTCTAGCCCTAGCTCACTGCTGGGGCTTCCATCCAACTGGTGTGTGTGACTATCTTCCCCTCTCTCTGGTGCAGGACACTCTTTGGAGTGGTGCTGGCCCCTGTTGGAGCTGCTTGCATACTGCCAGGCTTGTGGCACAACTTTGGACGGACTCGTGGCACAACTTTGGATGGACTCAGGCCAAATATGTACTTGAGGGGGCAGGTCCCCAAAAGAACAGGGATAGGGCATACAGTGTCAGCAAAGTCTATGCTGGTCCACTGTGGGAGAAGACCTGCATCTGTCTGTGAAAACTACTTCATATACTGGCTGGATTGGAGGGGTAGGAAACTAAAGAAAGGCATGGCAGTGGTATTCACAGTGCTAGCATTGTCCTTGCTTTTCTGCTTTGGGAGAGAGGCCTGCAGCAACTTGGGAAAACTTTGTTCAGGCCAGATGGAGGGAGTAGATCTGCTGAAGCATGCAGGGGCAATGTGTGCTATTAGCAAGTTGAGTGGAGAGTTGGGGTGGTGCTGTTTTCTGCAGTCGTCCATGTTTTTAGGCTGGGGGGTGGGGAAAGGAAATGGTGCCTGTTAGATCTTTTGTTCTTGGAGAAGTTTCCCAGAGATCTCTGCCCATTCAGCACAAATTCTGAGGTAGGTAAATAAATCTCTTTCTGTGTTTTTCAAACTGCTGCTTCTATGCTGTATCTCCTCAGGGTTGTTTGTTCTGATGTCCCTTTAAGAGTGGAGATTCAATTTTCCTCCTCCCTGCTCTCCCAGAGATAAGTTGACTGGTTTTTAACATTCTAGGTGTTAAGCTCCACTGATTGTAAGAAGTAGCAAAGTTAGCCCCCTCTTATTTACAAAGGCAAATGTTATGGGGATTAGTCTTCTCAGTGTAGGTCCCCTGTGCCTGGAGTGGTTGGGGTAGAGTCTGCTCCTCACCTCTCTTTGTGCCTGCCATGTCTTTGTCCCCCCATAGACAGTCCCATGTGTTCCTTTGGCTCTCGACCACATCTGCTTCCTTCCTACCCTCTTCAATGGGGCTTCTTTTCTACATTTAGCTGGGGAAAGCTGGTTTTTCCAGTCTTTGGGTCATTTTCTGGGGTATTTACACTGATGTGAGTGTTATCTAGTTTTATCCATATTAGGAGGTGAGCTTAGGGTCTTCCTTCTCTGCCATCTTCCCCAGAAGTTCTGTTGTTTTGTTTTTCTTCTTTAAAAAAAATAAGTTTTGCAACTTTTTCCAAGCTCATTAGCTCAAATCCAAAACAAATTGAGATTTCATATATAATTGCAATTTGATATTTTGAGATCTTAGCTCATTGAAATGTCAGAAATCTCCTGAGCCAGTGGGTCAGTTTTGTTCAAGTTTCTTTCCTCAGTGATAGAATTTTCTTCTCCATTCTCCTTAAAATTATACTTCATTTTATGCAATAACCCTAAGGACATAGGAGGGTCACAATAATATTTACAGCTAGGTAGTGAATCACTGGCTTGTTTTTTGTTGTTTTTTTTTTTTTTTTTAGTTGCCTGTTTCGAATTAAAAGTGAGTCTCAGGTGTGTCCCTGTACTTATTTCTATGTCAATCAAAAAGTTCTGAAAGTCTTAAAAAATAGTCCAACTGCCTTCATAGAAATTTCTAAACAAAGCTATAAACCAATACCAACGTTGGTATTAACCAACATTAAGTAATGATGTAAGAAGACAGCTGAAGAGGAGACTTAGATGGGCCCCAGTTTCTAGAGGACAAGCTAGAGGAAAATGCTAAGATAACACTCCATCTCTACCAACTATCAAAAGAGAAGATAAAACAGTTATTAAGATTGTAATTCCTCCCATTATTATTATAACAGTCTAAAGAATTATAGCAGATGTATTAGCCTGACATATTACCCTTTAAAAACTGCTGAGGTCTTACATCTTATCAGTGTTATGAATAATAATAAATTGTATTACCATGATCAGTAGCATTATAGAAGTTTCTTTAACACCAAATATTTAGAGTTTTGAGATATTTAGGGTAAAGAAAGGTAATTAAACTGATTCATTTATCAAAGTGCTTTATTTGCTCACAAAATCAATTGGGCTGGTAGAACAGGCACAGCATTCACAGCTAAGATAGCAGACGTGGAGAATAAGGTGCAGGAAACCACATGTCTAATAAAAGGAGATTCCTCATTCCCAACACTGAGACTTATGCATAATCCATTTTTAGTATGTGTTCATAACATCGATAAGAAAATAATACACAAGTATTCACAATCCGTAATTTTTTGGCACAGAGCCCTAGAGGCAGATATATTTAGAGACAGCAACTATATTCATAAAAAGAATAAATCACAAAGGTAAAAGATGAACATGCAAACATGCAACCAGTTTGTACCAATAACATATGTTTTCCTGTCACATTATTTTCATTCACTTTTGCAAGCTGTATAATTTCATTGAAATATGTTATGTTTAAAAGTAGAAATGTATGCTAGAAATCCCACTATACATCTTTTTAATTATAAATCCGTTCCTTATATAGCAATACTCAGTGTACCCCAATTGTATCTTGTTGCTTGCCTGACTGAGCACAGACCTTATAGAATTTAATAAAACAAGCATTTGACCTGTTTGTGGCCATTCTGCAGACTATAAAGGATGCAATGCTTTCTGGTCTAAAGCCATAGAGATAGACTAGACAACTCCGTAACAGTACAATATTTTTGATTTCCTTCTTCCGGGACAATGAGTCCAGGCTGAAGAGAAACATACACTTAGAGTAATAAGTAGTAACTAAGTACATAACCATGGTATATTTTAAAATCTATAAAAGCACATTAAACACTATGAATGGAGTGAAATAAAAGTTTTTCAAATGCCAGTTAGAGAACCGAAGGAAAGAGCAGAGAAAGAGAAAATTCTGCCAAGCTGAGAGCATGTTTCCTCCAAGACTGAATATCTGCAGTTACATAGGGACATGGAATGGAATAGTTCTCTTCCCAGTCTTAGTGTTTAAGAACAAATAAATCAAATTGGATTTTCATGATCAAATCACAGATGTATCCAAATTCCCAAAGATGTTAAGAAATATAATGAAAGTGATGGCAAGAGTACATGCGATATACACTCGTCAATTCTTTTGAGTTTAGAACACTTGAAGACAGACACAATTTTAATTTTATTAGTGTAAATAAGACAGATTTCTTCATTTCCCTGGTGACATTTATGCTTGATAAAAAGGGGGAAAAAGTGTTTTTAACAAATCCCAAACCCTTTACCTCACCCCAGCTGTGAGATGACTAGGGAACCAGAAATGCAGATATTTGTTTGTACACACTAGCATAATTGTGTGCTAGCTTTATTTGTATTCATTCCTGTAATAGTACAGTCCTAATGTATTTTACTTGATAAATTTTTATGCAGATCTTACAGCACATTTTTTGACCACATGTTGGAACATTTGTGCACAAAAAATTCCCATCTTTATGTTTGAAATTTATGGGAACACAATTAAAATGAGAGGGGTCCAAAGGTATCAAGATAATTACATTTTTCTAATCTTACTAAACAAGATAAATTACCTGCAGGCCCTCTTATAAAAGATGAAATCTTCATAATAAGTGAATTAATCAAGCAGCAGCTTGCTACTGCACTTGCATTTATAACAGAAATGATTCAAAGACTTATTTTATGGGGAAATTAATGGAAACAGGCTTTTCATTCTTCTGCACCAATTGAAAACCTCAGCAACCAGCTGCCCACTTGTCAAGAAAACAGAAAGAAGCTGGAAACAAAGATAAATAAAAACACCTTTTTCCTGGCACTTTTGAAGAGAAAAAGGAGCTCTCATTTACAGCAGCCATCTGTTTGTTATTTAATATGGGTGAATTACATGCTGTAATGAGTTTGTTTCTGCATCACTCAGTGCAATGGAACACAAGTTCACTCTCATAATGTGCAGCAGTTTTTAAAAGCTAATCATTTAATTGGACACAATCGTCAATGACAAATGGAGATGTAAAAACTTCAGCCAGCTGTAGAGTGAATATGTAATCATTGTGAAATCATATTATTTTACACGCTTGAAGACTTCTTAATAGTATCTGATGTTGGTCATCACTGCAGACCGAAGAATTGAAGGAACATGGTGAAAAACAGCCTTTCAAAATGGCTTTATGTAATTGGCCCGTGTTAATGTTGGTGTTAGAACCACCATTTGACTTTGGTACCTATGGTCTCTCTAAAGTGTTTATTACTGTCCTAATTTCAGTTTTGATTTTCATGTATTTTTCGAATATTCCATGGTTTAGTAGGCAAGAATTATTGTTTAAGAGCAGCTTGGGTATTTATATTTTTGAATTTGTTTCATTAGAGGCATCCACTGATTTGTTGCTTTTGCATGTGACCTCACATACAGATAAACACAGACCTGGGAGGTTGTGCGCCTGCCGATTTTTTTTTTTTTTTAAATCACACAAAAGCTCTACTTCAGCAAACCAAACCTGAGTGCCTACACCTGCATGCATTACAGTCAGAATTTACCCAATGCTGCCATAGTCTTTAATAGAAGAATAAAAATCTCCATTACAAAGAATTTTCCCTTTGGATATTCCACAAAGACACTATGCTTATTAGCAAATTTCTGCAATGACAGTCATCTTCCAATTGCTAGGCATCACAAAGAAATAGAAACAAAATATCAAATCAAGACATTGAGTAGACTATTTTTGTACTTAATCATGCAATTTGCAGATGTTTTAGATGTTATGTTATTGGGGGAGACACTATAACAATATATATTTTCATCTTTATTGTCCTTCTAATAATGTGAGACTTAGTGGAAAGTTCTCCTAACTGGAAAATGTATTGGGTATATCAATCTGTTTGGATTAAAAATCTATGGGGCTGTCTCTATACTCCATTTAATCTTAGACCTTTAAAACATTTCAGAAAGGGAAATAAGAGAAAACCCTCATTTCAGAAATCTCCTATCTCCTCTACAAAATTATTTAAACCATTATCGTTAAATTCCAATAAAACACAAGAGTTGATGTCTTATAGAGCAACGCCTATCTCAAAACATTATGCTTCATTTGGCATTTAATATTTTTTGGCTCTAGATATGCTTTTATATTCAAAATCAAAATTGTTTTCCAGGTGTGCTAGCCCATAAAGAATGAATGCATCAATTTTGTTGGTTTCTCTTTATAGTCTGGTAGGAGCCAGCCTTTTAACATAGTGCCCTTTAACATAGTTACCCTTTAATAAATAGTGTTCAACCAAACTTGCAATTTGTTAAAGAGAAAGCAAGCAAACTTTGAACTATCTTGAAGAATAAACAAATGAAAAAGGGGAGGGGCATGTTTTAATGTTTCCCTTAAGTGTCACATTATTGTTTATATATAGAAAATCTTGACATTGAAAATGAAAATACTAAATATGTAAGTCCACAACCAGAAAAAATTGCATTAACAAAAAGAAAGAAATACAGATGTTTAATGACAGAACACAAAAGCAACTTGCACATACTAGAATAATCATTCAGGAAATAAGATAAAGACTTGTAAATTAAGAAAACAACCCAAATATGCAATGCAAGTGTGATATGAAAGAAACACTGTCACATTGTTTCTAATGAATGATTAACAGATAGGAAAGGGAAGATAGGAAATCTGAATAAATTAAGAAATGGAGTATGGAAAAAAAAATCAACTCTAAACATAAATTCCAACAAGTGCAATAAGCTGAATAATTATTCTTTGGTGAACTTCATCTAATTACAATATTTAAGTTGCACTCATTTGAACAAACCTATTCTGATATAAAGAAATGATGGCATGCCAGAGAGAACCTCCTTTGAGCAGTAGACCCATGGACTTGGAAGGTTGTGATATATTTAAATGCAAATTACCATAGGAGACAATGCCTTGTTTCTCTCTTTGCCTCGATTTATTCTCAGAAGTAGTACTTAACAATGGAGATCAGAGAAGAATCTCAAGGCAAATAGTAGTTTAAAGAGAAGAAATGTGCGTTGATTCCCAAGTACCCTTCCAAGGAATAGAGAAAGTAGTGTTCCAGGATTTATGGTCTAGAAAGGTCCATGTAATCACCATTGTCTCAAAACTGAAAAACTTTCAATAGCACCTCATTGCCGTGAAATCTCCTTGAATTCACAGAGTTCCATAATAAAATACTTTAAATCTCAAATTGCATGTCGATTGCTGTTTACAGAAATACTTCAGCTAAACTGTAACGGGAAGACATTATAATCATTTATGATTCTAAGCTGTTAATGCAAGATTGTCTCTCTTTTCCAAAATATTGGGTTCTGTTACTCCAAAACTGTGTTTATATATCATCTCTTCTGTTGGGATCTTCTCCATGATCTCAGTTCACAGTGATGTTATCCTAAGCTAAATCTCTCAAGGACTTGTCTGCACCATTTATGTGGAGTTACTGTATTGTTTATGAGCATGTTTTATTCTGATTATTCTCTTCATATTATAAATGTTAAATACACATTTGATTAGGTGGTCATGGAACCTTTTTGGAGGACAAAGTTAAATACTGTTTGCATGATACCTGAAGTGCACCCAGCCACTGATACTAAGAGTGGCCATTAGGGTTCAAGCAATGGTCATCTCAAATATCGACTTTTTCAAAAGCTCATGGGCCTTTCCAGAGTCACTCTCCCTATTATGCCCCATAATGTGTTGTTAAACATAACAGTACTTATCTTGTTATAATACAGTTCTTTAACTATTTTAGCTCAAGAGTTTGTCTTATTCATTTTTGAGTCTTTAATATCTTGCCATAAATTCTGGAGTGATTTAGAAGAAACTATGGATATTTACTAGTATCTGTAATGCAGAGTAAATTATCATGACTTCCTTCCACTATTTCTGAACAACTCTGGAAAAAAAACAGCACCACCAATCATACATTTTTCCATCTTATCTCACAGAGAAATAAAATGCATTCATAGAGATTATTATAAGTTTGGAAACAAGAATTTTATTGTAACTAATTATATGTGTGAATATCCTCTTTTTTATTAGGTATTAGATTATTTATATTCTAGTATTTAATATTGAAGAAAACTACTGATTTTGTAGCCTGCTGTTTAGTTTCCATGTGTTTGTAGTCTTTCCAGATTTTGTCTTGTGGTTGACTTCTAGTTTCGTAGCTTTATGGTCAGAAAAGATACATGGTATGAATGTAATCTTCTTGAATTTGTTGAGGCTTATTGGGTGATCTATTCTGGAAGAAGAATGGTACTGAGTTTTAAAACTGACACAGAAGGAAGTTAAAATAAGTAATAATTTTGAAAACATAATTCTATCCCAAGCTATGATCAGAGGAAAGTTCTCTACAGATGGGAGCCTCTCAGATTTATTTTCCCTTCCATAAGCATGCCTTCCTAAGGTATCACATGAACAGTGGCTTTCGTAAGGATGTAGTAGCCCTCATCATTGTGAAGGTGATGAATTAAATAATTACAAGGATTTCAAAAAGCACAGTTGAAGAGAGAAAGAAGTGATTAGATTAAGAATAATTTCTGTGTGTTTACTCTTTAGACCTCTGTATGAAATATAAGATACCATCTGTGTAAAAACCCTATTTTCACTTACTTATGTATTTTATTCAACACAGATCAATGTGTAATATTATTACTGAATATTTTCATTGAAAAAAAGTGTTTTCATCCAATTGCCAAAGTGAAAACATACAGTTTAATCTTAATCTATATTTTATACGGCTATACCAAACACAAAAAATATTTCCAATAGAGGTACAGTTTTTTTCACCTGTCCCATTCATTACATTATAAATGAAATTCCAACAATTTCATACCATTTAGCATCTTTAATTGTTTCACATTTATGAAGAATTTTACATCTGTCAGTCAGTAGGCTGAAGATCCATGGAAAGTACAGTAATTGACCATAGTTCCCACCTAAATTCAAGGAACTCCAGGGTAATAAGGATATTGTTCAGAAGGCAAATTATTTCCTTTAACCAAGGAATTATAAAAGCATTTATCATAATGTCCAGATATTTTTCTTACTGATATTGTAACTCATCCATTTAACTGTCATAGAAACCCCTGCACCTGTGCTCCTAATTTAAGTGAATAGGAAATAACCGGTGAATGCAATATCTGAGTTAAAACAAAAGAGAAAGTGAGACTAAGCATGATGTATTTGCTGCAGACAACAAATCTTAAATAATTTTAGAGCTATTCTGTTTAACTGGCATAATATATGCTTTTTTAAATGTAATTTTTCAGGTGATTTTTTTTCTGTTTCTACATTGTTCTAATTGCTGGAAAGGTTTGTCCAATCTGGTTAACAAGTATAAAAAAGGGCTATTACTACCACTTGAATGAAATTTCTGGGTTTTTTTGTTTTTGTTTGTTTTTTTTTTTTAGAAAATGACAGAACAGATGGGTAAATTACTATATATAAATTTTCTTTTTATCTCCTCTCTAATCCTTTCTAATTATTTCCTTCCAAGATTCAGGATTTATATTGACAATTACCTTATTTCTCACACTTCTATGACTAATAAAACAACACATAAGAAAAATAAACGTCTCTATTTCTATTTTATAATAAGTTTAATTTTCCTTTTCTATTACCAATTAATGATTCTTTTTTTTTTTTCAAATTATGCCTTGAATGAGTGATTTGTATGTTGAGAGAATTTTGCCAGTTGCCAAGTGAGAGAGATTTAAATTCTCCAAAACTGGAAATTATAAATGAGAAGATATGTCACTTATAGAAGGATTTTTACAAATAAAATTTATACAAATTAAAACAGAATAGATTAATGTGAGGGGATGAGATCAAAACTCTGGCATTTGAAGGATGTGGCCTTGAGCAAGTCATTTCCATTTGTAAAACAGTGGCAATACAGTATTGCAGACTTAATGTGAGTGGTAAACAACATAACATGTATAAAGCAAATATTTTTAAACACTTAATAGTCTGTTGCCTAAAAGTTTGGAATGAGTACAGTTAGTGGCTTAGAGCATAAACTTAGACTTGCAGATGTTATACCCTACTGGATTTTTATGAGTATCAAATAAATACACTAGCATTTATAAACTACACAGCATATATGTTAAGAGTCCCATCCATCTCCATCAAAAGGTGAAAATAAAGGCAATCAAACATTTATTTTTTTAATATTGATATTAAAAGATATGTTTTTTCAAGTTGCATTTTTAACATGCGTTTTATTATTTCCTCATTTCTTGCTTAGATTTTAAATGCCAAAAAGCAAAATCTAGACTGTGAATTACTTCTCTAGAAGGCAAAGTTACAAAAACCCAGTCTTTTTGTTATTGTTGTTTATTTTTGAGAGAGAGGGAGAGAGACAGAGAGTGCGAGTGGGGAAGAGGCATAGAGGAGGGAGACACAGAATCCAAAACAGGCTGTCAGCGCACAGCCTGACACAGGGCTTGAACACATGAACTGCGATATCATGACCTGAGCCAAAGTCAGATGCTTAACCACTCACTGAGTCACCCAGATGCCCCACAAAAACTCAGTCTTATTTCAATAATTTCCCTGGGAATTGTCAGGACATTTATCTGGAACATGGTAGAAACCCACACTATTATTTGAAATGAATGGATAAATCTCTTTAATTGTGTTAACATTAGTAGTTAAAATTTATTTCTTCTATTTAGTCATTAATGAATGAGTATGAATTGTGTATCTTTTACATGCTTCGATTAGATGGTAGCAATGTATAGATGGATGGCTTAGTCCCTTTCCGAAGTAACATAATGTCTAATGATGAGACAGAAACACACACACACACACACACACACACACACACACACACACACACAATGTGGAAACATGTACTAACAGAGATACTGTAGAAGATATTGAAAGAGTATCTAAATACAGAGGATGGAGGATTAGTGGTTGTGGAAACTTCTGTGGCACTGCTTGATTTGTTACTGAAAAGAAGGGAAAAAAAGTAGTTATCTAAGTAGAGAACACTTTTAGGGAGGAGGGACTTCCAGGAATAAGAAGTAGCATGTTCATATGCAATGACTTTGGAGAGAGGGTGACTGAGTCGTTCAGTGTAGCTAGTTTATTAGTAGCTTTTTTTAGCTACTAATTAGTAGCTATTAATTAGTAAGTTACTATTAGTAGCTTAAATTTTAAAGTGCTTTATAAGGGGAGCCTGGGTGGCTCAGTCAGTTAAGCCTCCAACTCTTGGTTTTGGCTCAGGTCATGATCTAACAGTTTGTGAGATCAAGCCCTTCATGGGGCTCTGCACTGACAGTGCAGATCCTGCTTGGCATCCTCTCCTTCTCCCTCTCCTGCTCACATTCTCTGTCAAAATAAATAAGTATTTAAAAAATAAAGTGCTTTATAAGCTATATAATGGCCACTATTTTTTCTTAATACTGCAAGTGAATGAAGAACGCCTTAGGCTGTTTGGGCTGCTGTTACAAATACCCTATACTGAGCAGCTTATAAATATTTATTTATCAAAGTCCTAGAAACTAGGAAGTCCAGTATCTTGAGACCAGCAGATTCTCTGTCTGGTAAGGGCATGCTTCCTCATAGATGGTACCTTCCCACTGGGTTCTCATGTTGTGGATAAGGCAGAGACCTCTCCAGGATCCCTTTTTATAAAGGCACTACTCTCACTCATGAGGTCTCTGCCTTCATGATATAATCATATCCCAAAGACCCTGCCTCTTATTACCATCATTTCCAGGTTTAACATTTCAACGAATGGATTTGGTGGGAACACAGACATTCAGGCCATAGCAGGGAGCTAGTGCAAGCTTGTAAGTAAAGGAGTGAATTTTTTTTTTATATTGGTGCAATAATTGCACAATGCATGTGGGTAGAATAAACTTTAATAAATACTCTTGGGGCGCCTGGGTGGCTCAGTCGGTTGAGCGTTGGGCTTGGCTCAGGTCATGATCTCACAGATTGTGGGTTCGAGCTCTGCATTGGGCTCTGTGCAGATGGCTTAGAGCCTGGAGCCTGCTTCAAATTTTGTGTGTGTCTCTCTCTCTGCTCCTCCCACGCTCATGCTCTCTCTCTCCTTCAAAAATAAATAAAAACCTTAAAAAATTTTTAATAAATATTCTTATTAGTAATTATGAAAGCCTTGTAGAAATTAATCCAAGAAGAAGATATATAACACAAAGCAAGTAACTGGACATGACATTCTTCTGTTTATTATTAAAATAAACACTCTCTCAATCACAATTCTTTTTTTTTAATGTTTGTTTATTTTTGAGAGAGAGTGAGCAAGCGCTAGCGGGGGAGAGGCAGAAAGAGAGGAAGATAAAGAATCTGAAGCAGGTTCCAGGCTCCGTGCTGTCAGCACAGAGCCTGATGCAGGGCCGGAACTCACAAACCACAAGATCATGACCTGAGCTGAAGTTGGTGCTTAACCAACTGAGCCACCCAGGCACCCCAACAACATTCTTTTTGGTGGTCTGTCCTCAAAATAGAATAGCCAACAGAAAACAAAGATATTATTTAAAATGTGTTGGTTGACATGAAGATTACCTTATTATGTTTTGTGTGATCAAAATTCTCCTCCCTAATCATAAAATGTATGATTTATTGTGTGTCAAAATCCTACATTACTATATAGCACATTAAGTTGTGTTGCAGAGAAGAAAATCACAAAAGAATGAGTCCCTTTACTCGCAAACAGGCAGAGTAGATGTTATGAGATCTTACTTTATTTAACTGCTGTTTTTATTAAATACCAGAATTTCAATTAAATCAACTTCTTCATTATCTGTAGCAGCACATAAATATTTCTGAGAACGATGGCTTGGATGAGTACAAATGATAAGATTAGGTTGTGCCTCATTCTGAGAACTGCATTTCCAAGGTTTGCTCTTTGATTAAGAATTTTAATGACCTCTCTTATTTTTGCCTGTCCATTTCTAAATATTTGTGACCCTATCTTGATCCTGGTAAAACTAATGAAACATGATACAAATGATACTTTGTGCTGGATTATTTGAAAGTGATGAAATGTTAATTGATAGCCAAAGCACATTAGTAGGCTTACAGTAGTGGTTGGAGGGTAACTGGAGATCTCCAACTGTCCATTTAGTGTCTTTTGAGATCTACCAATCAGTATGATCCTGTAGTTTACTGTTCAAGCCAGGACACTTGTGAAGTTAAAGGGGTGCGATTAATAATTATGTGAAGACGGTAGATTTAAACTGAGACTGCTCTAGGCAAATGGGGATATACGGTCACCCTGCCAATAGCATTTGTTTCTATTCCTTTTAATATGTAAATATTGGCATAAATAAGGGATTTTGCTGAAGAGAAATATGTCTGTGGCATTTTAATGCTTGACAAATTCCCATCTTTTCAGTTTTCTCCATCTCAATAACGATAAAAGTTGACCTCTACCTTAGAAATAAGTGTTCCCTTAAAAGGCCTCTGTTGAATATCAAAGTTTGTAGTTCTTCTTTGAAAAGACCTCTCTATTCTTTGTGCTATGAGTGCTGAAGCTCTTGGTGCTACCTCTCTTGCTAAAATAAATCCCTAAGAAGCAAATGTGAATACTTTTCTCCACTCGAACTTGTTCTTTTTCAACATGAGTCACACATCCATCCTGGTTCCACCGAAGTCCTTACTTAACTACCGATCAAAGCAACATGTCCGAGAATCCACGATAAACAGAAATCTTTGTTCTTGTAAAGAGAATCACCTTCAACTGGAGCACCCAATCCCTGAAAGCTGCCATAATCAGCCATCTTCAGGTCCAATCCTACCTCCTAACCCATGAACTGTCTTCACTGTATCTAATCCTACTACATTTTGGGTATAATGTGGATAATTGTGTTGATGTAACTTAGTTTTGTTCTACAAAGGAAGGAGAGTGTATTCTGCAGCTACACTAGGTGGTCCTAGGTGAGGATACTGAGCCTCAGCTTTTCTATTATCCTTTGTTAGAACATGGAAACCTTCTCATGAAAGATAGCACAAGGGAGAGTTAGATTCTATAGTTCCTTTAATAGTACAGTGCAACTACACAGAATGAGTTAGACTTTTAAGAACTTACTAAAGTCTTAAGTTTTAAAGGATTTTCCATGAAAAAATTATTTTGAGTTTTAAACTTCAAGGACATCACCTATCTTTAATTTAGTGCTATTATTTTCCAAAGCTATTACAACATCCTGAAGGAGTCCATTCTGTTTGCTCCAGACTCATTCAGATGACTTTTTTTTTTGTCACAGTAAATGTTAATGCCAAAAACATACCCAAATTATGTACTTTTTCAGTGACGTTCTGAGTCATCCATTGACGCTTTAATTATATTCAAGTAGTAATTGGGGTAGATGTACTCTCTTTGTAAAATAATGAGGGATTTATATATATGACATTAAAAACTTTAGTCTTTCCTCATGGCTATGCTTCCGTGGATGTATATTTCATGCAGATTCTACTTCAGCATTCATCATTTGACTTTCAAAATCCTTGGCTTATTTTTAACTACAATATGTTGGACTTCCTGGTCCATGAATTGGGCTCCCCATCTTTAAGCCCTCTCAAGCTTCTAACTCCAAGTATTCCCTAACAATTCCCACCATATACATTCCAGGAAGCCAATGACAATATCTGTGCCCAGACTTCTCTTGATCTTGGTTCTCCACTAAATCTGTATCTTTTTTTTTTAATTTTTTTTAAACATTTATTTATTTTTGAGACAGAGAGAGAGCATGGACAGGGGAGGGGCGGAGAGAGAAGGAGACACAGAATCTGAAACAGGCTCCAGGCTCTGAGCTGTCAGCACAGAGCCCGACACGGGGCTCGAATTCACCACCGTGAGATCATGACCTGAGCCGAAGTCGGACGCTTAACCGACCAAGCCACCCAGGCGCCCCTAAATCTGTATCTTTTTGATGCCTATATTTTGATGTCGAGTACTGTACAAAGATTTGTTGAGAAAGGCAAAAATTTCCATTTACTCTTACTTATGGATAAAATGTCTTTCTGAGTCACACACTTGTGATCTTTTTCTTAAAAATTCAAACCTCATCTGTTATCTTCATGGGTTTCATACTATCTTTTGTTAGATTAATAGAAGTATCATCTATGCTGCCTTTTCCCAATGTACACAAGTTCACTTTACACTCTAAAAATGCAGAGCTTATAGACTTTCTATGGTCATTCAGGTTTTTTGGTTGTTTTTTTTTTTTTAAGTTTGGGTACATGTAGATGTGCATCCTTTAGAAGTGAGGAATATAGGATGCTTTATTAAATGATTGATTTCTTTTATTTCATTTCTCAAGTTCCTTATTAATCAAAAAAGCTCAGCCCTTATACCTTTATTAAAACACACCACATTATTTTCCCATACTTCTCCTTTTTTGTCACCATACATTATGATATGAGTATGGATTTCAAATTTATCTCCACAGTTCTGCCTTTAGAGTAGAGTAATACATTTTATTTGTTAGAAGAAGAAAGTGCCTAAGATTTTTGACTGACTAATATAATTACTCTTGAGAGAAAAGCAAAACAGAAACCTAGTTTATTTTGATGTTTGCCAGTATACCTAAAATGCCAACATGGAAGGAGCTCAGAAGAAAAATGCTAGAATCTTTCAGATGTTAAAGGGAAGTAGGATAACAAAAAGCACAAGAAAGACAGCAAAATCAATAGATGTGCTGATCTATTCACTTTTATTACTGAACTTCGGGGTTTTGAGCTGAATTTCAGCTATTTCACATGTCCCTTGATATAATGAAGGGATGATATAGACTTCAGTAAGTTATGGGGTTTATCTCATACATGTGAGCGCCTCATAACTTATTAGTGCCTGAAGCTATAATGAGTTATGTTACAGTTCTCATACAGAGCCTCCAAAACTTGTAACTCACCAAAACCCTGGGCAATTTCATTTATTTAATGCCTTTTTAGTATTGGAGTTCTAATCCAGAATTTGTTAATTTTTTTTTCATAGTTACTGGGTAGTGTCCCCCGTGGTATGTTAAATTCGAAAGGTCATAAGTCCCTATATATTTTGCTGAAGTGAACAGTCTCTGCCACAACGTCTAAAGAATAACATTTGGGGGTGGCACACTAATACATCATGTCAAGCTGACATTTATATCATGAAGTTTACTGTTTTCTGGTGATATTGTTCATAATATAAGCCTTTGACTTGTTTGCAATCACAAGTTGGTAGGATATAGTGTTCTGTTAAGCATCTCTGGTGGTGGTTTGCAATGAATATGTGACTGCTCTACAAATTTTCAGAGATGTTTTGCCCTTTCATTTTGGTAGGAGTATAGAGAAGATGATAAAAGGCTCTATTCATCAAATGTTGTTTCTGTGGGAGTATCTTCAAATTTTCCTGGATTCTCTTTTCAGGTAGCCAGATGTGTATATATGTGGTTCATCATTCTGAACAATAGCCCTGTAGAAAATTGCATTTGTTGTAACTGATTCCAAAAACAAAGTTGTATTAAAAGCGTTTTTTTGAACATAATAAAACAAGATTGCTTTGGGTTGAATTTGCCTCTTCACTGTATTATGGTTTTTAGTAAGCTTTGTCATAGAATGCAACAGATAAAAAATAACGGAAAATTTTTCTTAATGGAGAGGTTCATTAAATGCTAAAATGCATTTCTCCTGAAAAAGTATTATAGAATTATTTTATGAGAAACTGAAATCATTTAATGAATATGAGTGTCCTTGAAAGGATTCAACCCTTTATTACTTACAGTGCTATAATGAAAGTAACATTTTAAGACCAAAAACAGTAAGTCCTGGGTTGAATATGGCTACTATTTATATTCCTGTCATTAATGGTTAACTGTGTGAAGGAACCTACATATGGGATTCTAGCTATAATATACATTGGAATGACTACCTGCTCTCCCAACCCCCCCACGTATATTTAACAAATACAAACCAATAATACATGACACTAGAAAAAGTATGATTAAAAAAGTCTTTTTGCCTGGGAACAACATAACATAGTCTATTTCAAAGTCAAAAGTAATTATTATTGGATCTTCTCCTTTACTGGAATATCTATACAACTTCTCTCTATTCTTGGGAGTAATTGAGAAATGATGGCATTTATATCTTACTTTTTTTTAAAGCACTTACATTTGCTAATTCCAAAAGCAAAAGTCCATTAAAAACAGACCTAATTAAAATAAAGTAGTTGAAATCCCTGGAGAAAACTAGTTTTTCCCCTAAGAGCTCAGCTGCAATCAGGAAAAGCAGATAAACATTCATGTCATAGAACTTGACAGACCTAAAATTGATTCTTTTAAAAGTTAAAGAATTTTTATAATGGGTAGTATATTTGTGAGTAAACTGAAAAAAATAATATATCATTTTCCTTAGAATAAATGTTTTCCCTCTCATCACAGTTTTGTTACTTTCAGTTTGTTTGTTTCTAAATTTTGGTCAATGTATATTAAGGAGTAATTCTTTGCATTATAAATGCAATATAAAACTAATTTAATGAGATGCTGACAAGCCCAAAAGAGAGATACAGGGAAACATTATAAAGGCAAATGAACAAAGACACTCTCCAGTAAATGCTAAGAACCCAACTGCAAGCGAAATGAGTTGTTTTCACAATGAAGTGGCAAGCTGTTTGATTTGTATTTTCTTGCCTCCATTGTCCTCTTACCAGTTAAAGCAAACAAGAACCAACAGAGGCCTGCTGAATGCTAACTTGAGCCGATAATTTTATTTTGTTTCTTGATTTTAATAAAAAAATAAAATCGAGACAATTTTTGTTTTAGAAATGAAGTTAACATGGAGTATGCCTTCACCTCGAAGTGTTTCTGAGTACAACTTCAGTTATTTAAGTCATCTTTATAGTCTATGTAAGTTGTGAATGTAGGGAGAGACCATTGATATGAGGATAAACTAAGAGTGCTAGGCATAAATAATCTCTAGGGAGCAAAGAAGAGAAGTTAACAATATCAGTCTTAAAATATAATCTAGTCCTTAGATTATGTGAACAATTAAGCCTTATTTTCAAAGAGTATTTCACTCTAGTGCAGAATATTAGCTGAAGAAATTACACAAAAAGTACATACAACAACCTATAAATGTGAACAATTTATAAAATAATGTTTAAAAGATTATAAAGCAAAGTTACTATAAATTTGGAATTTAAAATGGGTAAACCTGGAATATTAAAACTAGAAAAGAGGCCCAAAAAAGTTAAGGTAACTTGGTTGATTAATAGAATCCATTAACAGCAGCTATGAGATTAGATCTGTGTTACATTTGATTTTTTGTATCTATTACACTGTACACTAAAAAGCCTTTTTTCTCACACTGTTGTTCAACCAAAATATTTAATGTTTTGGTTTATAGCTTGTACATCACTAATTGATTTTTAATATGTAAGTGATATGTGTGTATAAAAAATCATCAAGGAATGTATTGAATAGTGTATCTACATTTGCTGCACTTCTCCAACTTTAAAGTAAGAATGATCATTGTACCAGTGTAAACTTAATTTTGTATTAATATTCTCATAGGTTTCCAAAACTAAGATTTTTTTCTCCTGGGAGAAGTTTTCAAAACTACTATATGACTTTAGCTGGGGTACAGAATAATTACTTGATGGATTTTCATCTCATTTCTTATAATCACCTGGTATTTCCATATAGTTTGTTTCTCTCGTAGTCTTATTTAGAAATGTTGATACTCCTCACAGAAAAGCAAAAAGCATTTGGGAAAATACATCCATTCCTATACACATATCTTTGTTGCCGTGTCTTCACAACTGAACTGAGGAAGTAGTGATCTTCTCCGTCAACCACCCTGTTTCCCCAAGAAGCTGCCCAACTATTCCAAATAACTTAGATTTGTGGAGGATAATTACATAGAGTGGTCTAGAAGAATGCTGGGACTTTTATGGCATTCCTTCTGGCTGATAGCAAAAATACCACAAATAAGAGAAATGTATTTACTTCAATATTTGAGACTGGAAGCTTGAGACCAGGGTACCAGCCTGGGCAGGTGAAAGCTCTCTTTCAGTTTGGCAAAGTCTCCTGGTAACCTCTCCTGGTGGAAAGGACAACTTAGCTCTTTGGGGTTTCTTTTATAAAAGCACTAATTCCATTCATGTGGGTGGAAGCTTATGACCTTAGTACCTCTGAATACCATCACATTGGCCATTAGGTTTAAACATATGAATTTGGGGACATGGGTTGAGGGGAACACAAACATTGAAGCTAAAGAATGGAGATCATCAAAAAACTTTTATTATGGTCTCTTCATCACATGTATGTCTATATATTTATGGAAAAAAATAGTGGCACATACTTTTGTTTTTTAAATAGGCTTAATTTTTTAGAGCTCTTGTAAATTCGCAGCAAAACTAAGAGAAAGATAGAGATTCCCCATGTACCTTTTGTCCCCACACACACATAGCCTGCCTTATTATCAACATCCCCCACCAAAGTGCTACATTTTTTATAACTGATGAACTTACATCGACACAGCATGATCATCCAAAGTCCTTAGTTTCCAATAGGGTTCACTTTGGGTGTCATACATTCTATGGGTTTGGACAAATGTATAACAACATGTATCAACCATTACATTGTCATGCAGAGTACTTTCATTGCCCTAAAAACTCTCTCCTTTTCCTATTCATTTCCTTCCCCTTTAACTTCTGGCAACCACTAATCTTTTTATCTCCACAGTTTTGCCTTTTCTAGAATGTCAAATAGTTGAAATCATACAGTAAAAAGTAGCCTTTTCATACTGGCTTCTTTTGTTGAGTAATATTCATTTAAGTTTCCACCATGCCTTTTCATGGCTTGATATGTCATTTATTTTCAGTGTTGAGTAATATTTCATTTTCTGGAAACACCACTATTTGTCCATTTACCTACATCTTGGTTGCTTCCAAGTTTGGCCATTTATGAATAAAAGCGTTACAGCTATATGCAGGGGTGTGTGTGTGTGTGTGTGTGCGCGCGTGTGTGAGAGAGAGAATATAAGTTTTGAACCCCTTTAGGGTAAATACAAGAAAGCATGATTGCTACACTATGTGGTTAGAATGTTTAGTTTTGAAAGAAATCCTTAAACTGGCTTCCAAAATGGCTATACCATTTTGCATTCCTGTTCACAATGAGTGAGTTTCTATTACTCCACATCCTTGCCAACATTTAGTGTTTTTGGTGTTTCCGATTTTTGTCTTTTTATTAAGTGTATACTGCTATCTTGTTTAATTTCCATTTCCTCATTCACCTATGGTGTGTAGCATCTTCCTATATGCTTACTTTCTATCTGTATATTTTCTTTGATGAGGTGTCTGTTAAGGTGTTCTCTCCATTTTTATATCAGGTTGTTATTATTGAATTTTAAGAGTCTTTGTATATTTTGTATAATAGTCCTTTATCAAATATATCTCCTGCAAGCATTTTTTTTTCCTTAGATTGTGGCAAATTTTTATTCTCTTGACAATGTTTTTCACAGAGCAGAAATTTTTAATTTTAATTAAGTCCAGCTTACCAATTATTTAATTTTATGGATCATGCTTTTGAGTCACAAAGCCATTGGCAAACCCAAGGTCATCTAGATTTTCTCAGATGTTACCTTTTAGGAGTTTTATAGTTTTGTGTTTTATATTTATATTTGTGACCCATTTTGAGTTAATTTTTATGAAAAGTCTGTGCCTAGATTTATTTTGTAAACATTTGTTTCTTTTTTTTTTCTTTTGGATACAAAACTGTTCCAGCACCATTTGTTGAAAACCTGTCTTATCTTGATCATACTGCCTTTACTCCTTTGTCAAAAATAACTTGACTGAACTTAAAACGTCTTTAATTCTGGGCTCTCTATTCTGTTTTATTCATCTATATGTTCTTCTTTCACCAATACTACACTATTGATTACTCTAACTCTATAAGAAGTCATCAAATTGAGAAGTATTAGTCCTTTGACCGTGTTCTCCTTCAATATTGTGTTGACTACACTGGGTCTTTTGCCTCTCTATGTACAGGTTAGATTTAGTTTGTTGATATGCACAAAACAATATTCTTGCATTATGATGGAAATTGTTTTGAATCTGTAGCTCAAGTTGGGAAGAACCGACATCCTGACAATACTGAGTCTTCCTATCTGTGAGCATGGGCTTTCCATTTATTTATTCTTTGATTATTTCATCAGAGTATTGCAGTTTTCTTCATATAAATCTTGTACATATTTTGTTAAATTATATCCAATTCGTTTTTGAGGTTGATAACATAAATGATATTGTGTTGTTAGTTTCAAATCCTACTTGTTCATTTCTAGTATATAGAGATGTCATGGATTTTCATATATTACCTTTATATCTTGCAACCTTGCTGTAATCGCTAATTTGTTTTAGGAGTATTTTTCTTGTTGGTTCTTTCAGATTTTCTACATAAATGATCATGTCATTTGTGAACAAACAGTTTTGTCTTCTTTTCCAGTCTGTAAGTTTTTCATTTCCTTTTTTCTTGTCTTATGGTATTTTGCTAGAACTTCAAGTATAATATTGAAAAGTTGTGGTGAAAGATGGAAATCCTTACTTTACTCTTGATTTTAGTAGGAAATCTTTGTTTCTCATCAAGTACAAATGGTCCCCAACTTACACTGGTGGCACTGACAAGTTTTTAACTTTACAGTGGTGTGAAAGACAATGCACATTCAGTAGAAACTGTACTTCAGATTTTGAATTTTGATCTTGTCCTTGACATCTTCAACTTACAGTATGTTTAATTGGTGATGGGTCTATTAGGATATAACACCATTGTAAGTCAAGGAGGATCTGCATGATCTGAGTGATTGTTTTTGTTTTTGTTTTGTAGATGTCTTTACCAAGTCAGGGATGCTCCTCCCTATTCTGCTAGACTGTTGATAGTTTCTACACATGAATAGGTGTTTATCAAATGCTTTTCTTGCATTTATGGTATGATCATGTCATTTTTCTCCTCTAGCCTATTGATGAGATAGATAATAGCAATTTAGTTTTTTGAAAGGTGAATCAGCTTTGCATACCTCACAGAAATCCCCCTTGGTTGGGTGGTGGTAGGTGTTTCCAAAAGCAGATAATAGCTCATACACATACTGTCCTGTTTGTGTGACAAGTAGGGAAAAAGCTATTGCTATATGTCTGTCAATAACTTGCATGTGTGCATGTGCACACGGGGAAGGGGAAGGAGAGCGAAGAAAGGAAGATGGGAGAGAAACAGCTTGGAAATAAGATTCAAAAATCATTCTATGAAATAATACATAAATACTTTGAATGCTTTTTTGGGAAAATTGTACCTATAATCAGGAATGTGGTCTCCACAGCCAAACTATCTAGTTTCAAATCTCATTTCAAACACTTACTCTC
The DNA here is from genome assembly GCF_022837055.1 of Prionailurus viverrinus. Taxonomy (NCBI): domain Eukaryota; kingdom Metazoa; phylum Chordata; class Mammalia; order Carnivora; family Felidae; genus Prionailurus; species Prionailurus viverrinus. The sequence goes on along the minus strand of NC_062561.1, from coordinate 45,830,737 downwards.
TGACCTTGGTCAGGCTTCTTTGCCACTTTTTAGGTCTTTGTTTTCTCATCTATAATAGGAAGGTGATGAAAATTATAGTTTCTTCTTTCCAAGTTTGCTGTAACAAAATGGCTAGTATAGGGGAAGGACCTAAGAAAGCATGTGGCACTTAGTTACTCATGTTGATTTACCCTTTATTACAGATAAAGCAGTCAATAATATGGCATTCTGTTTGCTCAAGATATGTATGAATTTTGAATGTAATATGTATGACAAGTGGCAAAAGGCAACATACCTTGGTCAAGGCCTAAATCTTCTCATTGTGTCATTAAAATTAACTTCTGTAAGTCAAGGACTTCACATGTATCTTTCAGTCTGTTATTTTCACTCATATTTGCTTGACTTTTCCAAGGTATTTTCCAATCATATTTGATTTGGGGTCCATCTGAAAATCCTCACCTTTTGAAAAGGTTCTTTCAAAAAGAAACATGCTTATTGGTAAGTAAATTAATTTCCAAATATGTATAATAATCAATGTGTACCTGAAGGTACACACTGGTGTTTTAAAAGAGATTAATTACAAACACTTTGAAGAGAACCTTTTTGTCACCTTTTAAATCGTAGAAATAAAGGTGTTTTATTAATATATCCAGCCTAGCAATGAAGACTTTGTTGCAGATGCTTTTCTGTAAAACTCCCATATTTGTTAGGTTAATACTGAAGTGATGGCCTGGTGCAGCAGAATTTTGAGTCACATACCTTCTCACTGCAGTCCTCAAATGGTAAATGGGAAAATTAGCAGTGACTTTCTTTGAGAGGTGAGTCTTTGCATGAACGATTTTTTCAAATCTTGGGAGACAACTATAAGTAATTCGTCATCAGACTGTTAAACCATTACTCTTTTGTTTGAGGGAAGGCCTGTACTCCGTTTCTTTCTATACCATATGTCTTTTTATCTAGTTTTTATGGTAGTTGTACTGTTAACTATGTATGGCACCACATATAAGTGCTTATAATAAACCGTATATGCATATAGATCTCGCAAAAGAATATCCTTACGTTATTCATGTCAGCAACTTTTAGATCATTTAAAAAGTACTTTTGATACAAGAGGCTGTTTTTTGGGTGTTTACTTTATTCTCCTGATCAGAAGATAGAAAAATTACCCCAAACCCACCAGTCAGTATCTCAGAACTATTGAGACTCTCTAACACATTTAGTAACAGCTTTTGTTCCCCTATTTGGCACAAATGGGATGAGATATCTATGAACTGTCCCCGTTTTAAAAAGGACACTTTATACAATGCTATTTCATTATAATCCATAGTTTAATGCATCAGCAGGTTCTTTGATCTTTATTGTTTCCAATATTTAAATTTAGCTCACTTTGCCGGGGCGGGGAGGGGAGGCATTTATTTTTCCTGGAAAAATATTTTGAGTCATAATTTACTCTAATCATAAGGAATGAGTAGAGTAGAAATTTGTTGTGTCTTGCTTTGCTGAAGTTTTTTCATTCTTGAGACTGGTATAAAGTGGTTCTTTGTTTTTTGAAGGTCAGGTGACAATTACACTAACTATAAACATTCATTCTATTTCACTGCTAAGTGATTTCTACTTTAAATTGCTTCTAAATCTTTTCTTACCCACCTTAAATCCAATATTTATTTTAACCTTGAGCTGCCTAAGACCTTTAATAGGAAGCTTCAAAGCATTTTAAAAATCGTATCCTTTTTAAATCTTTCTCATTTGAATGCAAGTGCCTTGAAAGCTCAAACAGTGTTGGTTGTTCTTATTGAAGTTTATAATGCTTTAGATATTCAAATCAGCTCTGTCTTCCATTTGTTATGCAAATCTTTAAACTTTATATACTGCATGGTTTGTCTACATTAATACAGCTTTCACTAACAGGTCTTACCAGAGCAGACATATACTCTAAAGGTGCACATTTTTAGTGTCTTGAATTACCATAAAATCATAAAAATAGTGTGTATTGCTTTACTCTAATCAGACTCAGTTTTATGTGGTTGTTGAAAGCCCTTTTACATTCCATTCTGTGTCTGGAGGTCTGTGTATAAAACTGATTCAGAAAAAGCAAAGTGAAGACACCTGCTGGCTTATAGCACAAATACTAAAATATCTTAGAGCCTGCTGAAAGGAGAATTGGAACAATATGTCATTACTGAAGGCTCACTTGCAAGTTCTAATGTATTATAATGAAAACAGTATGACAAACCTAATGAGACAGTGAAGATTTGGGTAATTGTTCCTACAATGTATGGTAACTTTTCCAGCCTTTATTGGCAAACATAAAACCTAATGAGATTTTATTAATTTAAATGCAGTACATCTGCAAAACATTTCCTTCCTTGCATTCTCCTCTGATAGTCTTCCTTTCCTCATGGACTTGATCCTTTTAAGTTAATTGTTCTGTATAGTACACACTCCAAGCAAAACACTTGACGTAAATTTGAATCAAACTTTTTTTTCCATTTATTTTTGTATACCTTGTCCTGAAGCGTAATATTACATGCAAGCTTGTGAATAGAATCGGTACAACATTGGATGTATAGCATAATAATTGAATTTATAATAAAAACTATTTTGCTAGACTCTTTTGAGTGTCCTTTAAAAGCTCTAGAAATGTCACTATTTTCTTAATTTGTGAAGGGAAGAAATCAATTTCCTGTTACTTTCAGCCATATGTTTTAAATTGTCAAAAGACAAAAAATGAATAGGCAGTACTGTTTTGCCCATGGACTGCCTCTTACTCAACTAGTCACTATTTGTTAATTTTTTAATATGAAATACGATGGAGAGGCTCAGTCTACTTCTGCGAGGTCTCAATTTAAATTTTCTACATGTCTTTCCCTATGCAGCACAAATACGTTTCCGTTTAAAAATGAAAATGTTTTCATCACTGAGGATTTGAAAAATAGCACCGTTTTAGGCCTGAAAAAACATGAAGAGAATGCTAATTTGCTACTATTAACCTTTAATTCTTGTCTGTTTTGAGCTAATTCACTTTGCTCTTTTTCAAGCCAGAGTGCCATAAACACATGATAGGGGAAATCTTGAAATCTTGACTTTGCGATGTTATGTGAAAGAACATTTCTCGATGAAGGCACCGGTAACACATTGCCAGCTCAGGGTAGCGAAAGCAATAGAGCTGTCAGGAAGTTCAAAAATTATATTGTCTCTGCCAGAATAACTGGAAAGAGATCATATTCACTTTCCCCCTGAGTTTTGCAGGTCACTTTGGATTTACAGTACAGCATTTTATTACACTTTGAAAACTTTATAAAAAACTTTGTTGTCTAGTTCGTTATCAAAGGTTTTTCCATGCAAACAGATACAGCTGGAAAAAATACATTTAACTATTTCCGTGTGATTTTTCTAGGTTTTGATTATAAAGAAAATAATTTAAGCAGAGTGCTATTCTCCTTTATATCTTGGAGTTTAGCTGAATACATATTTCATATTATCAATGGGATAGAGTTTGTAAAATATTTTGAAGACTGAAGTGGTAAATAATTTTATAATGACCTTTTGTGAAGGTTTGAGAAAAAAAATATATTACACTAAATATCAAATATTTGGATAATGAGTTCAGAGCAACACGTTCTTAAATTTACCATATGTTCTATGACTATCGCTTATTTTTAATCTCTTCCAACCTGTGTATATCGCTTGGGGGAAACATTTTCTGTAAGGAATTCCAAAACAACATCTACCATAGGAGAAAATGTAAACATATTGTACTCTCCCTCGTTGATTTTGTGAGAGGCTATTAGGACTTAATTAGTATACTGTTTAGTTAAGTATATGATTTTATTAATTCTACTTAGAGTATTTTGCTATATAACATGATCTGATGGTTTCCTTTATCCTATTATAATATTTCAGAGAGGTATATTTTTACTGCAATTGAATGGCCTAATATCTATGAATTCCTATTGCCAACATATTTTTGTTAAAAATTTCTGGGACACTTGGATATCTCAGTTAAGCATCTTAGTTTTCAGGTCTTGATCTCAGGGTCCTGAGTTTGAGGCTTGTGATGGGCTACATGCTGAGTGTGGAGCCTACTTTAAAAAAAGAAAAAAAATTCTGGTAGTATTACTGTTTAAGAATGAGATCTCTGAGTTATTACTCTAAACTTTGCTTTATAGTGCTATCTTGTGATGGTATTTGATTTACACTGCAAATATATTTTAAGCATATCCAGTACACATCATTGTCTCCCATTTAATCTTGGCTATACTTCTCAAAAAGCTTAGGTTGCAGTGAGAATGTGCATATAAAACGTGTAACCACGAAAGTGTGAAATCTGAAATAAAATATGCAGATTCCTATTGTTTAATTGCTTTATGACAAAAATTACTGGTCTTAATTCTGACTTTGTATTACTGATTTAGATAGATTTTTGAATGATTTTCCATCCAAATATTCAATGTAAATCTCACGCGCGCGCGCGCACACACACACACACACACACACACACACACACACACTGAATACACTTCAGTTGGATCATTTGGTTCTTTAGTGATAACCGTTAAAGTGAGTCTGAAATAATCCCTGAGTTAATCATTTCCCCTAATTTATTTAATCAGAAACAGTAATCCTTCCACTACAAACTAAAATATAATGAATATATAATAAGAATTACCATTTTTTTTTGAATTGCCTTGTTTTCCCATTAGGATCTTTTCAGGAGCTCAGACTCAACTGTCATATGTATATTTAATAATCTGCATTTTTGGTGCAAAGGGAAAATAAGCTTTTAGTCAGACTGATTTTGATACAAATCCCATATGCCACTTACTAGCTGTGGAAATTTTGGCGAGTTCTTAAATTTGATCTCTGGTTTACCTATCTATAAAATGGAGATAGTTATGAACACTTTGGAAAATAATTGAGAACATTGTATGAAATAATGTATAGGCCATGGTGACCTCAAACCATGGCACATAGTAGAGTCTAAATAAATGCTGCCCCCTTCTCTCATTTCAAACCTCTTTTTGATTATTTAATCACAACTTTAATTGTAGGTTAATACAACTTCATTTCCTTCTCTTTCTATGAACATAGAAATAGATACAGTGACCATGTGCCATTTCCTTACTAGTTTCATCAACCTGTCCTCTCTATAAACTGAATATAAAATATATTAAATAAAATTTTACTTGGCTTGTTATGAAAAGAACACTCAAATTTAGTAAAACTCTTTTATTTTCATTCTTATTCTCCAGCTGTCATGCAGTTCTTGCTTTTGCTTTTCTTCCCAGAGACAAAGGTGCAATGCTAAAATAAATATTTACAGTTGAGAAGCATTGTCTTTTCGGGGTTGGAGATTGGGGAGTGTCAATGAAGGGGGTTCCCAGTGAAAAAAATGTCCTGTTAAGCTGCATTTTTAATGGCAATGGTGTGGTTGCCATATTTCTCTAAAGAAAGAGAATTTCTACATTTTGGAAATTGATAAAAAAAAATTCTTTCTAAAGAATCTTAGATCATATTCATACAATACAAATTAGCTGAGTTTTCCCTGGGTACATATTTTAGGTTCAATTTTTGCTAATTTTTATGTCCTTGATAGCATAGTGGGTATTTTATGCTTAACAAAAATAACCTACTCTCCTTAATAATAACTGATCACATGGTTCAAAGAAGACTTCACAAAAAGTGTTGAGAGAGAACTGGATTTTTTGTCCATTTACTATGAGACATCATTTCTAATTCATATGCCATTTTATAGTAGTTGAAAAATGTGATAAATTCATAGATTAAATACCACTCCAACTAAGAATAATCAATCAAAAATGACAGCTGATTGATTTCTTTTGTAAATGAGAATATACTTATTGTTTAATTGATTTCAATATGCTCAAAAGGTGATTTGAAAGTCATATATTCAAAAGAATATTGCTGCTGTTTTAGTGAAAATTTTAGAAGTTCAAATATGTGACTCATTGACTGACTTAAGATCTTTTTTCCCTGTCAAGACCAGGAAATTTATGACCTAGTCACTTATTTTGAATTCACTGGGAATGTAGACCATAGAAAAAGATTTAGACTTAAAAGAAGCCTCAGTTTTTAATTTTATCAATAGTTTCTTCCCAGTTACTTGGGAGCTTGAATCAAACTATTTATTTTGAATGAACTGTAGCATGCCTCTTATATCATGAACAAAAATGATGATCTCCCTGGAGTGCTAGGATTCTAGAACTTCAGTGCCATAACAGGCATAAAACAGTGGCTCCACAGTTCAGGAACATTTTAAAATAAACAATACAAGTTAGAATACAATTCTTATTAGGAATGCAGTTTTAATCATGTTAAATGTTGTTGACTTTGCTACTCAAAACTATTTTGCAGATCCTAGGAAGGGAAAAAAACCAATTAGTACAGAATATGATGAATGTATGGCATTAACTATGCTATTTACAATAAAGTTGTCTCCCAGAAAAAAAAAAGTTGTATTTTGGTTTCATAAGACATGGTCTATAAATATTTTTAATTGCTTTAATAATATTTGAGTAGGCTTATTACATGTGTCTACTCATTTTCTCATTCTAAAATATGTTTGTTTATATGGTGGCCTACCACATAAGTATCCACACTAAGGAGTTTTTTGTTTGGCTTAGTAATCTTAAGTGTATAATTGACCATTTAAAAACATAGGTCATTTCTGTATTGAACTAAGTGAAGGCATAATGGTTAAAGATACATTTTTTAATAGCCAGCTTCAGTGTCTCTGACGGCACATTTCCTTGATAGTAACATACTACACATATAGACAAAAATTACATTAAATATATTTGTTACTCTGATAGAGATGTAAGGTTGTTGATGATGTTAATGATGATTTACATGTATTTTGCTTTCACAGGGTTTGATTTTCACAAATCACTAACTTTGGTTAAGTCTTTTTAGTATGGAATTAGAGGACAGATAGGCATACTCCATCGTACCTGATCTTCTATCTTTAGATCAGTGGAAAAATTGGAGTGTGGCATGTTAGAATACAGTGGAAGGAAAATGGACTATGGCATTAGACATGGTTTGAAAATCCAGCTTCTACATTTGCCTCTTTATGCACTTTGGCATTACTTATCAGCTCCATGCCTATTGCTCCAAAAGCAAAAGGGACTCATTACACGTTTTGCACCCAATTTGGTGAGGAGTAAAAAGATTTCTAATACATGGTTTCTTCGATGTGTTCAGTGTTTTAAGTAATACTAGTTCCTTCTTCCTTCCCTTTTCTATTCTCTAGCATAAAGTGATAATGTGATTTTTTAAAACTGCAAAATAAGTATTTAATTTATATTCTTGAAACTCGTTATTTCTCTCTTACTTCTATACCCATCTTTTCCCACATTTTCACTCCTTTGAATTCTGTCTACCACATGGTAATTTTCTGAGCTATTCCTATGAACTGTGGCTCAGAGCTTTGCCCGAGTCCCATGCTCTGATGTTTAGTGTAGTTCTTTTCCCAAATATTAAACACAGAACTTTAGGATATAAAAAGATTTTAATTTTTTTTTCAATGTTTATTATATTTTTGGGACAGAGAGAGACAGAGCATGAACGGGGGAGGGGAAGAGAGAGAGGGAGACACAGAATCGGAAACAGGCTCCAGGCTCTGAGCCATCAGCCCAGAGCCTGATGCGGGGCTCGAACTCACGGACCGCGAGATCGTGACCTGGCTGAAGTCGGACGCTTAACCGACTGCGCCACCCAGGTGCCCCAAAAAGATTTTAAACATGACCGAATGTGAGTACTCTTGTGCAAAAGACAATGGGCTGAAGTGATTTGCCTAAAATCATGCAACTAGCGAGGGGCAGATATTAAATTCAAATAAGTACTATTTTTGTTGCTTCACACCATTATCTCATTATCAATATATAGGTGTCTGTAATATTTTTTTCAAGTAGTATGCAAGAGTAGGAGAGAAGCCCCCCAAGAAAGTTAAGAAGTCATTTAAACTTTGGATTCTAAATTACATAGAATCGTTGTCTACCTGATAGCAATCCCAACTATCATTTATATAATGGTCTAAAGGTGACATATCTGATAAATAGATGATTTTTGCCTTGAGAAAAATCTGGTGAAATCAAAGGATTTTAGGATTTCACTAATGTTCTTTCTAGTGTTCCCTACCATCCTCAAATGGGACCATCCTCAAAAGGGGAATATTCACTACTTTATTAATTTAATATAAACTAGAGTGTATTTTATTACTAAACTAGCACATCATGCAACTGAAAAGTAAATGCATAAACACAGAGTTTAATCATTCATTTGGATGAATGTGAGGAACTGTTTTATTATGTGCTTCATTAGCTTGTTATTATTATTTTGGAGTTGTAATTGATCATGTAACTCATCTATTAAGTTTTTAGGACTGTATGAATGGAAAATTTTAGCCATTCTAAGCTACACTCACAGAAATGAACAGTTACTTTTAGTTGCCTTAACAAGTAATATTAAATATTTGACTTGCAGCCATAGCATAAACAAACAGATAAATAAAACATACCCAATGGTGTATAAAACCATTTTTCCAAACTGATAATGTCTGTCCTTGTGATCAGAGCCAGGATCCCTGTTCACATATGCCAATTGATGGCTTGCCAACATTTCTCACTCTGACAGTTGTAATAACATACCACTAAATTTCCTAACAGAACACACTAAGAAAGGTTAGTGATTGTATCTTTTAAAATTGAAATAGAAAATAAAATGTTTAATGTTGGCCTTGTATATACTTTTCAGTGAATTATCCAGTCTGACTCCAAATATATATTAAACTATCCAAATGTACTATTGTCACTTGGGCTATTATTTTTGTCTAAGGTCTTGTTTAGGCTTACCTTTCCATTCATGGGATTATCTGTGTATCAAGAAGTTTGTAGAATCTGAGTCATTGAAAAATTGATAGATGAGCAGCCTTAATGTTTGGTCCACAGCCGGCTCTACAATACTGCCATCTGCGTGGAAATTAGCTGCTGTTAGTTGATGCTTGAAAAGAGTCCATTTTGTTTTGAGTCAACTCATATGACTGTAAAATTCTTTTATATATTGAATAACTAAGTCTGCTTTTTAGCTCTTTCCTATTTGCCCTATTTTCCCACTTTTAGTTATTATACATGTAATTGCCCTCCTTCATTCACAGTCTACCCTTTCAAATCGAAGAAGGCAGCTTATTTTATGAACAAGAATTGGGTCCAGGCCAAACCCTAGCTTTTGATTTAAATATCTCTAATTCCTTCAGTAGTCTTGAAATGATAAGGTTTTCAGGACTTTCATTATTCTGTTTTTCCCCCTGTACTCAGTAAACCTTTATCATGCAGTTTATTTGTTTTGTGACCATTGTTTTAGAAGTATTTTAGGCATCATTTACTACTCTCTGAAGTGTAGCATGATCAGTTGTATAGTCAAGTCATAAGATTATTTTTAAAAAAATGATTAAAACCTCTTTCAATTTTAAAATATTATACTAGCATTCAAATTCTCCTTAAATCATAACTCTTGGGGTGTCTGGGTGGCTCAGTTGGCTAAGCATCCTACTTCAGCTCAGGTCATGATCTCGCGGTCTGTGGGTCTGAGCCCGTGTTGGGCTCTGTGCTGACAGCTCAGAGCCTGGAGCCTGCTTTGGATTCTGTGTCTCCCTCTCTTTCTGCTCCTCCCCTGCTCTCTCTCTCTCTCTTTCACACTCTCTCAAAAATAAATAAACATTAAAAAATTTTAAAAATCATAACTCATCATTAAAAATATCAGCAAATATTAGAATTCTCTAAGTCAGATATGAATAGTGTATAATAATTATGTAAAACAACAAATATGCAAAAATAAAATAAAAAATGTCATCAATTGTTGTTAATTCCAGATAGATTAATCTTAAATTTTCTTGTTTTACCCTGAAGAGCTTGGACCTCCAAAGCTGTAATTCCTCCAACATCAGACTCTGGGTGAAAACCATCTTTTCATTTGTGACTCCATTAACAGCACTTAATTTACCAGAAAACTTACCAGAGGAGGGTTTCAGGATTGTCTTTTCACTTGACCAAGTCTTTGGTAAATTTTCTTGCAGCTGTGCTTTGCCTGTTGCAACCTGTCCTTTGTGTAAAATGAAACAAAAATGAATAACATACTATCTGACTCTTATCTATGAATGGACTTTTAGCTAGTCAGAAAGAAGAAAAAAACCTTTTTAACAATACCCCTACCTCTATAATATAAGTCAGTTATCATATAGCCAAAGATTGTATGAAAGCTTGCCTGCCAATGGTTTTAAAACTGAATTCTTCCACCCATCGCATCAGAAAAAGTTACAGAGGAAAAGCTGTCGTTTCAACAATGACAAATTGAACTTATAAAGTGGAAGAAGGCACTGGAAGGGCATTTGTGGAAACTGAGAGGGTATATAATTTTCCAAGTTCAGACACTAAAACTAATAATTGGGAGAGAAATCCAATTCAGATTTCATTAGTCCCAAAGTCTATATTCTTTCACTGATACTTCTTTACAAAGATGTGGAGTCTTACAACCAGGATTCTTGTCAAAAAAAAAAAAAAATCAAATCTGAATGTGATCAAACAGGAATCATATATCTAACTAGTTAACTATTAATACAGAAGAAATAAAAGGATTAGAGGGAAAATTGAAAATGACCACAGCTATGCACTGAAAAAAATCACTGACCTGGCAATGGCAGGCTACTTTTAAAAATAAAGTGCAAGGAATACAAAGAGAATGGAGGGTAGATTTACACATTAAAAGTGATGTAAGGATATCAACTGATTGTATTGTATGATTTACTAGGAGCAAACAATTAGTAAAGTAGACAATTAGGGAAATCTGAGAAACTAACTCAAATGGTCATAGTAAAGAAATTGTTAACACTTGAAAATTTGGCAATATGGAGTTTAAGAAACCTATATTTTTAGAGACACCTATAAAATATTTACTGATAAATTATATGACATTTGTAACTTTCTTTAAAATAATCTCTGTGCCGTGCTAGGTGGTTAATTGGGTAGGAGCTAGAGGAAGTAAGATTAGCATTAGGTGACAGATACAGGAAAAGTCTTTATACGATTCTTTTACTTCATTGTGCCTGAAAATTTCTTTAGTAATAAGTTAACCAATTTAAAAGTACCTTTATTTATAGAAACACTGAAAAGCTATTTACATATATATACACATATATATGTATGGATATACATTACATATATATGTATATGTATATATATACACATACATATATTCATATATATGTGTATATATATACATACACGCATATATATATATTTTATATTTTTACCTATATCAATGTCATTCCATAACAGAGGAGGCCATCATCTTACTAGGCAACATTTATAATTTTACTAAATAAGACCATTATTTTTTAAGTTACATTGTGTGTTTATCTACCACATCCCTAATGTTTTGGTGACATATAATCAAAAGTAAAAAGGTAGTTTCAAAACCATTTTTAAACAGTGAGAATACTTCCATTAATAAGAATTTTATTTCAGAGACATAAAGTTAGTCTTTTGGTTTGGTGGGGGTGTCAGATATTCTGTCTACATTTTCTATTATTAGAATGAATGTCAACACAGAGAAAAGGATGTTCATGCTGTCACAGGGCGTATACTTAGACTACATCTGAACATTATTTTTCAGGAAGAAGTGTTCAATGATTTGATCACTTGTCAGAAGCATCTCACTGAAAGATCTTGCAAAGCTTTCAGTTTTCTTTTCTTTTCCATCTGGAAAACAAAGAACAAAGACTCCATTCTTTGGTGTGGTGTATTGAAATCCATGCATTTCATAGAAATCCTGAATATCAAGAATTGTATTGAATTTTTTCCACCTTTATCATTCCTGTTACCAATTCTGTTTTTATCCACCAGCTTAATCAAATTTGTGCAGATTTTTTTTTGGGGGGGGCGAGGGGCTTGGAGGGAGTTGTTATACAATTGTGAGGTAAGAAACTTTTAAAAAGAGCTCTGCCACCAAATTACATAGTAGACACTGCTGATGAATATGTCATGGAGAATATTTTTAAGCAGATGGTATCCACAGTGGTATATCTACAATTTCCCCTAAAATTACCTTCTGTCATTAAATGAACCATACTGTAACTGAAAGTAAAGCCTCAAAAAATACTATCTCTGAAAAAGATGTCACAGTTTGATAACTTGTTCCCACCTCATGGGAATGTTGGGTAAACAAATGAGATAATCAATGTGAAAATTCCTTGAGCATTTCAAGAGTAATTGCAAAAAGAGTCCAGTATATTTTATTATGTTATAATATTTTAATTTGGAGGATGACACATTTTTATACATCTGTCTATACATAGATATGATTAATTATAGGAATAAAATAATTTATTTTTGTTTTCTGTAAAATTCACTGCCATCCCATATTCTCAAATTATCCATATGAATAATACATGAATACATTCTTGTGCTGTGTTTCATCTTCATACATGTTATTTTTTTTATTCTGATGGAGAAGAAACTATGCACATTTGCATAGACTTGGAAAATATCAGTCTTTGGCAAGTAATGATTCAGATCCAATTCCTCCATTTTTAGCTCATCACTACAAAGGTCCAAAAATGTATGTTTCCTTAGTTGGTAAATAATATTTAAATGCACTTAGGTATATATTGTTGGCCCCCAAACTTGAAGATTTATGTGTAGAATTAGATTTCTTTTGAATAAAAGAAGGAATAAGGTTATCTGAATTCATAAATCTATAAAGCGTCAGTTTTGCCAGTGGCTGTACCTACAGCAAATTACCCAACATTTACCAATTCAAACATATCATGGAGGTTGTAGGAAGCCAAGTTCTTAACCCAGACCAAATGTTGAAGGATGAAATATCTGACTTCTCCCTGACCTTGTAGGCTACCTTAAAAAATTTTTTTTTTTTGGGGCGCCTGGGTGGCGCAGTCGGTTAAGCGTCCGACTTCAGCCAGGTCACGATCTCGCGGTCCGTGAGTTCGAGCCCCGCGTCGGGCTCTGGGCTGATGGCTCAGAGCCTGGAGCCTGTTTCCGATTCTGTGTCTCCCTCTCTCTCTGCCCCTCCCCCGTTCATGCTCTGTCTCTCTCTGTCCCAAAAATAAATAAACGTTGAAAAAAAAAATTTTTCAAAAAAAAATTTTTTTTAACTTTTCCTTTTTTGTAGACACTTCTCACTTCAATTTAGTTCTGTATTCTTGTTATCTCCCTACACAAAATTTCTTAAGACATACCTGAAACTTTCTCACACTGTCATATAAATTATTGATAAAAACTTTCTTAGGGAGATTTGCATATTAAAAGGGATCAAAAACTTAAACTTGTTGCCCTGGATCAGTAGTTAGAGTTTCCTACTGTGTGATTACAATTTAATCACTACATGGGGTGAACTAAATTGGAGTAGGGGCAAAAATTAATACTTATTGAGAGCTATCATTATGTAGACTCTTGAGATTTAATTCTTAAAAATATTTTCTGCAAGATTTGCAGAATGCAAGGGCTCAATGAGTTCCCATCAAAATGACCAGAGGACAAAACACAAGACATACCATCTTGCAATATGAGAATACCATGTTTAGTGATGAGTTCATAAAAGTTTAAGACAGGGGCAAAGGCTTATTTTTGTTGTTGTTTTTTTCTTGTTTTTTTTTTTTTGTTGTTGTTGTTGTTGTTTTGGAGCACATGCCTAAGAAATTTGGAGCATATGCCTTGAAATCTGAAAGAAAATTATTTTTTTCCTTTCCTAAAGTTTATTTTTATTTATTTAGAGAGGGAAATAGCAAACATGGGAGGGACAGAGAGAGAGAGAGAGAGAAAGAATCCCAAGCAGGCTCTGTGCTACCAGCACAGAGTCCAATGGGCTGCTCAGACTCATGAACTGTGAGATCATGACTTGAGCCGAAGTCAAGAGTCTGACTCTTAACCGACTGAGCTACCCAGGCACCACTGAAAGAAAATTATTTTTGAATTGTCAATTCCATTTCAGAAATCTAAGCAATTAAACAAGATGGTAGAACTTCAAAATATACAAGGAAAAATATATTCCTCTATTAGCTTTCTCATCAAAATAGAATTTTGAGGTCTGTCACCCAGAGGACTCTTGTAGGATTTAGTATTTTCACCAAGACTTTTGAGTGAAAATCCACATAGGATTAACTGCCTAACTTCCTTTTTGAAAACGTTTTGACCTGACTTTCATTCTCCCACCTGTAATGCTAGTCTAAGTGTTTACACTTGCATCTGTCTCTCTGTGGGAGGAGGAAAAATGTTTCCTACCTGCCTCTGTCCCACTGTTATTTAAAAGATGGGGGGGGGGAATCCTTAGAACTAAACTGGAAATAAAATATTCACCATACCCAGAGTCTCTTTTAACTGCCTTTCAGATAGATGGATTGCATGGTGTTTAAATCCAAAGACTTCATACTTTCAATATACATACTTCAGGGGAAAGAGTAGAGTAGCTTTTGCCAGGAGTGAGGGACTGGATGCAAATTCATGCTGAATTTAGATACTTACGATATGCTAATTTTCCAAAATATGATCTGGAAGTCTATGGAAGAGGTGGGGGGGTAGGGGGTGGGTAGGCAGCTGTTCGGATCAGAGCTATTGGGCTTTTAATGAAACAGTAAAATCAACCCAATCAAGCTAAGCAAAACAAAACAATGTCAAAATTTGAATCCGGGCCTCAGCACAGGGAAAGGGACAATTGCCCTGTTTACTATGCCAAAGGAGAATGTCCTATTTGACCCAACTTGTGAAGAAATACGGATTTTTTTTTCCTTCTTCTGTTTTCAGTTTGTATCCTCCATATTTTCTGGCAACAGTAATGGTATTTTATTGTTGTGTAATTCACTGATATCTGTAGCTATTTTATACTAACTCGGTTTGAAGTGCTATCGTGTCATTATCTAATGTAATTAGCATTTTTACTTTGGCCATTTACTGATAGAACCATTACCACTGCATCATACCACTTCTGTATAAATACAGACACCTTCATGATTTTTAAAGTATAAAATCAACATTCAAATAGGATTCTCTTTATTTAAATAGACTTATTAGAAATTTAAAGCAGATGAAGATGGTTTCAATGAAATGAATAAATAATTAAGGCAAATCTGTATACTTGTCAGAAATTCCATATTAAGAATCAGGTGAGGGGAGACAGTCTCCTGACAGAGCTGTCATTTTTTTAGTCAAAGGTAATGTTAATTTTTTTTTTAAATCTTGATGTTCTTTTCAAGTTTACTTGATCAAACCAAAAGCCAAAAAAAAAAGCTGCCAGATAACTTACACAGGTAATAATCAGAACCTTTAATCACACATAAAAAGAGCCATTCAATTCTATGTATTGCAAAAATCATCAGCTGGTTGGGAAGGCAGGTTTTTGTACTTCAAGCAGTTTTATTCATTGATCAGGTTGTGAAATAAAATAACAGATTGCATTTTACAAACTGGTCACTAGCAATGCCTCGTCAGCAGACCTAGACAATAATCCCTGAGTGTTGTAGGACCGCAGCCGTTAATAACCTGGCTTGTTAGTTGAAAGCTGGCATAGTCTCAAGCATTTAAGAGGATTACTGCTATAAACCATATTAATTTTTTTTCTTAACATTCAAGTCCATGGTGATGAAGAGCTTCTGTAATAGAAATAGTAAAGTCAAACACACAGCAAAACCCTGTGCAATTCCTTTTTGTTTGGTGACTGATTTTACAAGAGGAAAATAACAGTCAAGCTTCGTTGTACTGATTTGGAATATTAATTTTTGATGAAATAATTTTTAATTGCAAATCCTACAAAATAAAATAAGACATTATGTTAGAGAAGCATGCCCAAAGGATGGATTTCTAATAAGACCTGTTCAAACAGATTTTTTTTTTAAATTGGCCTCTTTCTCACTTAACTATCGAAAGAATTAGGCAAAAAGCCCAATAAAATCAAAGCTTCCAACTTTTGACCTCAAAGAAATTTATCAATCTCCTGTCAGAGGCAGCACAGTATGAGTTAAGGGTATAGACTCTGGGCCAGACTGACTGGGTTTGAATTCTTGTTTCATCACCTTAGGCTACCAGCAGGGTGCTGGGTAAATTACTTAGTCTCTCCTTGCCTCAGTTTCCTAACCTGTAAAAGGAGATAATAACACCTAACTCTTAGGATTGCAATAAAGATTACATGATTTGATATTTGGGTAGTTGATTAAACAGTCCCTGGCATATAATAAATCCTATGTACAGTTTGTAAAATTAAAGCCTAAGAATATAAATTAATGTATGTCAGAGATATAGTAAAATCAATAAGTTTTATTTATTAGCCTTTAGTGGTAGAATACAAAGTCTAAATTAGAAAATATTTGTTCAATCAAAAATACTCAAGCAGCTGGTATTTACAGATACAGCCAAAGATAAATTTGAATATACATACCTCTGAAAATTGTGTACTTAAAATAATTTCCAAAAAGTTACAGAAAAGTTAGTTTAATTCCACCAGCCAGAAAATTTGAGGATGTGTGTTCAGCTAATGTGAAAATTCTTAAGAATATCCTATATTGTACTCAATATCAAGGCTTTGTTGAGCAGAACATTTTTTTTTTTTTAAGAACTTGAGCTCTTGAAGGGTCAAAATACCAGTGGTTCTTCAACTTAAAAATGCTTAAGAGGGGCGCCTGGGTGGCGCAGTCGGTTAAGCTTCCGACTTCAGCCAGGTCACGATCTCGCGGTCCGGGAGTTCGAGCCCCGCGTCAGGCTCTGGGCTGATGGCTCAGAGCCTGGAGCCAGTTTCCGATTCTGTGTCTCCCTCTCGCTCTGCCCCTCCCCCATTCATGCTCTGTCTCTCTCTGTCCCAAAAATAAATAAACGTTGAAAAAAAAATTTAAAAAAAAATGCTTAAGAAACACCATAGGAACTTGTTAAGAATGCAACCTTGGGGATTCTAGCTCAGACGTGCTATGTCACTGAGTCCATGAATCTGCATTTTAAGAAGAGTCACAGAATATTTTGGAAGTTCTCTTGAGAATACATTTTTATCAGGTATTGCTGCTACAGAAAACATTAGTTATTTTTCTAAATTTTATCAGGCCTACAAAACACCAGGTAATCTAAACAGATCCACAGTATCAAACTGTTTCCTTACCTTTTCTTTCCTTTGAAAAGAGGAGGTTCTCTGGTAATTTATATTTCAACCACATTATTATTAAACTTTTTGATGAAAGGAGAGTTAAGATATTGTGGGATTAAATGTCTTACTAAATACATGCCCCTAAAAGAATCAGCATATTCTATTCAACCTCATAAAAATCTTGATTCATATAAACCATGTTACCTAGTTATTAATACTGTTATATTTTTAAAAGAGACTTATAAAGATGCCCCCCAAATAGTAATTTTTTTAAAAAATTACTAAATTGAGATTATTTTTATTTAGAGGTAACATATTTTTATGAACAGTATTAAAAAGTTGAAGAAATCGACAAAGCACCTGGATATTGCGACATTCACTTTAACAGAACTGGTAAGAGGCCAGGAAATGGAGAATGAGAGATCAAACAGAATAGGTATGGTATTATAAGTAATGTCCTGCTCCTATTAAAAATTGTTCAATACTTTATCCTATATTCTTAAGTTACTTTGTACTTACAGTTCTTTTTAATAAATTGTGTACTTGTTAGGAAAGGAATCTAAACATTGATCAATGCAGTAATCACCAGTATCTGAGAGGTTGACTTAGGGTATCTGACAAGGAGATACTCAAGGAAGGAAGACCTGGGCTCTACATCTTATGCACCATTTAACTTAATCAGTGACCTTACTAAAGTCATGTTATCATTTGGAAGAATTTTCCTCAGTAATACAAAAAGAAAGTTAATTTTTAAGGTCCATTTTACCCTTGTGATACTCAGTGTCCCAGTTGTTTGTGACAGTTGCCCCCAATCAAAGGCATTTTGTCACTATGAAGACAGCTTCTATGGACATGATGAGCCCATTCTTTTTGTTCAAAATATATCACATCTAATTTAAAGTAGTTTGACAAAATTTCAATAATACCTTTAACATTTATTGACGGTGTATTCTGCCTAAATGTGCCTTGTAGTTTTGCAATTAATCTTCACCACAAATTTAAAAAAAGGTTTTTGTTGTTCATCTTGTTTTGGTTTTGCTTGTTTTTTAGATCAGGTAACTGAGTCTCTGAGAGAAAATACATTCAGAGCTACACAGGTCATAAATGACAAAGCCTGGGTCTCAAGCCCAGTTCCCTTTGATAAATGAGAACCTGCCTGCCTTATCCCCAGGCCTTGTCCTATGCATTTCTTCTCTCTAGCTGTTCCACATTATATCCTTTTATACTAAACCCATGATCTAGTAAGTAAAATGTTTCTTTGAGTTCTGTGAGCTGTTCTAGCAAATTAATTAAATCTGAGGAGGGAATCATTGGATCCTGTGATGTATAAAAGGCTTTCAGAAGCACAGGTGACAGACTGGACTTGAAACTGACTTCTGAAGTAGAATAGGGGGAGGGACAATCTTGTGGGACTTGGCCTTCAGCCTGTCTGATGCTATTTCTGGGTGACTAGTGTCAAAATTTACTTAAATTTATAGGTACCCAGCTAGTGTTGGAGAATTGCTTGGTATGGAGAAACACCTTGCAAACATTGTAAATGGTGACCGAACTTTAATGATAATACAATTTGATACCCAGTTTATAATTAGGAACTTATAATTGCTTTTATTCCAAGTAAGGTAACTGTCTGAAATTCTGATGCTGGTAGACTCTATAACACTCATTGATTTTATTATTTTTTTATTATTTTTATCAACCAGTTGACAAATACATAATGTCTAGTAGAATTTATCATTGCTATGTAGCTTAATTTTAGGCAGTTCTAATGGCGAGTGGTTCACTAAACTTTGAGGCAGTCGGTTCTATTATGTGTATATCTCTGGTTGCTAAAATCATCTTCTTTATATCTGCTAAGCTCTGTTACCTAAATTGGTCCTACATTTATAATATGAATACATGCGTATATTCGTAAAAGGTGATATAGAGCCTGAGTACAGACTTGAGAAAGTGCTTGCCCACAAGAAACTACATGTCTTAACAAAATCAGAGTAATTAATATAATTTTTGTATTTTAAAATCGTGCTGCCTTGGGGTGCCTGGGTGGCTTAGTTGCTTAAGCATCTGACTTTTTTTTTTAAATGTTTTTATTTATTTTTGAGACAGAGAGAGACAGAGCATGAACAGGGGAGGGGCAGAGAGAGAGGGAGACACAGAATCGGAAGCAAGCTCCAGGCTCTGAGCCATCAGCCCAGAGCCTGACGCGGGGCTCGAACTCATGGACCGTGAGATCGTGACCTGAGCCGAAGTCGGACGCTTAACCGACTGAGCCACCCAGGCGCCCCAAGCATCTGACTCTTGATTTCACCTCTGGTCACGATCTCAGTTTGCGAGGTTGAGCCCTACATCGGGCTCTGTGCTGATAGCACAGAGCCAGCTTAGAATTTTCTCTCCCTCTCTCTCTGCCCCTACCTGACTCATGTTCTCTTTTTCACTCTCTCAAAATAAATAAACTTAAAAAAAGTTTTTAATCATTTTGCCTTATTGCATAATGTTTTACATTTTTCTAGATAATATTATTTTTCATTTTTCTCTGTTTTCCCAACATACTGGCACTTTAGTCAAGTAGCTTTTCTATAGAATTATTTTGATAAGACCTTGCAAATAAATTCTTATTTCTGGGAATGTAAGGTAGTAGTGGAAAGAGTCTGAATTTTGAAATCAGAAAAGCGAGATGAAATTATTGATTCTGTCACTATGTGACTTTAATTTACTACACCTCTATTTCTTTATTTGTAAGTTACAAATAATACCCAACTCAAAGCAGTAATACTTTGTGGATTTGTCAGTGATTTCAAACAAATGATATTCTTATAGGTGTAATCTATTGTATGGGAATTCTGAAAGAAAAAATTTATATTAAACTAAGCAATTAATATGTCAGAGTATCAATTTGTTAAATACCATAGAAATCATGATGCTTTTCAAAATTTTGACAGATTGTAATGTTTAATTCTGTAAAATTTCCCAGAAGTCCAAGTAACTTTTGTTCACTTTGATAAATACTGTATCAGTAATAAGAACTTTATAATTATTGAGACCAGGTGTGTCTGTGCACATGTACTTATTTATCTCAAGTGGTAGCACCCAATCTCAAGTACATTTTCAAATCCCATAACAACTTAGTGTCCTACCCTTTGAGAGTGACCAGATGATATTTTTCAGATGTCCTCATTTACAAGAACCACTTGACCTTGCATATATTCAGAAATATATAACACTTTTTAAATGTCCTACATTTTTCTTCATTGTTAAATAAAAAATAAGCAGTCTCTCTCTGCTGTTTCTCCAACTTATTACTAAGATTAAACAATGTTTACATAATGTACATTAATCAACCTTTATTAATACCATTCTAATGGGAAGATTCGTGAATTTGTAGTTTTTTTCTTTGAACATGAAAATCAAATCAATATTGCATAATTGCACCTTCCAAATACAAGTGAAGTTCTTGTTCACCAGAATCTGATTTCAGAATTTATTGATGGCTCCATTTAAAATAATATTAAATACAACTGAAATCATAAAGGATAGGGTGAGTATTGGTAGCTATAGATTTATAATGTAACCTTTCACTTCTCAATTCAAGGTCAAATCTGATTCTATCAACTGAATGAGTACTGTTGAGATAAATTTTATCTCAAATTATAATTCTTTACTGATTTAAGTACAGTTATGTGTTTTTCTTTCTTCCAGAGAATCAGGCACATAAAAAAAAAGATTTAACTCTATCAATAAAAATATTTCTTTGTAAGTCAGTCCATAAAAAAAAATCCCATAAGCTATATGCCATGACAGATTAATATGCAGTAGTTAAGGGTCAGATTACCTTGAACCTGCAAGTCTGGAAAATAATTAAGCAATATATAGAAACATTCTGTTGAAGAATTCAAAGATTCAGTTGGGTCTGTGGATTAGTAATGACATCTTTACTACTAGTTTAAGTACAGGGAATCTAAATTCTCAGCCATCTGCTGTTTTGGATCTGTTTTCTAAGAATTGCTGACATGATAGCTAACAGATTTAGAAAATATATTCAGCTTGCAGTGACCCAGTATGTGACAGTATTTATATGTCCCATTACAAAGTGGCTGTAGAAAATATCAGGATATTGTAATGTCTACATATTACACCTGTGAGAAAAAATGCTGAAATAATGTCACTTGAGATAGGTTTTTCTTTATTTTCAAATATGTTTCCCCAAAGCACAGATAAAGTAAATCAGAGATAGTATTAAAAGATTTGTTTTTGATGTTGTTTTGAGGTGTGTGGTAGAATTGTAGTTGTTTTATAATTAACAGATACATTTCTAGAGTCCTACTTTTTGTAGTATTCATTCTACTTAGCTCTTTGAGAGTAAATTTCAGTTAAAGGGCTGCACACAATTACTGGTGTTATCTTCCATGAAAACTATAAAGAGGATATTTTTGACTAAGTTGCACATGATATTATGAAACAAAATCAGTCCTCTTCATTAAGTTAAATTGAATGACCTACCATTACTTATCTGAAGTAGACAATATGCTAATTCATAAGGGTCAGTATATTTCCTCAATTAAATTGAATTCAAGAGATTAAAAAGCACTCTGAACTAGAGGTGCCTGGGTGTCTCAGTCGATTAAGCAACCAACTCTTGGTTTCAGCTCAGGTCATGAGCTCACAGTTCATGAGTTTGAGACCAACATCACTCTCCACCACTGGCAGTGCAGAGCCTACTTCAGATTCTTTTTCCCTCTCTCTCTGCCCTCCCCTGCTCACACTGTCTCTGTCTCTGTCTCTATCAAAATAAATAAATAAACTTAAAAAAATAACACTTTGAACTAATCTGGCATCAAAGTAACTGACATATAACTAGGATATATGTGTTTGTCTATATAAATAGGTAGATTAATACAACCTGGCAAATATGGATATAGATATATATAGATGTTTAAAAAATACATGTATATATAATTGTAGATGTTTATATATCCAAAGAAGTTCATCATTTTCTGTATTTATTTATTTATTTGTCAGAGGTCCTGACAGAATTGAGCTCTCCGTATTTGGTGAATGATTAGCAGCATAACAAAGGCTTATATCCAGATATTCTGACTCAAAACCAGCTTTCATTTCCCTGCCCTCTATCCATTAATATACTATATACTCTATTATTGCTGTATAATATGGTGGGATTTGTTTGCTTGTTGAAATATATATTCTTTGGCTTAAGCCTATTGAGGGTACTCTACTGGTAAGGGATACAGAAGCATAAGACATTGTTCTTACTACTTCTGTGTGAAAAGAGTATTGAGCAGGAATTAGAATACATAGTCTTGCTCTGCCAATAAAAAAAATTTGTTATTTGTTCTTCCTGGAATTAAGATTATTCCTTTGTGCCTGTTTTCACACCTGTGAAATGAAGGTAATTGTAGCATTTACAAAGAAGAAATCTTGGAAATATTAAGTAACACATACAATGGCCCTTTCACAAAGTAAGTGCATACTAACTATTATGTATTCACAGTATCTATCATCTGCATTTAGATATGAGAAACCCAAGACCTGCAGTCACTGAGTACTATTTTACATTCATTCATTTACTTGGAAGTTTTTATCTACTTGTCACAGTCATTCCAATGCTTCCAGAGGCTGATAGCACTGTCTCCGGTGTCCTCCATATCCCCCAGCTGTAGCTGATAGATCAGTTGTCCAAGATACTGAAACTCCATGAGGGCAAATTAGGAATTCTCACTATAACTGCTGCTTCCATATTTGTCTACTCCTTCCACCTCATACCCAGTAACATGTTTTACAGTTATATATAAGTATAGCTTAAAAGAAGACTTATGTTTTGTGTATGTTATTTTTTAAAAATTCGTAAGTGGCTATTGACCTAGAAGAAATAAATATATATGTTAAATAAAACAACAAATTTGTCTTTCCTATCTGTAAATTTGTAGGGTGATCACCTCTTATGTATATAAAACTCCAATGCCATCGGAGAAAAATCTATTAAAATTCTGCATGCCCGAGACATATCAAAAAAGTAATTGTATGGAAAACATTTCCTGAATAATATATTTGTATATAAGAAACATAACTTCTAAAACACGTGTCATCTTCATAAAACTTTATTAAAATTATGGATCCAGTCGAGTTTTCCTAAGAAAGCATATGTTTATTGTTCAATTTTGAATACTGTGCTAAAAATCAAATGCAAGAAACATTTTTTTTA
Organism: Prionailurus viverrinus; assembly: GCF_022837055.1. Lineage (NCBI taxonomy): Eukaryota > Metazoa > Chordata > Mammalia > Carnivora > Felidae > Prionailurus > Prionailurus viverrinus. Next base: position 45,807,393 of record NC_062561.1, on the reverse strand, counting down.
AGTTTGAGAGAGAGCTCACATACGTGTGCACACATGCAAGTGGGTGAGGGGCAGAGAGAAAGAGAGAGAGGGAGAGAAAGAGTATCCCAAGCAGGCTCCACTCTATCAGCACAGAGCCAGAGCCGACACGAGGCCAAACCCTCAAACCGTGACATCGTGACCTGACCCAAAGTTGGATGCTTAACCGACTGAGCCATTCAGGTGCCCCACAAGAAACTTCTGATAGAGTAACAGGAACCAAATTTACCCTCATGCTATACACAACTGAAAAAATCTCACAAAATCCATAGAACTCTGCTCTTTAGATGCAGGAGAACTGACAATGCAAAATAGGGTTCTCTGGGAAAACAACCAGTTGTGAGCCTAAATTGTCCCAGCTTACTTCCTGGAGGGGTTTCCCAACCACAGCTAATAAATGGGAATGCAAATGGAGCATGATGATCTTTCTGAGGAGAGAAAGGAGCTGGGGGACCTTGAGGTCAAAGAGGTTAACAGTTCACAAGAAAGAATAACCAGAGAGAACTGCATAGAGACAGAGCTCTGGGAATCTGAAGAGGGCCCCTCCTGAGTCTTGAGCTAAATTCCTTTAGGGCATTGGTATGAGGAAACAATGTAAAGCTGATGAAAAAGGATATTTGAATGGAACTGAGGAACAATCACTAAAGCTCACATAGGGCCAGGAATGATCTGTCTTCCCCATCAGTCATATTTGAAAACCCTGATAATTTTGGGATATCAGGGGCATACTGTTAGGGGCCTCATTAGTGGGCAAAGCTAGGCCTAAAATTGTGGATGCTCTTGTCCCAGATAAAAAAAACAGCTTAAAAGCAAGCTTCTGAAACATAATTCTACTGATATTCTGAGCCAGGTAATTCTTCATAGTGGGATTGCCTTGTGATTTGTAGGATGTTTGGAAGCATCTCTAGCCTCTAGCCACTAATTCCAGTACTGAGCAGCCCCTCCTGACTATGATAACCAAAAATGTCTCTAGATATTGACTAATGTCCCTGGGGAAAAAATTACCGCTAGTTGAGAACTATTGTTCTAAACATCAATCTCTTTCCAAAAAACTGTATCCAAGAACATAGCCCGGGAATGTTAATAGCAATACAGGAATATCCAGCACTGATCAAGGTAAAACTCAGTATGTCTGAGTGCCACATAGAAATTATCAGGCATGCAAAAAGAGCTTGTAAATAAAACTCATAGTAGGTAGAAAAATAAATCAATTGAAACAGATAAAAATAAAACAGTTATAGAAGTAATACCTCAGACACAAAAACAGTTAATATATGTTCTATACATTCAAGAAGACAAAGACTGGGCATGTGAAGAAGAGGATATGAAGAAGAAATGGGGAAACAAATTCAACTTGGGTGGTGGCTGAAATGAAAAATGTACTGTCATATTTACATAAAATTATATACTGTAAAATGTTACCGAACTTAAAGAAATTACAACAGTAACATTCCAAAATTAAACGGGACAATACTGGAAGAAAATGTGAAAAGAACATGAGTAAACTGTGGGCCAACTTTAAGGAATGTAGTAAGATATATTTTTTTTTCTTTCACAGAAGATTGAAGCAATAAAGTGATTTGAAAAAGGCTGAAAATTTTCCACATTTGTTAGAGTCAAACTCATAGATCAGAGATGCTCAATAAATTCTAAGCATTAACAAAGTGAAGAAAACTATACCAAAGACTAAAATTAAATATGTAGAGAAAATCTTAAAAGCATCCAGAGAGAAAAATTGTGTAGAAATGAAGGATAACAATGACAGCTGACTACTCATAGTAATAGTGCAAGCTAGAAGATAGAGGAGCAACATCTTTAAATTGTTCAAGTGAGGGGTGCCTGGGTGGCTCAGTCGGTTGGGCGGCTGAGTTCGGCTCAGGTCATGATCTCACTGTCCGTGAGTTTGAGCCCCGCGTCGGGCTCTGTGCTGACAGCTCAGAGCCTGGAGCCTATTTCAGATTCTGTGTCTCCCTCTCTCTCTGACTTTCCCCATACATGCTCTGTCTCTCTCTGTCTCAAAAATGAATAAACGTTAAAAAAAATTTAAAAAAAATCGTTCAAGTGAGAAAAACTAAAACCCAACAATAACAATACAAAAGAAAACCCTACGTGAATTAAAATTCTGTACTCAGAGAAAATCTGTCACAAAGGTGAGCTAAAGACTTTTTTCAGACATGGAAAAGCTGAATTATACCAGAGACTTACCTCTAACATCTCTGAATTATGGTAAGGGTTAAGTAAATTATTTCTTACAGAGAGGAGTCATTAGATACAAATTGACAAATACTTGAATAAAATCACTAGAAGCCATATATAAAAGATTCTTATTTTTAAATTAACTATTTAAATAAAAAATAGTATGGATTTGGATTTATAATATATTTGAAGTAAAATGTATGAAAGACATCATAAATGCATGGAAGGGGAAATGCAGGTATTATAAGGCTGTTATACTATATGTGAAGTGATATAAACTTCTTATAATATTTTAAAGGTGTATGCTATAAATCTCAAAGTAATAACTAAAACAAAAGGGTTATGGCTAAAAAAAGACAAATATATAAATGGAATTTTAAAAAATATTACATCTAAAAGATGGAAATGGAGAACTAAGAGAAATATGCAATAATACAGTAGATTTAAAGCCAATGATATTGTTAATGTCAATGACATTAAATGAAGTGATAGACATATCACAAAGAAAAGACATGGAGCACCAGTTCAGATTAAACACTAAGACCAAAATATATGTTGCTTTCAAGAAACTAATTATAAAGATAAATAGTTTAAAAGTAACCTTATAGGGAAAAATATACCATACTAACATGTGCATGCATGTGCTCTGGGGGTAATGTCTTAATATCAGATTAAGTAGTTTTCAGAGCAGAACATATTACTATGAGTATTAGTTTATAAAATGTCAATTTATCAAGAAGACCTAGCAATCCCAAAAGTCTTCATTTCTAATATCCAAGACTGAAAAAGCAATGCTCTGCATAAAGTAAAACTTTAAGGACTTCACACGGAAATCCACAAATCCACAATTATAGGGATTTTAACACTACTACTTTGATAATTGATAGAACAAGTAGAGAACAATTCAGTAAAGATAGAAAGGATTTGAGTAACACTATTACTAACTGGACCTAATTGATATCTATAGAACACACAGAATACACATTATTTTCAACTGCATGTGGAACATTTTCTAAGAGAAAATACATGACAAAAATATTCACCAACTGGTGAAAGACTAGAAAAAATATAGTATATCCCGACAATAGAATTATACTCAGTGATAAAAAGAAGTGTACTATTGATACTATCGTACTATTGATACTACTGCAATAGTCTCTAATAATTATGGTTTAATCCTAAATAATTATTCTGGGTAAAAGAATCCTTTTTTTAATAGCATACATAGTATATGGTTCCATTGTATGCAATCTAGAAAATGAAATTTATCTGTTGTGAAGATAAGCAATTCAATGTTTGAAGATTGAGGAAAGTTTGGGGATGGGTAGAATCTAAAGAGGTATGATAACCATTTTGGTGTGATGAATGATTTTATAATCTTGAATGTGGTGTTGATTTCATGAGTATGTACAGATATGTAAACATATATGCTTCTTGGGTATATACATATATGAAAATTTATCAAATTGTTCAGTATAAATTGTTTATTGTATCCCAATTACACCTGTAAAAATGAATGTCAAAGGTCTAGGTTTCTTATTTTTTTTATTAAAAAAATTTTTAATGTTTTGTTTATTTCTGAGACAGAGCATGAGCAGGGGAGGGGCAGAGAGATAGGGAGACACAGAATCCAAAGCAGGCTCCAGGCTCTGAGCTGTCAGCACCGAGCCCAACATGGGGCTTGAACTCACAAATTGAGAAATCGTGACCTGAGCCAAAGTCGGATGCTTAACCGACTGAGCCACCAGGTGCTCCGATTTCTTATTCTTATATAATTTTTAATATAATATTTGTACTAATAATATTATATTGTATTATGAATACTGTTATAAATATTATATAGATATAAATGTGACTTGATGATTCAACTCTTTTCCACACTACTCAGATGATTTTGGAAAATACAAGCCCTGTAAAACATTTTAAAATTAGATTTGGAACCATAATTGTAATTTCATATATGAAAAACATGCAGCTCGTTTCAGTAATATATCCCACGATTGAATGTATTTTGCTTAAAAAAAGTTAAATATTAATCCAAATCAGAATAGTTGTGAATGGTCATGAATATTGAAGATTTTTGTTGTTGTTTAATACTTGTTTTTATTTAGTACCATATATCAGTGAGAATATTGCATGGTTTCTTTCTTGGGTGGTTTTTGTAGATGTAATTTTCCAATCTCTGACCTGATGAACTGACCTTCAGGAAGTAATGCTTATTGTAAATTATCTTCTTCAATTTCCACATGCAGTTCTGGGCCAGTTCCTAGCTACATTATTATCTGTCAGGTAGTGTCCTAATGATTGCAGGCAGTCATAGACTGCTTTTTATTTCTCACCTTTTTACGTTGGTTTTCTTGTGTGTAAAATAATTCTATTAGTGCAGAAGTAATTTTTGCTGAATATGAGATAACTAAATGAGTTAATAAAATGCTTTGCTGTGTTCCTTCAATCCAGTAAGTACTATATGTGTTTGCTGTTAGTATTTTTAAAGAATCTTTATAAAAGAGAACTAATAAGGAGCTGAAAGGGAAATAATTGAATGAAGAAAGTATAAAAGCAAAAACAAAACAAACAAAACAAATATTAGATGGCTGGCAAGACATTTTTCAATGGAACTTTCAGAGAATCTTCATCATCAGTAATCATCAAAACCAATGGAAACATACAGAATCAGTTTGTTCGCAACTTGCTTTAATGTTTTCCACTGTTTCAAATTGCAATATGACTTAGTAAAACTGTCAAGGAAAAAAGTGGAAATGACATAAGTCAAATCATGTACTTTGAAATAAAACCCATTTGGAGATCAATGTGTCTAATTAACACAAGATAGCTCAGGAGAATGGCTTGTAAATTTAGAGATTATATTTGGGATCACACAATAAGTTACACATTTTTTTTTCTAAAATTTTCCAGACTTAACTTTGGTAGAAAGTAAACATGTGATCACATATTCAAGAATAAATATATTTTATGGACACCTGGGTGGCTCAGTCGGTTAAGCATCTGACTTTATCTCAGGTCATGATCTCATGGTTCATGAGTTTAAGCCCCGTGTTGAGGTCTGTGCTGAAAGCTCAGAGCCTGGAGCCTGCTTTGAATTCTGTCTCCCTCTCTCTCTGCCCCATCCCTGCTTGTGCTCTGTTTCTTTAAAAAATGAATAAACGTTAAAAAAATTAAAAAAAGAATATATTTTATTATTTTTGAGACACTCAGTGAATTGACAAGGAAGGAAAAGAGCTATTCTCCAGAATTCTCAGCTTGATCTTAGTGGAAATACTAAAAAGTGATCTCAAGCATACTGTATTATTCTTCTGTTCAACATTCCCTTTGGTACTCATGCTCTTTGGCTTCAAATAGATTCCACTTTAAAGAAAATGGATCATATTTCTTAATTTCATCAGTGGCGTAATAAGTTTTTATAAGAGAAGATATACCAGTCTTCCATAATATTTAAGAAAAATATCTTTGTTGATTGAGATTTTATCAGCAAATTAGAATATATCGTACATATTTTTCAATGAAGAAAAGTGATTATCAGCTAACTGTAATTAATAGTCACAACTAAGATTAAAAAAAGATACATTGACTTTATGGACTATTAAATGTTTTCCTTTGTTTTGAAGTTAGTATAATTTATCTAGGCTGTATTATAAATGTTTTTTATCTATTAATGCTGATTTAGTTATCCTATTCCATTCATAGAGCCTTAGTACATTTACTTGATGTAAGGAGTAGGTAGGATAATGTCTACAAGCTTAGATTCTGCAAACTACAGCAAAGATGTGCCCAGTCTGGCTTCTAACCGTTGTGCCAAATTGAATACAATTATTTAACTTCTGTTTCCTTCTTCAATTATTTAATGTCTTTAAGCCTTGTTTCTATTTCTGTAAAATTGAAGTACTATCTACTCCTCACAGTTAGTGTAAGGATTAAATAGCATGATATCTTGGTTGGGGTTCAAACAGAAACACAGTTTTAGGCAATAATACTAACACAAGATATTTATCTGAATATAATTGCGGGAAACACTAGTAGAGTGTACATGAATGAGACCGAGAAAGGAGGGTAGCCAGTTCAGTTCGCACTATCTAGACAATATTACCTAAGGTAGTTGGAGCTCAATCCAACTGTACTGAACAGGCTTTTCAGAGTTACTCCATCTGAAAGGTGAGGAACTAGTGTGTTCTTGGTGGGATGCTATCGTGTGTGGTTACGGATGTGGAGAAGAGGGAGAGATGAATTCTCAGGCGATTCCTTTCCATTCGAGTGGGTTCTGGCCTGAGAGAAGGTCCCAGGCAAAGAAACACAGATCCAAGTCTGGCCTGTATGTGTCCGACAGGGCAAGGTATGACTGAAAGGACCTGCTGTCATTATACCACACAATGTTTAACAGCACAAAGAGAAGTAATGAATAAGTAAGAGCTCTTTGCATGGCTTCTGAGATTCCTTGGCATCTTCCGCTGGGAAATGGAGATGATGACAAGACTTATCTCTGTGGGATTTTAGTGATAGAATGCATGTAGTGTCTGGCCCACAGTTAAAGGCTACTAAACTGTGCTCGTCATATTTCTTCAGTGTTATCATTTGTTTATTGTCATCAAGCTATGAATTCAAAAGTAGCCCTCCTTGTAGCATGCCCTAGTCCCTTTAATTATGCTGGAAATAATTTAATTTATTTATAGGATGAGTGCCAGAATTTTAAAAATAAAATGGCAATGTTTTTATCACTTTGATTCCTGACAGTTTTGGTATGTTAACCACCACTTTTGGACTGACTCTAAAAATATAGCAAAAGGAGAAAAAAATTCCCAAAGCTTTTTCAACATGAATTACCCTCCCTAAAGTTTTCCTATAGGTGCTACAACTTCCAACACTTCCTAATAAATTTCAACTGCAAAAGAAAATTTCTGAACATATTTGTCTTAGGTGCTAAATACTGCATACTTCATTGTAATTTAAAAAACAAATTATCTTAAAAACCATGAAGTGTTTTACACTAACTTGGACTAAGTTTATTTTATACTGCTGGAAATTATAAAAGATATAGTAACCAAGTACATGGCTGGTGATTTGGGTTGTTTAGAATTATATATTAAATATTTTTCTACATTTTCCCCCTGAAACAAAATGTCAAACGGAAATCGTTTTTCTTAGAGTTTAATGATGTCAAATTAAATTCTTAGAAGCCATAAAACTATAGACCTAGGAGGAACCTTGGGAACTGTCTAGTATAAACACACCATTGCACAGATGAGGAAATTAAGGTCCAGAGGGGGAGTGTGCCTTGGCCAAGGTTGCATGGCTCATTGGCTTTTTGTAATTCACCAGATTGCATTTGCTGATCTTTTCTTTTTTAAAACCATAATTAAGGTATTCATTTCCTTCACCTTGGAAAAATTACTTAATATTTCTTAAACTTAAATTTTTTACCTATTAAGTGATGATAATTTTATTAACACGTTTTGTTACATTTACATACAGTAACTACGTGCCAGGCATTCTTAAGAGCGCTTTACAAGTAAGTGTTTTACAAGAGTAAATGCTTTGCAAATATTCCAAGTATTTGATGCTTACAGCAATCCTGTGAATTAGGTACTGTTGTCATCGTCATCATCATCATCATCATCATCATCATCATCATGTAAAGGATGTTACTACTGAGGCCCAGAGAGATTTTGTGACTTAGCCTGAAGTCACACAGTTAATAAATCACAGAGCAAGGCTTCAAACCCATGCAGCCTGCCTGCAGAAGCCATGCTCTTAATTATTACACAGGGCTGCCTCTCATAACTCATACTGAAATCAAAATAATATATGGAAAACCAATGGAAGCCAGTGTACTCATTATTTTTTTTTAAATGTGGAAAAAAACCTAAAGATATCTAGGATCTTCTTGTGTTTGAATATTGTCTCCATCATTATTAGCTGTGTGGCACTAGAAGAGTCACATATTTTTTGATGGTAAGATGTTTAATGTTGGGAGCAAGGGTTATTTAATGAAATTATTTGAGGAAAAATAAATATCTTATATCACATTAATATATATATTAATCACATTAATATATATTAATATATATATATATATATTAATATATATAATATATATATTAATATTAATATATATTAATATTAATATATTAATATATAGTTATAACTATATATATAACTATATATATAACTATATATAGTTATATATATAATATATATATATCTATATATAGTTATATATAATATATATAACTATATTAATATATATAATATAGTTATATATATATAATATATATATATATTATATATATATAATATAGTTATATATATTATATATATATATAATATAGTTATATATATATAGTTATATATATAGCTATATATATATAGTTATATATATTATATATATAACTATATTAATGTGTATGGTAGTTCTTTATAAACTTTGAAGACTCAGGTAATGATTCATTGTGAGGAGAGGTTATAAAATGATATATAATCAGTCCTGAATGAATGGAATCTAAACACAGTTGACATTATTAATAGTTAAAATATATTTCTCCATCTTCAATAGGTTGTAGAAAATGGTAACAAAAATAGTGAAAAGATGATAAGAAAAAGTAGATACCTATCGCGGAGGCCATAGAAGTAAGCCTGTCGGATCACTTTCAAGAGAACTTCCCATGGAAGCAGAGTTCATTTGCTCCATTACTTTCATGCAAGCAGGGCCATAACTCCCCTAGCCGCTCCCAGCCAGTGGCCAAGCACTACTAGACTATTAGTGTTGGTACTGCTATAAGATATAGAACTCCTTGAAAGGGCAACTTTCACTTGAGGTCTCCCCATTTTCCTAGCAGAGATTTTCCCACACTTAGGTTGAGGTCTGGGATCCAAGGCTCTTCTTAACCTTACCCTCCCCTACTTCCTTTCACAAGTGGAGACCTACAGCAAGATCTGAAGACTTTCTCCTTGCCTTCTCCAGATCCCTTCTCCTTTATCTTTCACAGACTTCCCCTCACTGAAACTCTTGTAGTTTTAAACTCATCTTAGCAATTTCTTCTTAGAGGACCTAAAATGGCACACTTATATTCCCACCATCCAGAAATCACCTATACTTAATATTTAGTGTGTGGTGTGCGAAAGCCAGCCTGTAATGGCCATAGGAGCTAAGTGTTTGTTTCTTCCCAGGTCTGGTAGCTTACCAGTTTTTACAGAGGTAGCTTAAAATCAGCCAGGATGTGAGTACTTACAATGTGGAAATCTTTTTCTTCCTGTTAAACATCTACCAGCACACCATGAGTATTTATCTTTTATATATATAAAATAGAACACATTATTTGGTAAGATATTTAATAAATAGTGAATATTTTTTCCATATCAGTAGTCTTCTACAATATTTTTAATTGTTTTTAATGTTTATTTTTGTGTGTGTGAGAGGGAAAAAAAGAGCACAAGTGGGGGAGGAGCAGACGGAGAGAGGGAGACACAGAATCTGAAGCAGGCTCCAGGCTCTGAGCTGTCAGCCCAGAGCCCAACGTGGGCCTTGAACTCACAATATGTGAGATCATGACCTGAGCTGAATTCAGCAGTGTAACTGACTGAGCCACTCAGGCACCCCTACAATATTTTTCATGCTCTCATATTTTTCCATCTTAGAGATAAGTGTACTATATAGCTAATCCTCTATTGCTGAACATTTCAGCTATTTCCAAATTATTTTTGCCAAAATATTGCCAGCATAGGCAATATTACGCCTTCAGGTTTTTTTTTTATTAACAATATATCTTAATTTTCAACATTTTATTTTTGGATAGTAATGAACACAGTAAGGAATTTGTTACAAATTCCCATGTTTATAGCAACATAGTAAAGCTCTGTTCAAACCTGATCTTAGCACTTATCAATTAAGTGACTTTGGGGAATTTGTACTTCAGCTATTTCTTCAATAAAATTGGCTTAATAATAGTATTTACCTCATAGATTTTTTTGTGAGTATATAATTAGTATGTATAAAGGACTCAGAAAAGAACCAGCACACATAGTGAGCAGTACAGATCCGTATACTCTTGTTATTACCACAATTGTTATTTTTTTATTAAAAATTGTTTAAACATAATCCAAAATACTGATAAACAAAGTTTTCAGTTAGCATGGTGGGCTTTAGCCAGGAATTTCACATGTGCTTGTTTTGTGTGGAATATATAAAGAGATAATACTTATAATTTGTTTTATGTTTTGCATTTGATATTAAATATATGTCAGGAATTATTATCATTCCCACTGATAGCACATATATTTCAATGACCAGAACTTGGCATGTAGTTATGCCTAACTTCAGATGGGTGGGAAGTTATAAGCTTTCTGGATATCTAAAAGTAGAGAAGAGCCAAATATTGCTGTATACTTGTACTATATGCTGCACTTTCAAAGATCTAGTTTTCCAAATAAGTTTAAATTTGGAAAAATTTTACTTAAGTATAAAGTGGAATAGTGTTCTTTTTTCTGATTATATTCATAGTCAATATCCATAATATCAGGCATTAATTCAAGTTATTTCACATGAAATAAGATCATTCATATAAAAAATACATATGTATACATATATGTATTTTTACATATACTAAACAATACTAGGGTTATTTACTAAACAAATACTAGGGTTATTTACTCTATAAGTGAAGGAGATTTAAAACAAAACAAAAGAAAAATGTACAAATCCTTGTCTCTGCCCTGAAGTTTATAAAAGCTAAATCAATTTTCAGCAAACTAAGACCTGTGGGACAAATCCAGTCTGCTGCCTGTTTTTGTAAATAAAGTTTTATTAGCACACATTTACACTCCTTTTACGTATCTCCTGTGGCTGCTTTAGTGATCCAACAACAGAGTTGAATAGTTGCAACAGAGATCCTATAGCTTACAAAGCATGAAATGCTTACTGTCAGACCCCTTTGTATTAAAAGTCTACTGACTACTGCTCTGAAGAGAGACTGACATGGACATTAAGTAAACAAATACACACTCAAACAAAACACAAGGCAATCGCCTGAAATTTCTCTGAACAAGAGTAAAGAGATAGGGTTAGCATATGGAAAGGGATTAACTCTAGTTAAGTTTTGACAAGGAGAATTCAGATTATTTGCAACAACCAGAAAGGCAGTATAAACTAATTACAGCTTCTTTGGTAACCATAAATCATAACTACTGTGCATTTAAATTACTGGTAATGCAGTTTAAGGAAACCTGAGATATTACTTAATTTGAGACCCAAAACTTTCACTAAATTTTTCCCCCAAAGAAACATGACCTAAAATACTGTTGCACTGGGATTTTAGAGAAAAGCCAAGTAAATAATTAGAGTAATTATGTGGAAAGTTTGGGCAAAAGCCACACATTTGCCTCAATTACAAGCAATTTTCAAAATCACTTTGCATGGTATAATTTGGTAATTTCTGAGATTAAAAGAGAAGAAGGAAATTTCTGTAACAATTGTGATGCTTTAAAATTGGGATGGATTTTTGGTATAATGACAGAGGTAGATCTTGGTTTTTAGTGGCTATTTTTACTTTCAACGTGCTGTAATTGAGAATAAGAAACCAGGAGGGGTGGTGGTATAAAAATTCTAAATTTTTTCATCCCCTTTCATTCTTATCTCCCTGTTTTTACTTGACCTCAAATTATTACTTAACTAGGCTTTGTTTATCTCCAGCGAGAAACAAAGTAGAAAGTGTTTTATGAGGTAAGAACAAGGCCTTGTCTACTTTGGCTTTTTACCTTTATAATATGGACAGAAAGGAAAAAAGGGGCCTCTGTGTGAAAGACTCCCTAGAGGCAATCCCAGAAACCATATATCTCTCTGCAGTTTAGATTTTCATCATAGTTTTAAATTGATAAGTTAAACTAACTCAAAAGCTTTAATCTAGACTGTGGTATTGAGGAATGTACATTAGACATTTCTGTTTTAATTTCTATAGAGCTTGATATAAAAAAGGTTCTTTTTTTTTTCTTTTACGTTTGTTGAAGAGTATTGAGGACCTTAATGCACCATATTGACAGAGTAATAAAAATAGCAAATTGCATTTCAGGCCTTGTGCCAACATCATTAAACTCCCAGTCATACCCAAAACAATAACGAGGGCAAAACAAAAGCTGTAGCTCTCCTCCAGCTCCATCAGGATCCCTGTTGAACTGTAGTCAGTAGCCAGTAGCCCCTGCCTTGGGTTCCCTTTACACTCAACTATTGAACAACAGCTCTAGCATCTTTTGGCTTGAGGTCTATAAACAGCCTACTCTTCTTCTTCCCAGGTGTGCATTTTAAAGAAAAAGTTTCATTGATACCTGTTCTGTGAGTTGGTGGCTTAAATGCTATTACAAAATGATGCAGTATCTTTCTCCCCTACCCAGCCAACCCGCTCTTCAGATTCACATGCAAATAATTTAAATGTGCCAGAATTAATACCCCTTTTAGTTAAATCAGTGACCCCAAAAAACCCATTCCACAATTTTAATACTGCACTTGTCCATGGCAAATTGAGCAATAGAAAGGGCTGTTTGACCCAGTCTACCAAAATACAACCCTGTAAGTTATCGGAATAAATTAAAGTAAATCCTTAAAGTGGCCCAGTCCATTTGAAATCAATCAGAAAAGGATAATATCTTGTGGCTGCACTTACAGACTCCTAAAACATTTTCCAGATGACACAAAATAATATTTTGAAAAGAAAATTTGAATTTTAAAAGAAGTACAGTGCTCTTGAACTATTTTGATATTTTAAAATACATAAATATATTATACTCCTGAATTCAAACCTTCTTTACATATTGTCTACTATGTCGGCATTCATTTAGAAATAAGTAAACATTAAATGCTTTCTTTTTTCCCTTTATTTTCACTTTCTATCCTTTTAGATAAGAAACATATTCTATTAATCTCCAATTCATTTTTAAATGAAAATAAGTAGGTACCAGTGGAGGCATTGGTAGAAGAGCAAATCAGGAGAACCATGCCATATAGACTCAGGACAAAATTTTTATCTGTTACTTTTCTGAAAATTCTTTGTAATAGAGAGTGCAAGAGTATAACTGTTCAACATTACACCACGCCATCTTCAATCGCTTTATACAATATCTCAGGAAATGGTCCAGCAGGTTTGCGGTAGCTCAAATGAGATTCATCTCCAGTATCGATTCAGTTATCCCATGACAGCACTCCCATCTTGAAAGATCTCAGATGCTTTGAAATCCTCATTTTTGCTCAGCTGACTGTGAACTTAGCTGTTTGTTCTTTCAAAATTGCAATATGTGGGCAAGCTTTCACTAAATTTCTTCATGAACCATTTAAACCAACCTACATTTAAGGACTTCTGGAACTACGCACTCAAAATGTTGGTACTTTTCTCCCCTCACCCCAACCTCCCAATTAAATAAAACTAATTGTGAAGTAGTTCAAACATAAAGAGGGCACCAAATAAATGAACAAATAGTCTTGCATCTTTGACTCAGTATAGACTGATATACCTAATACAAACCTAGATTTCTATTTCAAATGGTAGGACTATTGCACGCACCGTGGTATGTGATCAGTGTGTATTAAGTCTGGCACGATGAATCTCTTTTATGCAATCTACACTGAAATTCTGTGTTTCCATAGACTAGATTGTCCTAACCTAAGCAATTAGTCAAAAATGGGCCCAAGTTAATTTACTATAAGGAGAAGATAGCTGCAAAAAAAAAGGGAATTATAATGAAAGACCAGTGAAAACCCAGAATAAAGTTACACTTCAGCCAAACGTAGAAAAAGGAATGAGGAGTAGAGACAAAATCTGAAGGTCAAGGGTTAAAGGACAGCTTGTAGCATCAGATGAGGTTATTTCTGAGTGTAGTTGGAACAGAAAATGGGAATTAGATACTAAAGAGTTTTTAGTTCCATTGAACTAGAACGTTTGTCTCAAATCATAGTTAAAAGATTAATGAACTTATGGTTACAGAATCACTTTTTCAGAGACCTCAAGAAAGGAGAGCAAAATCATCCAGAAGGAAGGGGTATTCAATGAGATGGAAATCCATTGGTTAAGTTTAATTAACTATCAATAGGGAAAATTTATTTAAAAATTTTTAGAAGTCACCCTGAAAGTAGTTTGCTAAAATCGAGTGGTAGTTGGACAAACCCATATATGTTCTCCATGGGGCACAATAGTTTTCAGATACTGCTTAAACACCCCCCGCCCCTTATCTTTTGGTCAGACTAAAGTAGCCAAAGGTAGATTCCATCCAACAGGAGTATTCAAGCCTGTGTAGTGGAGTTCCATTGATTTTTCTTCTGGTATCTATTCTGCTTGTTATAGTAAGAGTTCCACAACTTGTCCTGAATTCTGGTCATGTTATGTGTAATTATTACTTACTAATAAATTATTAATTATATAGTAAAACATCATATCCTTATAAAATAATATACTGAGATTAACATATGACACTTATATGACACTTCTTAGGTACCAAGAACCGTGTGAAGAGTTTCATCCTTATAATATTGGTGCTGTTATTTCTGCCTTTTACTTATGACACAAGTAGGGCACAGGAAGTATTAGTGTCTTGCATAAGATCCCTGGAGAAACCAGGGTATAAATTCAGAAAGTCTAGCTCCAAATCAATATATAAATAAATGTATATGTATGTCCTGTCCATATTTAGTAACTATCATATCACATTTTTCCCCTAATCCTTGATTATTTTCTGTTCTCAGCAATTTTTGCATGAGAATACATAAAGTTTCCTTACTTCTGGTCACATTTGCATGATATTTGTGTGATTGTAGCATAATTTATTCAGTCATCCCCCATTGATGAATATTCATCTATTTTTCAACTTTTTGCTTCAATTTATTACAAATAATAATGTGATAAAAAGTCTTTGTAAAAGTTTACAAATTTAAGAGTGAATCTTTAAAGTGTTTCTGGATCAAAGAAAACATTTAAATATAATCTGAACTGACATCATCAAATCACTTCCCAAAAGCAAAATGTAGGACTACTTATCTCCCCACAGCTGGCCAGAAGACTGTTTTATCAAATGTGGCTTTAATTTTTTTTTTTTTTGGTCTTACAGATGAGAAAGGGAACCTAGGTATGATTTTATAAAGAAATTCTCTCAGTATTGAGTGAGATGAAGCATATTTTTATACCTTCAAGAGTCATTGTATTTCTCTTCTTTCTTTTCACATCATCTTTCCATTTTTTTTATTATGCTGTTCATTGTTTTCTAAGAGCTATTTTTACATGAATGAAATTAGCCCTTTGTGGTATATTTGCAATCTTTACCTCACAGATTTGAAATCATTTTCATTTGTCTTTCATTTTCCCTATCACTAAGACATTTTTGGGTTTTTCTTTTGTCTTTTTGTTTAATCAACTAGAGCAATCTTTTAGTTTATGCCCCTGAATTTTGTGTCATGTTTTAAAAGAAAGACCTAAGACCTTTTGCATTTGAGTTTATAAGAAAATTTCTCCATGTTTTCATTTCATTTCAAAACATTTAGCCCACTTGGAATTTATCATTTAGTCTACCTGGGAATTCTATACTATACATGTGATATTTTTGGCTAGGGCCAGGCAGGCTTTTGAATTCTTTCTTTTTCATCTATTTAGTCTTTCATTCATTCACAAACGTGAGAGGGATTCTTGTTATATATATGGGCTATGCCCATAAAAACATGTTTTAAGACTCAGACATGAAGCATGCCAAAGGCATGGCACAGTAGTTTCTGCTTCGTGGTTTCTACATTCCAATAAATCCTGGCTCATTGTTACTCAAAACTAAATTTTGCTAACAGGATGCTAGAAAAAACTACCAAAAATATCTAATCAAGAGAAATGGCTTTAAATGAAAATCTTTGAACATTATTTAACTTAGAAATGTATCAAGCACTAAAATGCTATTTCCCCAGACTAGTATCCAAGCATAATTGATGGCAAGATCAAGGGAAAACCTTTTTAATGGCATAATGGAAGTACTGTTACTTGGTGTAGTTTCTCTTCAATGAACTGTGGTTCTATTGAACTGTTTTAACCCTCTTCATTATAGTGAAATTAATATTTTAATAATATTTCTACTGTATGCAGGGATGGACAATTGTAGAAGATTAAAGTATCACTGGACGACCTGTTGAGATTTTGTCTTATAGACCTAATGCTGTCTTGAGTGAACTTTGAAATCTCAGGCATAAGATCTTTCATTTGTATAAAGGAGTTGCAATAAATGGTCTCTAATTTCACTCTCAATTCTACAATGCTATGATCCTTGGATGTTTTAAACATTCACCCGGAGTCACTGATTCCTTGACAGCTTAGTTCAAACAACAGAATTTGACCTCAGCACAAATTTTTTTGAATACTGGTTTTCAAAAAAAAAAATTGCAATGAAGTCTCATTTCTTTATTTTTTTTAAAAAAATCTAAAATAATAATCATTTGAAATTCTCCTTGGGTTGAGGCATAAGTTATTAAATCACAAAAAAAAAGTAAATTGAGTGGAACACTTATAAATAATGAGAGAGAATCACAGCATTAAAATATTATTGAGTAATTTCCTATCCACAAAACCTATAACCAAAAATCAACTCATGAAGGCTTCTGTCTCAGGTTTGAATCATTCAAAATAGCATATTTTACCACATTAATTTACTCTGTTCATAGGAGAGTAACCTTAGTGAACTTTGGCCCATCTATAGTTCCTAACTATCTGCTTCCAAAGGAAAATGATGCTTTCTTCAATGAAAGACATAAAACCACCGCATATACGCCTAATTGCCCAGCTGGCTGAGTTTAGAATAAAACACTGCAAAGCTGATTGGCGAATTGATTTTGCCATTTGCTGTGGTTTTCTGCAAGCATCTAATCAATTGGATAGTTTGTGCTGACCCATTTTTGGGTTATTGTGTTCTCTGTAATATTTATCTTCAATACCATTTTAGCCTTATGTATTTTTATACATTTGTAAAATGAAAGCACTCTCCTTATGCTGATTCTAGAGCTTTTGTATGACAGGTACCTATAATGTATAAGTATACATAATTTTAAAAAATTAAGCCGGTGTTCAGCATAACAAAATGTTTGTACATCAAATATATTAAGTGTAGAATTTTTTAAATTTAATTAAGCTAAGGGACAACAATTTTGAGATACAAGAATTTGAATACTACATCAATGACCAATTTGAGACTTTTTTTCTTTATGTTTGACCCATTAATTGATAGATTCCAGAATTTGGAAGTAACCTTAAATTTCCTCTATTCCAACAAGCCATGGAACACTGGAATTCCCTCTACAACATCTCCACCATGTGGCTACTTGGCCTAAGTCACCACCAGTGACAGGAAACACACTTTGTCCAGAGAAAATTAATTTTATCCATGTTCAGCTGATTGTTGCATACTGCCTTTTTATGTTCAACACAAACTGACCTACCTAAAACTCCTAACAACTGGTTTAACT
Source organism: Prionailurus viverrinus (assembly GCF_022837055.1). Classification (NCBI taxonomy): domain Eukaryota; kingdom Metazoa; phylum Chordata; class Mammalia; order Carnivora; family Felidae; genus Prionailurus; species Prionailurus viverrinus. The sequence goes on along the minus strand of NC_062561.1, from coordinate 45,789,704 downwards.
CCACCCATTAGTCTTTAATGCACTGAGCCTAAATCATTCTCACTAATGCTTCTTTCCCATGGAAAGATCTTCCAGTATACAAAGAGATATTAATATCCTTTAAATCCCTGTATATTTTTTATCTCTTCTAACTATTCTATAGTGTGTTCATATTCCTATTAAAATATGGAGCTTAAAACTTTACGCACTAGGTGGTAGCCAATTATTGGAGCAAAGGCACATTATTACTTCATCCACCAACATTCTTGACGTGTTACTTCTATTCATGCAACCGGAAGGGGTGGTGATTAAAACCACACACTATCCAACTGTTGACGATAGCCCCTAAGTTGCAAACAGATACATCCCTATTCTGTAATCATGCAGTTTGCTTTTGGCTTTCCATATGTAATGGAATACCTTTACGTTTGCTCAGATTAACTCTGAGGTTTCAATTTTCAGCCATTCATTCAAATTAATTTGATTTTAAATTTAATATTTAATATCTCTACTTATATTAGTTCAGCTGTATAAAATGAGAAGAAGTAGTAATTGTGGCTTAACCAAAATAAAAATTTATTCTTGTCTCCTGCGGAGTCGTCAGGAGGCAGGTAGTCCCCAGCTGCTGCCATGGCTTCGCAGTGCCCCCAGTGGCTCTGGTTTCCCTAGTCCTTCCCTCTCAGCACGTGATTTCCTTCTCCTGGAGTGCTTCACATTCCACAGGGAGCATTGACACTCCAGCTGTCACCCCCAAGTAGCCTACATCACCATAGGGGGTCTGGGGGTAAAAAGAAAAAAATCAAAACTGATATTACAAATTATCTAGAAGTCAATTAACCACATTTCATATCAAACCACATTTCATACCAAACTACCTATGATTAGCAACATAGTATTAAGAGGAAAAAGTGAAGACTTAATCACTTTGCTTATTAAAGAAAAAAGTAAAGAAACTAAGAAATAATTTTCATTTTCTTTAGAGAGCGGTAGAGTGTGCACAAGTGGGGGAGGGGTGGGGAGAGGAGAGAGAGAGAATGAATGAATGAATGAATGAATGAATGAATCTTAAGCAGGCTCCATCCCACCACCCTGGAATCATGACATGAGCCGAGATCAAGAGTTGGTTGCTTAACCGATTGAGCCTTCCTGGTTCAATGTCCCCAATGGTTTTTTGTTTGTTTGTTTGTTTTAACATAAGTAGAAAGTAGAAGTTTATTAAGGAGCTAAAATGGACTGACTAGGAAAAGAAAAGTAACCGCTGATGTTCTTAAAAATGAGAATGTTATTTAGAAGTTTAGTGAGATTGAAGAAACAAGAATGAGGACAAATAATATAAATGTTAAGGAAACATTAAATAAATATAATCATAGATAAAGATAAAATAAGACCCAAGTCTCTATATACAAACTTGAAAATATATGGTAATTGAACAATTAGTGAGCTAAAAATACCAACATTTACACAAGAATGATTGGAAATTATAACATGAAATCCTGAAAAGTTTACTTAAAATCTTTCATTAAAGAGATACTCTACAATAACATGATTCACAGAGGAGTTCTATTTGAAATTTAAAGAACATATCCTTCCAAGTATGGAACAGCGTCCTGATTTATTCAGTGTGCCATCATAAATTATACCAAATAATAATAAAGATGAAAAACAAACTTTTTAGACCTATAAACATTGTTCAAACTGAAAAATACCAAATTTATTTCAGTTAATATGAGGAACTAGATCAGTGTTTATGCTATTGCACTTACAGTTTTTATAGCAATTGCAATACAAATAAAATATATGTCTAGCATAAACTTATATTAACGATATTCAACAGATACAATATAAATAAATATATCTCATTAAACATTTGATGAAAAAGTAAAGATAGTCTATTCCTGGTGACTACATATTGTACTTAAAACCTAAAATACTCTGGGAGAATAAGGAACCTACTAGAATTCACAATATCAGTGACGGTGATATTTAGTAATGCTAAATATTAACTGCTCTCATAAGCAATAAACACTTAAAATTGAAATGTGGCAAGTATTCTATGCATAATAACAATAACAAAAAACTAAATTACCTCGACAAAAGTTAACGAGAAAAACAAGACTTTTATATAAAAATAAAAAATTGTACTGCCTGAAAGTATACATCAAGATAAGAACAAATAGAAATATATAATGCATCTTGAGTAAATTCTTAATACCATAAAAATATAAATTTTCTAAAATCCGAGTATATACTTTACTACACTAAACAATTCATATACTAATTTATTTTAATTAGTATTCTGTCAGAGTTACTAGCCTAAAAATGTACTTTGATATATTTGAGGACAGGGTAAAGGGAGATATGACAACTGGCAGTGAAACCAGTTACCTGGTACACAGAATCTTGTGTACCATGACTTACGACGTAGTTGCTACTCATCAATAAGTACTTGCATGAATAGTTTTGGAAAATAATGCATTAAAAGTATTAGGTTATTTCTGTTATATGAGCAATACCAGCATTTATAAAAGTGATTTTGGAAACATAATTTCACATATAATTATGTCATTCTCTTGCTGTCCCCAAACAAATAAATAGCAGTCATGCAAGCTATGGAATCCTTCTAGTCCTGTTTCTGTACGTAACCTTATTTTTCTTCTCATGGAGACACCATCATCAGAATACACTACTAATGTGATGCACATGTATTATGCTTTAAGTTAGCTAATAACATGCCAGCCGCTTGGATTCTTCCTTTAGTGTGTTATTCAATGTTAAAAAAAAAAAAAACTGCTCTGCCAGTGTTTGAGTTCTGTAGGCTACGGAGTATCGTCATCTCCAGCTAATGTGTTTGTGCTCTCAGAAGACGTGGGCAGAGACAGCGGAGGACGCCACCACATCTGTCTCCTCCAGGTGGCACTTGTGCCGCCTTCCCCACTGTTTGCTTCATTAATGCTAATTTAGTCTTTTAAAAATTGGCAACTGTTTTTGCAAAATTTGAGCATCTTTTTTCCCTTAGAGAAATAGGTCTGAAGATTTGCAGGACTGATTAAATTAAAAAAAAAAAAATAGTTACGGAGTAAGCCTCATGGCCGCGCAGATATTACTGTTTCCCAACCTGAGCATGTAGTTTACTAGCATGATTCTCGGCCCTGTAAACAAATCACCATTCTAAGAAACCTCGTTCTGTGAGGAATTTGAATAAGTAGCTTGAAAAAATAAAATATGTATGTTCTTTTACAAAAGCTGTGAAATTTAAATATGTTAGAATGAAACCCATTCTCCTCCCCTCCAAATCTTTAGCATGTTCAGGAGCAGAGCTCTGAATGTAAGAGGCAGTAAAACATCGTAATAGTTTGCATTAAGAAATAGAAGTTTTTAGGGGGCACCTGTGTGGTATCTGACTCCATTTAGGCTCAGGTCGTGATCTCACAGTTTGTGAGTTCGAGCCTCACATCTGTGCTGACAGCACAGAGCCTGCTTGGCTCTCCGTATCCCTCTCTCTCCGCCCCTTCCCTGCTCTCTGCGCCTCTCTCTCTCTCTCTCTCTCTCTCAAAATCAATACATAAACATTTAAAAAAAATAGAAGTCTTTTAAACTTTAAATAAGCATGGGAAAGATTGTCTATTCTCCTTTTGTGAAAACTAGGAGAAACAATATTCTTCTATTTCCATAAGAGCAATAATAAGATACTGAGGCTTAAGCAAGGGCACTAAGTAATTATATTTGGCATTTTAAAACTTTTTTTTTAATATTTAGCGCATGAGTGGGCCAGCGTCAGAGGGAGATGCAGAATCCAGTTGCTGAGCTGTCAGCACAGAGCCTGACATGGGGCTCGAACTCACAAACTGTGAGATCATGACCTGAGCTGAAGTCGGTCGCTTGGCCAACTGAGCCACCCATGCACCCCCAATTTTGGCATTTTAAATGAATCACTTTTGTTACATTGTGGAAAAAGCATGTATACTGGGAGGCCTGTTAGCAACCTGCTAGGTGATGGTGATTTCAGCTGAGGTGACTACGATGGGGATAAAAAGTGGAGAGAAAATATAATATACTATAGAATATAATCAAGTGTGCCACTACAACAAAGATTTACAAAATATCTAGATTTTACAGAGACAAAGAATATTTACTAAATATGAATGTACTTTGCTCAATCAGAAGTACTTCATGGTAACTTGTAATATAATATTCTTCACATATGATGAAATAATCCACAAGGGCAGAAAGGCGAAAAGAGAATATTTCTACTTTTCTACAGATTTTCCTAGTATAATACTGTTTCTTCTGAAAAAAAAAACATAATAACTTATTTAAAGGATTTAATTTATGCCAAGAATCAGCTAGTGGTGTTTATATTTCCATGACCATCCTTTTCAATTATTTTTTTCCAGCATAGCTGCAAAGATTGACATAAATTGAAAAAAAAAACACCTTTTTTTTCCCCAAATATGCATAAGGAAATGATAAGTACACAGTATATAATAGTGGAATAATATATTTCCCTTACATCATTTACTCCCAGAAAGACCACAGTTTAAGTAATCTGGTGTAAAATGATATAATACCAGACATATTAAGAAGTGAAATCTATGAATGAACACTTGGAAAATCACTTCTCCTTTAATGTGATAGATTCTAAGAGGTAATCCAGCCCAAACACTTGAAGGAAAACTTTCTTTCCAACCTGCCATTGTACCAAGAATGATAGTTCATGTTTTAGGATATTCCATATTATTTTGTCGTACAAAAATATAGTCAGATAAAATGATCTTTTGCCACGTCGTTGACAATGAGATCAGAGCAAACAGGATTGTTTCTCTGTCCTAAGAGTCACTTAGAGGGAAATAAAAAATAAAATGTTTTACCCTGATACGGTACTTGGCTTTTCATCTTAGGCTCTATCTCAGAAAGATAAATAACAAATACAGAATTTCTGTAGCTGGATCTTACATTGTAAAGATCAACTGATGAAAAAGAATACACTACAAATTGCAGAGTCAGTACTGCGGCTATTGTAAAGTATTTTAAAAGATAATGTGCATTCATTCCTCTCCAGAGGACTATGAAATTATTAGCTTTCTTAATGTGCTCACTTTTTCTATAGCAAGTTTTAACTTAGAAGTATCATACTTAACCATGCCCTCTTAATATGCTAAGGGGCAGCATCTAGAAATTTGACTTTGAGTTCGATACTACCTTCAGCTCCAAATTCCACAATTCCCTTGATAAAGGCCGATCTTGTTTTGCCAAACGCTGGTGCTTTCCCAGGAGTCTAGTTCCCTGCCTTCATTTAATGATTATTGGGCATAATTGTTCAGGTTTCACTGATTAGCGTCTGTCACCTTGACAGCCGTTTTAACCTTATTCTGATAAAGGGCAAACATTGTCTCATCATCTTTGGGTTATTACACTTGGTTCATACTCAGTGATTATTGACTCTGTACCTCCAACTCAGATTTAAATAAAAGGCCACTTATACCATATTAGACAACCCATGCTTTAATTTTATGAAGGTCATGCTTATGTCAGGAGCTGTTAAGCCATCAACCTAGACTCCAAACATCTGCTCAGGGTTAGCCTTAAATAGATCCCCAGAAATCCACAGTAGAAATACAATGACGTTACGTATGGGGGGAAAAAAGAGTGTATTTAGTATCGTATCAAACAATACTGAAGATACAGCTATTTAAAAATTATGTTTGCATTGCTCTTGTGACTACAATTTACAGTACATTTACAATTTGGTAAATAAACATTTATTGATCATCTATTGAACAATAAAACACAGTATTCTAGAAATCCAAGCAAGAGATAATGAATGATTTTGTTCTTCTTTCTTCACCACCTAAAGAGTTTTATTATAACAAAAACAAAAATAAAACACTGTAATAAGAATATTTTTTAACACATTTTCACAAATTTACAATGCTGAACACCCTATTTTACCTAGTACCTTAGAGAAAACACTTAGGCCATGTTTTTTCATATGGTAATATGGTTCTGAAATACTGCCAAACACAGTAAGGAAGTCAGTCAAATAATATCTTCTTCAAAACTTGGCAGGATATTGTGCTCTGTTCTTAAAGATAACTGCTATTGAGACATCTGCCTTTGTCATTTACAGACCAGTGGACTACTGAGAATTGCTTCTTACATGGAAAATAACTACTAGAGGAGCGAGAAAACAGACCACTTGTTCCTAGGCCTGAGTTACCACTGAATCACTGTTTCTCATTTTCACAAAATAATCCATTACAGTTTGTACTCCTTGTTACATTAGTTGTCATAACAAAATTGAGCCATGGGCATTTTTATTTCCTTTTTACAGGGAAGACAGCTGAAGATCCTAGGACCTCAAAAATGTACCAAGGTAGTAAGAGTTGAGGTCAAAATTTAACTCAGGTCTGTTTGGTCACTAACAATGTAAAATTGGTGAAACTGTTGAATTTTAAAAATTAAGTCTCTAACAAGGTCTACTACTTTTTTTTAAAATTTTTTTAACGTTTATTTATTTTTGAGACAGAGAGAGACAGAGCATGAATGGGGGAGGATCAGAGAGAGAGGGAGACACAGAATCCGAAACAGGCTCCAGGCTCTGAGCGGTCAGCACAGAGCCCGACGCGGGGCTCGAACTCACGGACCGCGAGATCATGACCTGAGCCGAAGTCGGCCGCTTAACTGACTGGGCCACCCAGGCGCCCCTAACAAGGTCTACTTCTTAAGAAAATAAGCATAGTATTATCCTGACCTGTAAAAAAGAAATGGTGTAAACTCTCTTGTAAGTGTTCCAAGGTGCAGACTTCTGACTCAGATTATTTATCAGAACATTTAAAAGACATGGAGTAATCCAAACATTCCGGCTGCTATGGAAAATGTTTGTTGGGATTTCTTGGTCCTAATGGTGCCAGAAATGTAAATCAGTTACATAGTTTTTATGGTCTTGTTTACAAAAGATACAAACTTACAGTTAACATAAAACAAATTCTAATTATTACAAGGTATGCAAAACAGAGGCTTGTTATAGCTCACTAAGATCAAGTATTTATGGAGACATGCTGTATCATACAGGTGATACCACAAATCAACGGGAAAATTAAGGGCTGCATTCTGAAAAACTGACTTATCTGGAAAGAGAAAAAAACAGGAGTCCTCCCTTGTATTTTAGAAAGATAAATAAATGATTTAATGATTACAGACCAACATATAAAATGTCAAACTCTAAGGCTAATACAAAGACATGATATTGGTGCTGGAAAGAATTTCTTGATGTGAATGACAGTCTCTAGTATGAAAATGAGATCGATTTGATTGCATTTAAATTACAGAACTCTCTTGAATAAAAAACACCAAATGAACATAAGAGTCGGGGCATGCCTGGGTGGTTCTGTCAGTTAAGTATCCATCTCTTGATTTCACCTCAGGTCATGATCTCACAGTTCCTGGGATCCAGCCCCACGTTGGACTTCTCACTGACAGTGTGGAGCCAACTTGGGATTCTCTCTCTCCATCTCTCTCTGCCCCTCCCCCGCGCTTGCTCGCTCTCTCTCTCTCAAGATAAATAAACATTAAAGTAAAACAGGAGTCAGGTGACAGGTTGGCAGGTGTTCTATATAACCTTGAAAACTCACAAGGAATTAATATCCCTTGGCTCTACTTTGAAAATATGCTTAGAATTCCAGCAGCTCTGTCTACAGTTAACATCCCATTCAAGTCCTCATCTCGAGCCTGGATGCTGCCATGGCTTCCTTACTGATATCTCTGCTTCTTCACCTGCCTAATATCTGTTTTCAACATAGCAACTAGATTGCTATATATTTTTTTAATCAAAAGCCAGAACATGTCATTCCCCTGCTCGACAATTGCCACTGGTATCCCATCTCAGTAAAATCTATGTTTCTTCTCTGACTAGATGTCCTACTCTTTCCTCTAGCTTTCATATTCTTTCTCAAACACTTGTATTATGTTAAGTCTTTGATTAGCTTCTCCTTGGAATCCTTCCTCCAGATAACTTCAAAAATAATAATCATGGCTTTGTCAAGTCATTATTTAAATGTCACCTGCTTGGAGAGTTTTATGCTAATCATCCTTCTCTCAATTTCTGTACATTATTCTAGTTTTATTTTTCCTAGCACCTGTCCTCCCCTGCCCTCCTAACACACTATTTAATTTTTTCTTTTATCATTTACATATGTATCATTTTCTACTCCTATGCATTCCTGCTTCCAACTAGAACATAAGCCTCAGGTTAAGATCTATTGTCTCTATTGTTCACTAATATATGATAAGTGTTGAAGATAATGGCTACCGGGACAGCTGGGTGGCTCAGTCAGTTGAGCATCTGACTCTTGATTTCATCTCATGTTCTAATCCCAGGGTCATGGGATCGAGCCCTGTGCTGGGCTCCGCAATGAACGTGCAGCCTGCTTAAGATTCATTCTCTCTCTCTCTCTCTCTCTCTCTCTCTCTCTCTCTCCCTCTCCCTCTCCCTCTCCCTCTCCCTCTCCCTCTCTCTCCCTCCCTCCCTCTCTCTCTCTCTCTCTCTCTTTCTCAGTCTCTTTCTCTGCCCCTCTCCTCACTCTTATTCTCTCTGAAATAAAAAGTGATTAAAAATTAAAAAAACAATAGCTACAAAGTGATAAGTGCTCAATAAAAATCCAGCAAGTATGAATCAGTGCATGGATGGATTAAAATAATGAAATTATAGAGTAGTTCTGAAAAGTAGGCAGGGAAAGACTAGAAATCCAATGGAAAAATGGGTATGCACATCAGCAGGTTTTTCATGGAGAGAAAATTCAGATGGTTAACAAATATAAGAACAGATGTTTAAATCCACTCAAGTAATACCATTTAAAACTATTATGAAATAAAACTTCCCGTGTAAGATATTGAGAAAACTAGAAAGTTGGATAATACTCTGGTTTAATAATGAGAAGAGATGAGCCTTCCTCATGTGCTATTAAGGAGTATTAACTGGTATAACCCTTTAGGGATATACTCAGGCAGTTCTTTGTTTAGTTATGTTTATAACCCGTGGTTCAGTGGTCTCTTGGCTGATAGGCACACAGACGCCTCTGGGATGTCTATTTGTCACAGTAATGCTGGAGGCATCAGGGGATTGGATGGGACTTAGTTATACACAACTAAGGGGATGGATAAATAAAATATGTAGATACACACAATGAAATCCTATGAATTAGTTAGAAATGAGGAATTTTATATGTATCAAGCAAATGAGAGAGATTATAGAAATGAATCTTGAAAACTATGAAGAACATAATTGATGTACTATTTAGCACTTGCAGATTGCAAACACACTGCTTATTTTACAAGGATATACATCTATTCAAGAGTATAGAATAGCCTCATGTTGTCATTGTCTATTAGAAAAAGGGGAATACGCGTTATGATCAAACACCACTGTAAAAGCATTTCCAAAAGGACAAGGGTAGGATCTGGCTCCTGAGCATCATTCCAATGCTATTAGCAGCTTCTGTTGTTTCTGCAAACCCTCTTTAAACTTTGGAGTCCTCCTAACACCTTTGCAACTAAATGCCTGTATAAAATTCTTTGTGTGAAATATCTAGACTAGTTTCTCATTTCCTGACTGCATGATAACTAGCTGACTGGTGCAGTACTTGGTGATATTAATCTATAATGAGTGAACACTATGTGCAACTCATTCTCTAAAGTTGAGAGAAAAGAGAAATACAGAAGTGATAGGTACAGCAGGTATAGCTTCTAAATATTCAAAAAAGTTTAATTAAAATACATCAACAAGCTAGAATCTATTTAAATATCTCTTGACTTTAAATTTGGGTTTCCCCATAATTTGTTATAAGACTAACATCTGTGTGTTTGTGTACACACATGTGTACATGCACAAAGATATCTATGTGTATGTATCCACATCTGTACCTATATCTGTCTGTATCTATATATCTACATCTGTATATAGAAAGAAGACCAAGGAAATAATCATGGATATTGTACCAACAGGGCAGGTTGCCTCCAAGAATGGGGCATAGTTTGGGTTAAAAAAAAATTCCTTTTCATGAGGGAAATTCCTGGGAAGATGTTCAGCTGTCAACCCTTAGCAGCCAATACCTCTGACAGCTGGAGACTAAGTGCCTTGGTCCTGAGGGGGGATGTGAGCAGCACACAACAGTGGCCACGAAGGTGCCAGTTTTCGGTCACGCTGCCCATTACACCAACCTGTATTCCCTCCTTTATCCTCCATGCTGACACTAAGAATGGGCAGCTAGAAGAGAAATGCGTTCGTTCTCTTCCTTTCTTCCTCCCTTACTTTTCTCTCTTAATTCTCTTCTAAACAGTAATGTGACAATTGTGTTTATTATTGATACCGGCTAAAGTATTTTCTTTCCCACTTAAAAAGATCAAAACAATACTTTATTTTAAAGTTCTTTTGTTTTTATATTCACTCAGTGCAATTTTGTTGTATAATTACTATGTGTTCAGTAGTTAAAAGTAAACTTTAATTTTACTTTTATTTTTGAAGGCATTCTAATTCAGCTAAATATTTCCCCAGGTTTCTTCATATAAACCTATATCTTGATATCAGGATAAAATAAACACAGTATGATGACAGCCTAATGACAGAATTCCATGAGCTGCCAAGAAGAAATGAAATGTTAGCTACAATGTATCCACGTTTTTTTCTTCACATCTAGTTTGTCTTGTAAAGCAAAGAGGAGCTATATTTCAGAAAGCAATTTGTAGACAGGGAAGTTAAAACATTTCCGTCTTTTTCCAATAAACGTGAATTATGATCTAATTCAGTGAAAATCTTAAACTCATTAAAAAAATAAACTCTTCTTATTAGAGAATCATAAAATGAACAAACTTTAGTTACACTGATATTGACAACCAACTCCATATATTAAAGTATATGGGATGCATATTATCCCAGATGTGTGTGAGTGAGTGTGTGTGAGTGTGTGTGTGTGTGTGTGTGTGTGTGTGTGTGTATTGTATAGTCTCTCAACTTTTTGTGCTTTTTTATGTAATAGTATAAAGAATTAATATTTTTATGTGGTGTAATCCTGTGTTACCATTCTACCTAGGTAATATTTAATAAATTACTTAATCATCTCAATTCTCAGCTTTCTCTTCTGTAAAATGTGGTAGGTATGCCCATTAGCAGTGGAAAGAATTAGATTTGTTAGGACAGATTAATTTGATGTTTAAATCTAAAGAAATAGAATTTAAATATCTGTAATAATTATTTATGTAAACTTCATAGCTACATGTAGAATGAATAAACACCCATTGTTCTAGAAGTAGGGAATCACCAAAACTTTTGTATTTAATTTAAGACTGCTTACCCTTGACATACCTACTTTGCAAAGCAGGAGAGCATGTAGACAGGTCAATGACCACCACCTTGTCATCCTTTGACTATGATGGTCCAGAGTGTTCCTTACCAATGATAAATTTTCAAGGACAAACAGTTGAGCCTGTGAAATTAATTTCTCTTAAAATAGATTTTTTCTCTTAGATTCAAACAATTGAATCCGTGAACATGGACCCATGAAAGTTCTTTCCTATATTGAAAATTCTCTCAGACCTAGGTACTTAGGCTTGCACTCAGTGGAGCAATGCACAACCTCTAAAGTATCTGTTGGGAAAAAAAAAAACCCAAGTATGGATTCTCCTTGATTGAGTTTGGATCTGAGGGAGAGCGTTGCCTGTCCTTTCTCAAAGATCAGTGGCTTATTTGAGAGCTAGGCTTATGTTATCACAGATCAGACATCCATCGGTAGCTGGGCACTTAAGGAACATATTTTGTAGTCTTTCTTCTCCCCCTCTTCCTTCCTTTTTTTTCTTGGTAAAAACATGTGGCACCAAGAAGCAGTGGAAGTTGTGTATTTATTGGCTATCACCAGAAAAATAAAACAGTTGTAACTGTTTTCACTTTCCAGAATTATGGGGCATGCCTTGTCAATTACATAGGAAATGATCATATCCAATCCAGCACTGTTTAAGTATGTGGCTTAATAATTGCTCAAATGCTGACTGATTTCATGTTGAATCTGTATAAATGTGAAGACATAATCAATTAAGTACTAAAAATTAATCACTTCCCAAACTTTGTTCTACTTCGGTTATGCTATGATTTAAAAATTACCTACATTGAGTAAGACATAGGTTTCACATTTTTAAGAAATTCTATCCTAGATACAGCTTGTATTTCAGTTGCACCAGAATCCACAGGTGGAGTAGGGAAAGACGTGGGAAGGAAAAGAAAATTAACAATGTGGTTCTTTCCACTCCAGTAAGGAGGATGGCACTAATGCTATTGTACCCAACATTGGTACATTTGCTATTTATGAAGCACTTTTAAACTTATGATGTCATTGTTGATTAGTCAGAAGTCCTGACACTAATCAAAGTAATACAGATTATTATTTTAGATAAAGGGCAAACATCAGTGTAAAAGATGTATAACTTGAAATGGGCTTATGCAAAATAAGTAGAATTAAATGTATGAAGAATAAAAGTGAAAGAATGTGGAGAGAAACATGTTCAAATTAATGGAATCAAAACTTTGCACATATAATTTAATATTTCTGTTGTAGGTTGCTTTTTCCTCAAAACAGAGTTTAAGATAGAGATTAGAACTCAGTGCATTTGTTAGGGAATTATTTTGGAATCAACATCTGTAGACCAGCAAGGAAGAAAGCAGGAGTTGGCAGAGAAGTAGGGCTTGATGCATTTCCAGTGATGGACCCGGCCAGCCTGTCAGGAGCTGGAACCTGGTATGGCCTACTAGAGTTGTCCTAAACTGGAGAAGCAGAGAGTGGTGACATTTTATATACCTATGTTGATCAGTCCCTGGATGCCACTGACCCATTTAAAGAGGGGTGACTCTGGACAAGGGCGATTGCTTTAGCTGCGGCATTCATCAGAGTGGGGTGACATCTGAGAGCCACTTTCTATCACATTTACAGCAGTCGGGGACCAATGAGTTTATTTAAAAGGTGATAGGAGTAGTACACTAGAATCTACCATATTCTTTTTTTATTTTTTATTTTTAAAACAATTTTAATGTTTATTTTTGAGAGAGAGAGAGAGAGGGAGAGAGAGTGCAAGCAGGGGAGGGGCAGAGAGAGAGGGGGACACAGAACCCAAAGCAGGTTCCAGGCTCCGAGCTGTGAGCACGGAGCCCGATGCAGGGCTCTGAACTCATGAACCGTGAGAGCATGACCTCAACCGAAGTCAGATGATTAACCGACTGAGCCACCCAGGAGCCCCAATATTTTATTTTTAAGTAATCTCCACATTTAACATGGGACTCAAGCTCACAACCCTGAGATTAAGAGCTGCACATTTCACTTACTGAGCCAACCAGGCACCCCGAATCTACTATATCCTTTAAGACTAGTTTTCCTTTTTTTTAATGATAATGTAAACATATTTAAATGAGAATATAAGTCCAAAGGAATTGATGTGGTATGATTGAGAACTGGATGAGATATTTCATATTGAAGATTGAATGATGTATTTAATAGGTACTGCTGGAAGCAGGAATTAGGATTATAAAATCCGGAAGAAGAATTTGAATTTGATTTTTGCGGACAATAGGGGACCGCACACTGTCATTATTGGATCACCACAACAGTAGAATTCTGGATGAATTGAAGGACAGAGATTGGAAGTAGAGTAGTCAACTAAACTCTAACAATCATATTGGTATTCGTGAATGTGGGTATGGACTAGTGAGTGAGACTAATCAAAACAGAAAAATGCATATGTGAGAAATTTTAACAAAAATAAAAAAGCACAGCAGAAAAAAAATGAATTGGGTTTTGTAATGTCAATAGGAAGTCTTTAAAAATATTCGTACCCAAAGGATACAAAAATACAGATTTGAAGGGAGATATGTACCCCAATTTTTATAGTAGCATTATCAAAAACAGCCAAACTATGGAAAGGGCCCAAATGTCCATCGGCTGATGAATGGATAAAGAAAAGATGGTGTGCATGTACACCCACCCACCCCCCCCCCCAACACACACACAATGAAATATTACTCAGCCACCAAAAAGAATGAAATCTTGCCATTTGCAATGACATGGATACAGCTAGAGTGTATTATGCTAAATGAAATAAGTCAGAGAAAGATAAATACCATATAACTTTGCTCATGTAGAATTTAAGAAACCAGATAAACGTAAGGGAGGTGGAAAAAAATTTAAAAAGAGGGAAGCAAATGATAAAAGACTCTTAAAGAACAAACTGAGGGTGGGTGGAGGGAGATGGGTATGAGATGGGCTAAATGGGTGATGAGTACTAGGAGGGCACTTACGATGAGCACTGGGTGTTATGTGTAAGTCACAAATCATTGAATTCTACTCCTGAAACCAGTATTGCACTGTGTGTTAACTCACTAGAATTTAAATAAAAATTTGAAAAGAAAAAATATTTGTACCATTGAAAGAACATTTGTATTTGTATAGACTTTTACATTAGAAAATGAAGGTTTAGGGGCACCTGGGTGGCTCATTTGATTAAGTATTTGACTTTGACTTCAGCTCATGTCATGATCTTGTGATTCATGAGTTTGAGTGCTGTGTCAGGCTCTGTGCTGACAGCTTGAAGACTGGAGCCTGCTTTGGATTCTGTGTCTCCCTCTCTCTGTTCCTCCCCTGCTTGTGCTCTCTGTCTCTCTCAAAAATGAATAAATATTTTAAAAATTTAAAAAAAAGGAAATGAAGTTTTAATGTTGAAAATTGCATTATCAGAAGGATATGGAAAAGCTTAGATATTCTACAAACTAAGGGATTCTTAAATAGTATGATATAGATAGATTTCTACAACAACTATGTATCAGTGGAATTTTAGTTACTTGATTTTACATCGCATTTAGAACAGACAATAGCTAGATAAGTTTTAGAGGAAAAGACACTGGTAGATATATACTAGCAGATGTGTGTTAGCTGTGTTTCCTCTAAAGAGCTAAGTTATGTGAGGCTCAGTAGCAAAACTGGAAAAGGAATATTCCTACACATCTATTGCTTCTTCTGTATTATAAACAGGCCTACTAGGCATTGAACAAATAAATGATAAAAGGCTATCAAAGCAAAGGATATATTTGGATTTTCCCACAATTTTCAGCTAGGAATAGGACATACTATTCTCTTATTTCCATACAATAAACTATTAAAACAATCGAAAGAAAGTCTCCACATTGCAATATATTTATTTCACTGAGAAAATTTAAATTAGATTTTATATCAAGATGTAATCTCTTTATTTTGCAGTTCTTTTTAAAAAAAATAATGGCTTTACTGAAATATAATTCACATGTAATATAATTTACCCTTTGAACCATTCAATCCCTTGTTGTTTTCTTATTCAAAAGTTGTGTGATAATCACTACTATCTCATTTTAGCTTATCTTCTTACTCCTCAACCAAACTCCATAATTACTAGTAGTCATACCATAGTTTCCCTCCCTCCCAGCCCTTGCAACCATTGATATACTTTCTATATATGAATTGCCTCATCTGGACTATTAATACAAACTCTTCATACTTTTATACAGAACTTGTGAAATAGAAGGGGGACATTTAAACTCAAATCCATTTCATGTTAAGATGACTTATTTTTATTTATTTATTTATTTAATGACTTAATACAAATAAAAGATAAACTTTCAGGAAGCTCTCCTTTAATATTTACCTAGGTATGAGTATAAATGGAGGCCAAACGACAAAGTGTGTAAACATTTTAAGATTATAAATCAAGTTACAAAGTTATCAATGAAGTAACCCTCATCCATATCACCAGTTTGAGGTCCCAGTCCATTCTTCTTTTCTCCCTTGAGGCTACCCCTGCATCATGAGCAACCTTAGGAATATACATAGGGACTCCCTATCCTCAGTACTCAGTCCAAACTATTTCCTTTCTTCCTCAGAAACAATGATGGTTTGGATCTTCGTATAGTTGAAGTGAGTTGGCACATTCTGCCCTTGGTAGTATAGACCAGTGGGAAAATCCTGTACCTGCCCTAAACATGGGCTTGGAGACAGTAGGTAGGAAATTCTGGAGTCTGAGATGTTTGGAATGGTGCAGATGGGGTTTTGTTGCTGTTAGTAAGCACAACCCTTTGGCTCCTGTAAACTTCTTTTCCCAGGGTGAGTGGCTAGAGAAAGGCCAAAGCAGGTTCTCCACTTCATGGATCACAGACAGTGCCACATCTTGATTATCTCCCAAGACCTTATAGGCAATAACCCACCTCAGATGGCTGTTTGGGAAGAATCCCACCTTTCTAAGGGCCCCTAAAGTCAAGGGTCTCTCAATGTAATCCAAGCATAGGACTATCTTAATTCAGGCAATGCATTCATAACAGTTTTTTTCCATCATTAAAATAACAAAATGTACTCATGATGTCATGGAGGTGTTTTTCTCATGTTCCATTTCTTTAATGATGAAACACAAATTATGAAATGTCATTACCATGGTTAAGGAAGCTTAAAGCAGTTAAATAATGCATTGAATCTAATGGCTGTTAGTGAACAATTGGAATTTTATAGAGAACCAGTAAAACTTGTTTATTTTCCAGTTCTTTTTTGTGGCTGATAAAAAGAAAATATTAAAAGAACAAAAGAAAAACAAACTAAACCAATGCAAACAAAAATTATATTCTCCTCAAGCAGAGAAGGTGAAAGCAGGCACACCTAACACATATGTCAACAGTGAGGCAGTTCAGATTTTTCTAGCCCTACAGCAGTCTTGAGACAATGATATATGAAAATCTATTGACTTGAAAGAGGAAATTAATTAAAAATGAGAAATTCATAAACGCAGAGGTTGAAGAATTCTCTGGAGTCACTTCCTTCCTGCAAAGTAGTTTCTTCAGGTTTTCTCTCTGAGTGATACTTCCTCTTTTCCAGTTTGGTATGACTGAAGTGAATGTCCCAGCCAGCTCTCTGGTTTGCCTTTTTTCCCCACTACCTGTTCAGGTAATCAGTCAGAGAACAATGTGAATGTTGTTGCCTATGTCAATTAAATTGGGTCAAAAGTGTAACAGCAGTGGAAAAAGAAAAGGAAAAAAAAAAAAAAATCAGACAGTAAAGCAAAAGCCCAGGACACTGGAGCACCTTATGGTATGAGCAAACAATTCACTACACAATTTCTAGAGAGAGTAAACTCACAAACTGTTAAATACTGTTTTCCTTTGGGTAAAATTTTAATTAAAAAAGCAGCATGGATGCAGATTTCAGATCATCAGTATTCAAATAGCTGAGAAAGCCGTTTGAATTTTAAAATCTCATATTCTGTCACTTAAAAAATATTTTTTGCATGTATTTAAAATATAAGTTGATCAACAGTTGTAAGACTAATATAGAACAAGAGAAATCCAAAATAAGGTTAGTCTTTGTATGATACTCTTGGGGAGCTGTTGAGGTTGCCTTGCTTAAGTTGGGAAAATTGGTTGTTTCCTAAGAAAATTGTAAGTTTTCTCAAAATTATTATAAAATAGTCCAATCAAACATCTTCTTTCCTTGTGAATCAGTTATTGAATGAAAAGAAATTAGATGACAAATCAAATAATATCAAATAGGTATCAAGAGTGAACTAAATAAATAACTGATACCAAGGAAAATAAAACAAAAACAGCAAACAAAACAAACAGAAATGACTAATCGAATTGCTTTCTTTACTGTAGAGATTATATATTGTGTCATTATTTACGAAACTGGGAGTTAAAAAGTGGCTTGTGTTGAATGATTGATAAGTTTCCAAGGAATTAAAAGGAAAAGAACACTTTAAATAGTTGGAATTGCATTAACATGGTCCTAATTTGTTTTACTTTCATATAGTTCTTTTGAAAATACTATATCTGGAAATAAACAACACAACTGGCCAATAAACATAGGCTTTATTTTTCAATTTCAAGAAGTTTCACTATTATGCCCAGAGCAATATTTATCATTTCAAAACATGTACTATGTAAGCATTTAATTTAGTGTATATATTATAGAGCTTTCCTTGTTATTCCTTTGATATTGTTGCTAACAAAAGCATTTTCCATAATGGAAAGTGTAGGTAGTCAAAAATTTATTTATATGAATTATACACATACATAAACTAGGCATACAGATTTATGTTTTGTGTGACCCTTTTAACTCTCTGTACTTGCTGTTAAGTTGTATATTTTTCCATGGGAGCACGTAACTCATGAGAAAATGACTAACATTGAAAACTCAGTTAAGTCTCAAAAATAGGCATTAGTTCTCAGGCATGACTCTCCTTTTGGGAAATCAAAATTTTTATTGCTGGATAAATTAATGTTTCAAATGTATGAATACAGATGCTGTTTGCAAATTTGTCACAATCTGTCTTCCAGCAGAAGAATTTATACTGTATACAGTAATAGAAAACAGAAAACTGCATATTTCACTAAATTGCAGCTGTGTGTGGAAGATTTATGTGATTATTTTTTGTCAGTGAAACATGTAGTGAAACACCCATGTATTTCACTGGAGTATTGTAAATGGACCATGTATATTTATTTTTAAACTTATTCTACATTTATTTCACAAAATATATAATGCCCTTATCACATTAGGGAACAAGCATATTAAATCTGTTCAGAGTAATTTCATTACTTCAAAAACCAGTTTATATTTAAAATATTGAACAGGATTTTAACTTTCAATCTTAGAAGAATAACCCATATGATTTTCCATTCAAACACTGTCTTATCTTGAAAATGTGTCAACACCCAAAAAAATGAATTGTACATTTATTCAGTATATCATGAACTTATTATATTGGTAGCAAACCCAAGTATTGCAGGCCAAAGGCAAGTGTTATATAGAGAATTACCTAATTATCTGTGTCACTGTATATGCATATGTGAAACTTAGAAAGTCATTTTTACATAAATTGGCTACATCCTATGTTATTATTGTGTGGGAAAACTTTAATATTATATAATATGTCTCATGTTGAAATCTATTTTCAGTTCATTTTCCAAATAGAAGAATATAATTGCCTCTTTCCAAAGAAGTTTAGAAATTAGCCCTCTTCCAATCTCCCATAATATTGACAAATAGATGAAATTGATGACCCTGGAATACCCCTCAGCAATGATGTAATATCCAGGAGTCATGGAGCATTCTAACTGGAGAGCCAATCACAAAATCATGTCCAGAGTTAAAAAAAAAGTCAGAATTTATACTTTAAATCAAATTGAAGTCAAGCTTTCAAAAATTAATTATTAATTTGCAGTTTGAGAAGAAACTTTCTGAGAAAGCTAGAAGAATAAATTGGGTCATAAATATTTCTTGCTCCAATATCTAACAGAATAAATTAAAAATAGCAGTAAAGGGGAAAAAAAAGACCTCCATCATCCATATGAGAAGTGTTGCAGTCTCGTGCCATGACACTCAACAGCAACAGCAAAAGAAAAGAGAAATTTCTTGTTTCAAGGGACACAGCTCAGTTCTCAATCCAAATCCCATTCTTCACAACAGAGAATAGAGAGTAAACAAAATCCAAAAAGATCTCATTAATAGCTCTAATTTGGGAAAAAGACTCCTTGTGTGGAAATAAGATACATACTACACCAAAAGAAAGAACTCTGCAAGATATTTAATATATCAGAAAAAGAAAGAAGAACCTCAGGCTTCCAAGAAAGGCTCTATTCAGGATGCAGAGAAGTGGCATCGGTGGAGGAATTGATTTCAGAAAGATGTAAGAGGGACCAAAACGATTCTGATAGATCTATCTTCTGGTTTAAGCACAAGTGAAATGCAGGATATGACACAACTATGAAGCAAATCAAGCAAGAAAAAAACAAAGCAAAAGTAGTGAGAACAAGAAGAAAATGGAAAAACAAAAATGTAAGAACAGGGAGGAGGTGACAAAGAAAATGATGAAAGAAATCTATCATGAAAAATTCAGAAAATTTACTTTTTTTTTTATTTTTAGAGAGCACAAGTGGGGGAGAGGGGCAGAGGAAGAGAGAGAGAATCCAAAACTCAGTGCTTTGGAGCCCAACGTGACATGGGATCAATCACACAACCCTGGGATCATGACCTGAGCCAAAATCAAGAATCCCACAGTCAACCGACATTAAAGGTTTGAGATAATAACAGTGAATACCCACGAATATTTTTGAGAAATTAAGGTAATTAAGAAGATAATATAAGTATGACAGAGATAAAATGTGGAGAACTAAGCAGAAACAAAACAGATACTTACTATATTGGAAGTTAGACCTGAGCATTTAGAAAATCTGTATTTATCTTTAATGTATGCAATCTATTTAATCTATATAAAATTAAAAATTAATGGGGTGCCTGGGTGGCGCAGTCGGTTAAGCGTCCGACTTCAGCCAGGTCACGATCTTGCGGTCCGTGAGTTCGAGCCCCGCGTCAGGCTCTGGGCTGATGGCTCAGAGCCTGGAGCCTGTTTCCGATTCTGTGTCTCCCTCTCTCTCTGCCCCTCCCCCGTTCATGCTCTGTCTCTCTCTGTCCCAAAAATAAATAAAAACGTTGAAAAAAAAATTTAAAAAAAAATTCATTATATGTTAACATTAATAATGAAGTTCTATGAAAAGTATACTTTCCAAATCGAAACCTCGTGAGAAGCGTGGGATTGTTCTACGTTTTCGCAGTTCTCCATAATGTCTGATTTAATAGAAAAAGCTTCTGCAGTCAATTTGCTGCAGTCTGTACCTACATCTGAATTATATAAAGAAAATCCAGCTTCATACAGATAGTTGGAAAAGAAGAAAACGAGCCTATATGATGTTACACAAAAACTTTATAAGAGGGGTTTCCTGAAGAGTAGTTGCAATGTGAAATCACGTCAATGAACTTTTTGTATTCTCTTATATTGAAATCTAGTCTGTCTTGTGGTTTGAAGAGCTCTTTAGCCATGCGTGATTTTGTAGCACCATGTCTTGATTATTTACTATCAAAATACAAAAAAATTGCATTAATTTTGCTATCTTCTCATCACAGGTATGTAGAAGGACCAGGAGGTTATAAATTTCACAGGGGCAGGTTTCCACAATTCTCGTTTCTTCTTGAAAGCTGGAATTTTATCCACGACAATAAATATTGTCTGTTGCCTACTTGTTTTCCTTGGGTGTCAAACTCTCAATGACCATTTTTTAATAAAATGTCTTCCAAGTATCTACACCTAAATAACCATATATTTTCTGTTAGTCCTTCTTTTAAATTAAAATATTATTCTATGGGAGTCTCCTGTCTGGCTCAGTTGGTAGAACATTTGACTTTTGATCTCCAGTTTTGTGTGTTCAGGCCCAATGTTGGGTGTAGAGATTACCTGAAATAATTCTTGAGAAAAAAATTATTCCATGGAAAATGTGGCTAGTTTAGCACACAACTCAAGCACATAAAAAAGCTTTTCTTTCAGATAACCAGATATTTGGGGTGCTCTTCTTTAATGGATATTTGTAAGTGAAACTGGCTTATTTTTTTTTTTAACTGCTAGTGCATTGTGGTGAGGAGTACAATTACTATTAAAAGTGTTTGGGGATGCTGTCTTAATTCATGCTAAGGAGGCAGCGATTTTACTGATCCTTGCTCTGGCATTATCAGAAAAATGACCATACAGTAAAAAAGGCAAATATTATCTCAGTGTTATAATGACTATAGTTTGACCTTGCACATTCCCTAGAAGGATCTGTGAGGATACCCACGGCATTATAGATCAGACTTTGAGAACTAATCTGTTGTATTTATCCATCTATCAGTCTATTAGGCGTTAAGACATGTCAGAAATGATAGTCTTATAAACTTAATAATGTTGGTTTCTTGTTGGTGGGATCTGGAGTGTCCTTTATTTTCTTCTTTGTACTTTGTTCTACTGTTTGAATTATATATAATCAGTAATAGGTTTAGAAAGCAAATGCCATGTCTTAAAAACAAGGAGAAATCACGAGAGATTCACTGCCTACAAATGACTTTGAATCAGAGGGAACAATAAGAACAAAGATATGGCAATAAAGGTTAGGCAGTAAGAAAGGATTATTCTAGAAAAGACCAGACTAAATGAGACAAAGGCAGTATGAATTTGCAAAAGAGCGATATCAAATCAGAGAGAACATTAAGAATTATCTTGTGCTCACAAGGGGTGACCCTTGCTTTCTTACTGGAAAGAAACTATCAGATCTACTTGTATATCACTTACCACTTGGTAAACAGTAACTTGTACATATTTCTCATTTACAGACTATTCGCTCAGTTATTTTAAGCAAATGTTTTTGTCATCACAAAGATTCTGGCAAAAAAATAATTCTGAATGTCGAATCTTGGTGCCCACAGGGAGCAAAATCAAGTTAGACTTTCCTTCTCACAGAATCCCCACTTTGCTCCTTCACCCTGCCCCCCCCCCCGCCCCGTATGTGTACTCACATGCATAAACTTGACAGAATTATGTTTAAATCAGGTTACTTATTTGGGTGTGAGATGTATAGCATAAAGGTCAGCATTAGATTTCTTATTTTCAGCCTAAAGTATTATGTTCCTTTATTGGCATAAAATTAAATAGAGAAGATACCAGATACATTTTATTGATAACAAATAAAAAAGTACTATTGCAAATTGCTTTGAGTTGTCCCTAACACATAGACATACACAATTTACAAATGTAGTAGACTATTTTTACATTTTATTTTAACAATTGTATCTTATATAGTACTTATAAGCCCTCTTGTTTTCTAGTGTCATCCTTTTAGTAAGAAAGATTAAAATTGGAAGCCAACATTTTTCAACTGTGAAGTACTGGATCCAATTACTTACAGCAACTAAAAGCAGAGTTTATTTTAATAGGATTTGCAGTAAAACAAGGCATATAAAAAATCAGATGCACAGGCAAAGACTTTTTCATCTTTAATCATTAAGCTACCAGTACAAATTGAGCCCTGAAGTTATTTCATTCCCAAAGGAGATCAGAGATTTAAAGAATTCAGGGGGATTAAACATTCGTGTTTGAGTGAACATGCTAAGTGTTTTTGTGCTTGCTATTATTAAAATAGTATTTTAAATACTTTATTTTAGATTCACATACCATATTTTTTCTTCTTTCCTAAATGATGTCTTGTGACTCCTAACAGCGTTAAGAGTTGATGTAACGAATGTCTTATTATTAACTTACAAATATTACCTTGCATATATTTAAGGTTGTTGATTTCCTTCTTCTTTAAACATTTCTGAGTCTCTAATTGTTCTGTTTATCTTTGATCTTGTAATTTTTATACGAGGGAAGAAAAGCGAACAATGGGAGAATAGCTTCTCATTAAGTTATGGCATCTGAGGATAAGTCTTAGAGTGCTACTATATCAAATTCAAACAACTAACTTTACAAAGTTTCAAAGTTTGTATGACAAAATGCTAACATGTGAACGGTTTTGTATCTGTAAATATATAATTACCCATGTGTAAATGAACCATTTCCCTATTTCCCTGTGAGAGGCTTAGTAAGGGATGTATAAATACCTTAAGAATCATTGTTATGTGTCGTAGGGGTCAGAGGAGTTAAATCTATTCATTAAAAAATATTTTATATATATATATGTATACATATATATGTATATACATATGTATGTACATATGTATATACATATGTATGTATATGTATGTACATATGTATGTATATGTATGTACATATGTATATACATGTGTATGTATATATACACATACACACACACACATATATATGTATGTATGTATATATATATATATATATATAGAGAGAGAGAGAGAGAATATGTTCCTTTTGCATCAGGTACTATTTTAGGCACTGAATTACAAAATGTAAACTATTGTATATCAATAACATTGTTTATAAACAGAATATGTATGAAGAAGGTGAAAACTATGGAAAAAGGCAAGGGTTATATGAGGATTAGGCTAATTGATGCAGAAAGTAAGTTGACAAAGAAGGCATAAAAGCCAACCTGTGCTAGCTAAAAATAGCTATGTGCGGAGCACTTTGCTAGGTGCATTATAAATTTTTTCTCATTTATTTTTACAGTTCAATATATGAGATAGTATATCAGTTATTGTGTTCTTCTCAAGTAACAGAAAACACGAGGTCAAATTGGTTTAAATATTAAAGAAATTTAATATCTCACAATAATTGGAATTTCAGAGATAAGGCAGGCTTTGGGTGCAGTTCTGTCTGGGGCTCACCCATGTCATCAAAACTCACAATCTTTCTGCCCTTCTGCTCTGCTTTGTTAACCCTGCATCTTCAGCCTCGCTCTTGTCATAGGACAAGATGGTCACCAATGAAAATTGAAGGCCATGGCTTTTTGTTTCATTCCGTTTAGAAAGGAAAGGAGAAAGTTAAAGATATACTATAAGACTTTTTCCTTTGGTATGATTTGGTCTGTGTAGATCATACATTCACTCATAAATGGATAACTGAGCCTAGAGGAAAGCCATAGATCAACTTAAATAACCAGTATCCATACCAGAAGATGGGGATGGGCTCACCTTTCTCTGAGTGATTTCAGGAATGAGAGGATTTTTTTTTTAACCAAACTGGGGACAACTAAGGTGTCCATATTGTGGTTGGAGGTTGACCAAGAATTTACCCAAAGAAGAAATACACTGTCATTACTATGACCATTTTACAATTAAGTGAGCTGGGCCATAAAGCAGATATAAATAACTGGTGAAGGAGCAACCAGCTATGAAAAGGAAGACTTGGGTTTCAAATCCAGGTGGTCTGGTTTCAGAGCCTATGATCTAGATCAGAGCTATGATTACTGGAGGGCAGCCATTAAGCCAAGATCTTACCCTCAGATGGCCCTAGAAACCAAGCCTTTAGCAGCCAGAGCCAAGAGATCTTAATTTCCCAAGACAGAAACAGAATCATCGTGGGTGCCGAACATGTCAAGTCTCTCTTTGCCACATGAGGTTATGCTAAAAGGATTAGATATGTTTTATGTCCTATGCTGTCAAATGTGGTGACATACAATCTTCACCTACAAACTGATACCTAGCTTTTATTTATAGTGAAATGTTTTAGCATATGGACCGATATGTAGGATGTCCAGCCTTTATTCTTATTTCTAAAAATATAACTTTTTTTATTTGCCTTTAATATTTAAAAATCTAAGAATTTAATAAGAGCCCTCTATTATCACAAATCAAATTACATTCACCTCTCTCCGTCTCTAGATATAACCACTTCCCCGAGTTTGATATTTATTACTCTGCTGGATATTAACTATTTTACTATGAATGCAAGCATTTATAAATAATTTTACTATTATTTTTATGTTTTAAATCCTTATATTTTGCCCACATGTTCCTCTTTTCACTCACCATTATGCTTTTGATACTTGTACATGTTGATATATGTCATCTTTGTTTATTTCATCTGCTACATGGTATTTGGCTTTATGAATATTTTATATTTTTTCTATTTTCCTTCTGATAAGCATTCCTTTCTCTCACCACCACTTGATATTTTTAATTAAAAAAATTCAAACTAAAACATAAAGTGTTTAGTAAAGTTTCACTTTTCAATTCTCTAATTACTCTTGATGTTTGGAAATGTCATATATTTATGGGTTGTTTGGGTTTCTATTTCTTATCCTTTTCATTTCTTCCCTGCTGGTTCGTATGTATTTTTCTTCATGATTTTCAGATTCTGTCTTTATTTACTCTCATTATTAATCTTCTGTAAATATTATTGCACAGCCTGTACTTAACTTTCACTTTCTTCGTGGAGTTACAACGTAGAGTTTTTAAAAGTGTAATGTATTCAGATTTTTCAGTCTGTTCATGTATTTATTTTTTTCCAATGAATGTCAATTTCTACTATGTTCCACACACAGATCTCTTGGACAAGACAATGCTCCATGGCCACTGAGCATGACTGCATGTTCTTAATGTGCATGCCAAGAATACAAAACCTTTGTTTCTCTTTACAAGAGCCACTCCTCAGGATCCTGTTTGCAGTAAGCCACTCTGAGGGATGAGGTCATGCCATCCTCTTCACAGAATGAAAGCTTGCTTACCACTCATTAAAGAAGGAAAATTCCCTAAGCTCAGTTTTCCTTAGCTTTATTACAAACCCATTGTGTTTGTAGGACTCATCTGTGCCCATATCACATTACCCCCTTGGAACTTGGGTGGGGAAATGGGAAGTCACATAAACAAAAATGCTGATGCTCTTGGTGCTTGCAGTTCTATGAGAATTAAATTCCACGGCCCAGAGTGTTGTGTCTTTTGCCATGAGTATGTTTCTTAGCTTGTAATAGGCATAAAATTCCAGACCTTTCCAGTTTTTGGTGCAAGGAATGCATGATGGCATAAAATGGGCAAAGCATAGAAATTTCAGCATGGATTTTACATTCTAGCAGAAGGAAAGAGATAACAAACAACAGAGATAACAAGGAAATTTTGTAGTAAACAGGGTGTTAAATGCCATGCCATTATATATAGTTTGATAATATATAATATATATGTTTTACATATTATATATTTTATATATTGGAAAGGAAATTAGGGATTGGAAGTACTGGGACAAGGGATTTGGCTTTGTAGATTTTTGTCTGTGAAATCCTTATCTTAAGGCCAAAGCATTAACCTAAATTTTCTTCCATAGATTTTTCTCTTATTATATTTTGGTTTATATTTCTTTTGAATATATTTTTGTGCATGCTGATGATCTAGGTTTTATGTTTTCTTCAGGATAACCAATTGTGTCAGTTCCATTTCTCTTAGGTCGTCTTAAAAAATGTTTTAAAAATTTTGGAATTTGATTCCACAATGGGAGATATGTCCTGTGGTTTAGTAAAGTACTAGGTAAAGTAATATTTTGGTAAAATTTGGTTTCATGCCAAAAAGTAATAATTTACAAACACCTATAGTCAACCAATGGCAAAGCAGACATTCTTTTCGTAAAACAAATTGAAAAAAGATATGGTATTAAATCATTCGACTAACATTTTTTGGCCATGGTTTTCTGAGTTATTTTACTTTGATACACAATGTGAGAATAGGCTGGCCTTTTATGGCCAGTGACAAGACAAAGAGCATTAAATTTGAGATACCATCTTGAATATTAAGCAATTAGGAGGGGGCTTCTGGTGTCCCTCAAGTGCATGAGCTAGGATGTATTTGTGTTGGCTTCAGTGCTTCCTTTTGGACATAGATTTCTCGGCACATTTAACAAATCTATTTCATTTTGGAGGTTAGATTTATTTAAATGGTCTGAGAAGGACTTTATATCATTCATTCTTGCCCATTAAAATACTTTCATAGAAACTGACTCTCAAAATATCTCTCTTCAAATAGGCTTGAGTGCAGGCTAAATGGAGATTTTTTATTAACCAATAATCTCATTATTTAGGCTTTCTGATGTCAGAGAGAATATCACTGGACATAGTAATTAAAAGTATCTGTCCCTATCAGAATATTGTCCAGGTGCTTATTCTAAGACCCAAACAGTCAATGTATGCTAGTTCTAGAGGTTTGCGGTTTTGAACTGATTATAAATTGGTCACTTTTATGGATGGTGAAATGTAGAAATTGGGTACTGGCAGATTTTTTTTTCTCTAAATCTCTGGCTCCCAGACTCTTCTCAGTGTCCTTGAGCATCATGGGACAGTACTTCTAAGGTAGAATCAAATACCTCAAAAGTTCTGACTAGCAAATACCACAAGGTTATTTTTTTCTCAAGTCCTCCTGATACCATATTGCCCTCCAACCAGATTTGCAAATGGCATCAGTGATTCATTTGAACAGTTTGGTGGGGACCACAGAAGTGGTATATTAACATCCATCTTGCCTCTCAGCCAGAGCTCCACTTCAGCCATTGTTAGCCAAATACCTTGGTGTCAAAGTGGCATGGACTTGAGACACCATTTCTAACACCCTTGCAGTTCATTCTGTTAAGTTGTGGGACATACTTTATGGGACATACTGAGAAAAGATGTGCCCACTTACTTCAACACATGACCATCTTAATCCTTTATTCTCAAAGTTATTTACCTTTTTGAAGAGTCACTTCTCACATTTATTTAAAGTCCTCAGAATTAAATCATCCAGATACATCAACATCCACAAGTTTTAACATCACAGTCACACTCTTTTTCTTTTTGTTTTCCCTATTACAATCACCTACTCCTACCTGGATATCTCTTTGAAAGATAGCTAGTAATGTTGAGATACTCAAACAATTCTATATAATTAGAAAAATAAATGAATAATAAATGAACAAAAGTATCATGAAACTTTACTAGAAAAAAATGAAGACTGCTTTCATTTCATATTCATCTGGTATAATCCTTAAATCTTAATACTAAAATTCACAATCAAAGTAGGGAGTGCTCATCTTGAGGTAGGGAGTATTAATCCATTTGTCTGGGGTCCTCTAATTCATACATTTTGAATTATCCCAAATTTCCTGCTTAACAAAACAGTTGGGCTTGCACAAATAACTCAGAAATAACACTAGTTAATTGCAGTTTCTAACAACTATCCAAATCCTGGCCTCCACACTAGTGTTCTTTTCCAGATTACTATGAAGAGACTGTCATTTCAATCTAGACTGTCCAAATAATCAGTTATGTGACCAGGAATGCATGATGTCACTTCTCTCATTGACAGTTTTCCTTATCCTCAATTTAGATAAAATGTTTAGCCTGTGTGTTGGTAGTATTGTTTTTAGGCTCAAATAGTGCATGTATATTGATAATCTCTGAAAATGGAAAGGTATGTACAAATGGTGACCATTATTATTATCATTATTATTATTATTATTATTATTATTATTATTATTCCTTTCCATACATTAAGATCATTTGTTAAAGAACAGGTAAAATATAGAATCCCAGCCATAGGCACATAACCTTAAGTGGGCTGAACAAATTCATCCCTAGGACTTCCTCAGACTGTCAAATAAACAAACAAACAAACAAACAAATAAATAAATAAGAGTGAGAGAGAGAGATCCTTTCTTTTATCTCAGGCTACTAGTTGAAAGAAAAACATAAGTCTAGATCTGCAGGTGATCATTTTAGCCAACTGCACGGAAAAACTTTGCCTAAAAATGAAACTACCACAGAGGAGAGTAGAGAAAAAAGAGAGAATCATAGATACTTGAAGACATATTTTGAGTGCTTTTTGAAGCCAGATACTTCTTTTGAACATCCCAGTTACATTAATCAATAAATTCACTTTAGCTGCTTCTCTTTAACTAGAGTTGGATTTATTTTTTTTTTCCACTTTGCCCTGGAAGTTGAGTTAAAGAATCAGTCTCCTTTATAAATTCTTCAGAAAAAAAATACCTTCATTTCTGCAGGTAGGCATCTAAGCCTCCCACAAGGTACAATGATTTAGCCAAGTATTCTCAGAGTTAGAAGCTACCACCCACGATTCCATCCCATAAAGCAGACGCAAAATTAGGACAGGCCCTTGAGAATTCTCTTCTGCATATCACTGAAAGAGAATGCTATTAAAAGATCAGATATCTTTTTGAGAAAAAAGTACTCTGACATGAGAGGAATAAGTAATATAAACTGTGGAGGAAACACATTGGCAATTACTGGATGCAGGGAAATGGACAAGGCCCTGTGGATGAAAGAGGGCATGAGAGAGCCCTTCCTTTGAGGTTATTTGCATCCTCTGTGTGTTTAATGCTTCAAGGACTGTGTTTGGGTATGTGGACTATTTAGAAAGTATGCAGGTCAGCTCTTTGGGCATTTATCAGAAAGCTAAAATAATATGTCTGCCTCTGGTGTGATGTTTCAGAATGTTTGGAGAAGGCTTTGCTGTCCACAGATTCATTGATTCAGAGGTGTGGATAGGGTCTGCTTAGAACATGTGGGAACAGGGTCTACCCTGGGTCAACTTTTGTCCTAGACTCATAATACCTTTATCTCAGCATCTGAGCATAGCTTAAGTGGAGGAAAGGAACAAGGGAAGCACAACAAGGGAAAAAAATGTGGCCGTATCATTGGTCAAGACATGGCTAAGTAGCAGATGAGGATGGCCGTTAGTTTAGGGCTCTCCGATTAATTTTAAGAGGCTTTATAGTAAACTGGCCAGGGATGTTTTCTTGCAGATTCTTGGAGAACACTATGCAGAGGAAGGTGGGTCCCACTCTCCTATCTCTTTTAACTTTTATTCTCAAAATATGAAGAATTTTCTGAAACTTTGCATGTTCCCTTGTACAGGAGCCTTGATAATCTTTGCATCCAATCACATTTTAGTTTATGTCCTGTAGAACTGATGTTTTTGTTTCTTATGTTATAGCTAAGGGGACTGAAATTTGGTGAAATCTGGCATTTTAACATATTTTACACTGCTAATGAGGATAAGACCAATGTAAGAGAATGCACACTCCAAAATCCTCACCTTGCAAAGTCGTACAACCACAGGGTCAACCACAAGTATGTCCGTAGAAAAGGCAGAGGGAGATATTCCTCAGCCACTTGAACTCTAAGTGGCCTAATTCTAGAATTTCTTCAGTATTGGTTCCTCATCACCTAAGTGTGGTGCAAGTCAGCGTTAATATGGGTTCCTGACCTATTATCCTAAAATAGCAAGATTTATGAGGGGGAAGTGTAGAAAACACACATTGTACCAGGAATCATAGAGGAGCCTGGTCTCACCTGAAGCATAAGGGAGTAATTAGAAATCACTAGTGTTATCTTATTTTAAAGGCTTGTCTAGATCAATCTTCTGCACTTCAGGGTAAAAGATCCTAACACCTATGAGCTATATATGCCAACAGCCAAACTGAGGAAATGAGAACCATAATAATACCACACAGGTAGCACCTCTGGCATTTTGCTCCAATGCACAACAGCCTACAATTGTAGCCTTTGCCTACAACTCAAAACAAAAAAAAACTGTTGAGGCAAAATGGAATAATTAATAGAAAACTCAGTTACAATTGTTACTTGACATTAAGATTAAAAAGGTAAGTTTAGGGATAGCTTCAGTGTTCTACATGAAAAATCTAAGACCAGTGAGTAGAAGACATATGAAAGCATATTTCAAACACAGGTGTTTCCTCTAACATTTAAAATTGTCCAGTAATGTAAGAAATTGCTTTGCCATACCTGAGTTTAAGTATGTTGGAAATGGGATTTTTACCTGAAATGGGAGATTGTGTAAGATGTCTCCAAGATCCTTAATAATTCAAGATTATTTTGACATGTTCATTTATTTTTTTCTCAAAAAGGGTGCAGTGTATAGATACAACCTTTTGTAATTCTGTACCCAGATGTAGCTACAACTGAAACCATCTGTCCATGCTATAAACTAGTTGCAGAAAATAGCAATTGCCAGAATAAATGGAACTAAATACAAAGTTGGCTGAAAGAGCTGGTGGTCATTCAATGACTGAAACTTAAACAGCGTGAGTGTATTGAATGCAATCTCTAAGGAAACTGAGAAGTATATGGACAACTTCTTTTAGTAGGAATATTAAGCTTCTTCAGATTTTCTTAAAACATTTTTTTTTGGTTTTGTCTGTGAGTGATATCTTTCAGAAAGGAAGGGCAGAACAGAGAACTCACTTTGACAGTTTCCATAAAATCGTTATTAGGGAAAGTTCAAGATTAATTACTAAAATTCACTTGAATTAGGTTTAGATACTGAATGGTTTTATCCATCACAAGTTATGTACATATTTATTCTTTACAATGTTTCATACATAATTTAATATTTAAACTACCTATCATTTTGGGAATTTAGCTTGACATTTCATTCAGTGGTAATCCTGTCCTTTGTTTCTAATTACATTTCTTGCTTGTTCTGTTTTCCACTTTAAAAATTATTTCTGAAATTTAATTGACACCTTAATGAATACATATTTTTTCATATCCTTTGAACATAAGCCAATTATAGAAGCTTTTCTTAAAAGGTTGAAGCATAAAAAATGATTATAATTTGAAAGTTTGAGGGAATGATAGTCATTTTCTTATAAAATAATGTTTAAAAATATAGTTTAGTCATTTGACTTTCTGTTTAAGAGAAAAAAACTTTCTAAATTGTTGCTAAAATCTTGATTTTTGAAAATTAAAAACATTGGGGGAATAATTGAAACATAATGCTACATAGGTATGTGTTCAAAATATATAAAAATCTCCTTTTAATGATTATCTAGTTTACAGGAAGTATATAGGATTAGGGGTGAGAGTCCTAAGGAGTAAATGCAATTTATAATTACAACCTTAGTTTCCACATTTGTCTGAATAGAAGTCCGTTTGAAATTAGTATTCATCAGTAGATAGTTCAGATGTTTTATGCCTGATAGAAATGTAGTAAAAAAATATTATTTCTAGTAACAGATGTATCACAGAAACAAATTTTATTGATAGCCAATGTAAATAGTAATTAGGCTAGGAAATACTGTTCAGTTACATTCTCATAGTCTAATTCAAGCCTCTTACTGAAATAACACCAGGCCCTCATAATGGTTACCGTGGCCATTTGTTACACACACACTTACACACACACACACACACACACACACACACACACACACACACACACGGTAGTTTGAAGTTTCCACAGATGTTGGTAGTATTTCGCTTAGCCTGGGCATCGAAAGCATACCTCACTGACATAATCTGAACTGAAATTGAATTTTGTTGCTTCCATGAGAAACAGTCCAGGAATGAATATTAGTAGGTGTATCGTAATTGTTTTCTTTTGCAGAGCAGTTTACAGTTTTCAAAGTCCTTATCTTATTTGCTATCTAAAAATAGTACATTCATGTACTCGGATAATAATTTTTTGCAGGATTCTTTATTTCTCATAATTATGCATCTTTAAATCCTATTCTTTTTTTCCCCCTCATTCATGAATTTGGGCAATAGACATTTACTAGCTAACAGGATTCAGGGATATTAAAAATATTAAATAAATAAACATTTCCCCTTGGGAAACCTGTAATATGGTGTGGGGTACCATTAGATAAGTGAAATAAGAGAAAGCAAAACACTTTACATTGTAAGCAAAAGCTTGGAGTCTTCATTTGTAATTGGAAGGCCAGGAAGAGCTTCAAAGAACTTAATCATAAGGTATGTCTTAAGGAGTGAGTAGTTGGTGGCCAGGGAGATGGGGTTGAAGAAGTGATGGCTGACCAGATGTAAATTTAGCATTTTAAAAGATTCTTGGCCTTGTCTGGAAACGTTTTTGATTTTCACAAGCAGGTAGTTGGGAATGCTACACTGTATCTAGTGGGCAGAGCTAAGGGATGCTTCAAACATCCTATAATGGTAAAGATAGCTCTACCCACACCCTTGAGAAAGAATTATCTGTCTCCTACTGCCAAAGCTGAGAAAGTTGGGGTTATAGGAATTATAGGCAAAAGGAACAAATAAATAGAGGAAAAAATTCTGGCTTATGGAAACATAAATTGCTCAGCGTGTGCGTGGAAGGGATAGGGACAGGAGTAGCAAGACTGCCGTCTAGATTCTGGAGGGGAAGAAAGAGCCTGTGTTCTGTTTCAGCATAGTTGTTAAGAAAGGCATGTCTTTGTTTCCCCAAAAGCACAGCAATTTCTGTACATTACTAGCAAATTAAGAATGGGTCTTTAATTCCTCTACTTTAAAGAAAGAAAAACTAACAGGCAGTTCAGTGAAATGGCCCCATTGATCTTAAAATATTAAAACAAAAACTGAGAAGTTAAAAAAAACAGTTTATTATTTTTGGTCAAATATCATTGGAGGGGTGTATGTGTACACTTATTCAAATTTTATTTTATCAGGAGTATATTGTGGGCTCTCACATCACATGACAACATCTTTTCATGCTTCTCACCATGTGATCTTAGGAGAGGCTAATCAGATGAATTGCTCTCAGACCCCAGATAGAGAGGTGGCTGTTGTGGAATGGAGTTCATATTTCAGCCTATGAAATGAAAATAAGGTACAGTCTCTATGTGGCATATGTACTGCTAGTTGTCTTCAGTGTAGCCATTTCCACCGAGAGCATGACTTTGGGAGGGACACGCATGGAACGCTGAGGGAGGAAGGGGACACTCGCCTAGCCAGCCAGATCACCTGAATCATCCCTGGAGACAGATGGCAAAGTCAGTTGCCCTCACATCCCAGTGTTGCTATTTCTTAAGTTAGTGCCTTGCAACAATGCCTGGTAAATTATTACTGAATGGCTCTATGAATAAATACATGAATGAATAAAATGAGAAGGGAGAAGAAAGGAGGAAGAAAAAAAAAAGGGAGGGAGGAGAATGGAGAGGCTATATCCTTTAAAAGCTAGGAATTAATTAAGTTCTATGAGGGCAAGTTTTTGAGTGTTTTGACCACTACTGAATTCCCAGTAGCTAGAAATATGCCTGATGCTTATGATATTAGTGTTTGGTATTATTTAACTTAATGAATTACCCTACTCTTACAGAACTTCCTACCCTCCAGAATGCATACAGAAACTTTGATAGGGGTGGGAAGTGGCAACATGATAAACAGTAATTATAACCACCGATGGCTACATATTTGGACAACGGATGTATTACTTATACATTAAGCTCCATTATAGAAGTGTGTATAGAAGTGACTCAAAAAGAATATAGAAATAAGGAATTCAGTCATGCTTGCATCTTCAGGAATAGATTACCTCAGCCAAACTGGATTTGGCATTTTCAAGATCAGGAAGTGTGTGGGGATGTGTATGGGTGTGTGTGTGCATGTGCACACTGGGGTGGGAGGGAGAGATGGGAAGAAGAAAGAAAAGAGAGAGATGCTCTGATGATAGAAGGAGAAGAAGATGAAACTTAAGAAGCAACAGGAAATATCAACTGAGTCACCCGGGCACCCTGAGGGCATCTCACTCTTAAGCCTTATGCATCTCTTGGTGGTCAGCCCACTAAAAGAAAATACTGGACATAAGGTGAAAGAGTCTTTCACCATAGTACCTTCTCCAAAGTTCTGTGACCTTTATATCTTTCTCCCTTAGTGTCCTCATCTGTTGAATGGGGCTGATAATTCTGTCTCTGCCTACCTAAAGCCTGCATGGGTAACTAGATTCAAAAATAATTGAAAAATAGGTTTTAAATTTTTGAATACTTAATAGTAAAGTTCATGAGAACATAGTTCTACTATCTATCAAAATCAACCCATTTTATGTTCTCACATGGGAGAGAGCAGGTTATCAATTTGGAAATGCTCTAAAATTTTGTGATTGATGGAATGCTTAGCACTTGAAATAATTTTTAGTTGGGAAGATTTTTGTCTCTGACTATAATTGCCCTTTCAAGGGAAATCTTCAATATTACTAAAGGAAGAACTCTGAAAGTTATAAACTCATTTAGAAAAAAAATATATAAGCTATAAGGATAATTTTTCTTCAAAGCTCTTAAAATGTATCTTAGGGGTCATTCCTAGTGGCGTTTTGTGTTTTTCTAATAGTGCTATATCTGCATTATTGTAAGAGTAAATTATTAACATGAGACCTAATTTGAAATTCCATACACTCAGACTTACTGGGGTGATAGTTTTATCTTGGTGTTCCTTTTTCTCGAGTGTGGAATTCACTAATGGAGAATAATACTTCTCTTTCTCTTTCCTTTTGTTTTAGTTGTCACTACCATGTATATTGTGAATAAATGTTTGGGAGCAATTTTGCCTTTTTACGTATCATAAACATTAACAAATGCTGTTTGATTCACTTACAAATTATATGAGAAGAGCCATGAAATTTTCCTAACCTTTTCTGTAGCTCAATAAATCACAAACAGACAAGAAAGTTAAGCACTATTTCAGTGGAAAATCAGCGGACAGATGTAGCACACATTCCCCTCAAAATAATTCAGAACCTGTTTCAATTTATCAAATGCCTACTTTATCTGTCAAAACAATGTCCTTTCTCAAATAAAGGGCATTGTTTCTGTAGCAAGAAAAAGGTTCTGATGTATTGTTATCTGCAAATGGATGGCGGAATAATGGAACAACAGGCAGTGTTTCAAACTAAGAGATCAAAGGCCAGAATGCATTACAAATCTTGTTAAAATAAATGAGGGTAAGAGCATAATTCCAATAAAGACATTTATAGTCTTAAACAATCTCTGTCTTTTTGAAAGAGATCTTTAAAAATGAACCTAAATCCCCTTACAAACACCAAAAGGTTTTTGCTGCTTCTCTCAAAGAAGTTCAATATTCAAAGAAATACAAAATCGTAGAACTCTCATACTAGGTAGATAACAGTACTTTTTATGTGCTGACATTGTAAATTTTTTCTCATGCTACTAATCTATTTGTTGCATTTATTTGTGCACATCATATTCAAGGAGGAAAGCATTTGTCCATAAAATATCCAAATTGAAAACATTTTATTATGAAAATGTTTCACTAAATAATTTTTTAAACTTTGTAATTTTACAACGTCATCTCCCTGATTGTAAGCAATTTTTCCTCTTAAGTAATCTCAGTACTTGGATTTATAACAACTATTATAAATCTTTTAATTTCAGTTTAAGATGAAATCTTTCCTTTTTTAACAGCACCAAGAAAATCCAAATATAATTATGACATTACCAAGCATTAAAGTTGGACTGTACTTGTACACAATCATTTAGCTGGTATTTCCTAGTCATTGTCATGCGCAAACATTTGCTTTAACCTAAACGTGTCAGATGTTCATGATGATTCCGGCAGCCTAGTTGATCTGGAGCTGAAATATGACAATATAGCCTGATGTATCTGTCTTCTGTGTGATTGCAAGTTGCTCTCGTTTTCTTTATTCTAGCTCTTCTCCCTTTGTTCAGTTTTGTTTTTAAATGCAACCGTGACCTTTGCCAGTTGCCAGAGTATCTTCTTAAAACAAATCTATAACAATCTTGTTGTTATAAGAAAGAAATTCTATATTTAGCAATAACCTTTGGAACTGAGGACTGTAAAATTCATTAATTCATGATCATCAAATGACAACACAGGAATATGTGACCATATATATTCACACAATACTATAGTGGAACAGTCTTTTAAAACTACTGGAGAGTTATTAAAGTTGTATTGACCCACATCAGTTACCTGAGAACAATTCCTGGAAATGAAAAATATTTTGTTTCATATAACATAATATAGACTGTGATATTTACTGACACTAAAATTGTAAGATAATGTGATTAAAGAGTTCCAACATCAAAAATTTAGTGTTCTTACTTATACCAACAAATACATGAATTAAACAAAGATATTTAAAACAAATGTGAATTAAGCAGAAAAGACTGGCATTCAGTTAAAGTTTCTATTCTTACAGAAATGCTTCTGTATTCACCAAAACCCTAGGCAAAGAGAGGATTCCATGAACACAATGTCTAACTGTTTGTATACACCCTATAAAAGGAAAGTATTAGTTGGTATCCTTTGGGACATTCTGTTGAAAATTATCTGATAGGACTATAGAATTTGTTCCAAAGTATTTCAGTAAGCAGTGTAATCACCAATCCGTGCCAGTCCAAACCTCCCCTAATTTCTTGTTATATACCATTGACAGAAAGAAGGAGAAGACTTCATCTGCCTTCAGGGAAGTCACAAACACATACTAAAAGAGCAGTTTAAACTCTCAGTTATTTTGTTCGCATTCTGTAAAATGTCTCATGTCCTCTAAGTTATAGACTTCAGTATGAATTGAAATTAAAATGCCAAGTTTTAAATATTTTTAAAATATATTATTCCATAAATTAATTATCCATGTTTTTACTTTATTCCAAAACATAAATACATAAACGTGCTATATATTCATACACCCATTTTATATATTTATGTACTCAAGGAGTGTGTATCTGTATGTACATGGACATACACGTAAATAGTGTCTTTATCCACCAGCTCATCCATTTATCCATCTATCCGTTGTTGATAATTAAGGCTTGAGTCAAACAGATCTGAATTCAACTTCTGTCTTATGAGCTGTTTGACTTTGAACAAGTCAATAAACTTCTCTATTCACTTGTGTCATAACCCCACTCTGTGACCCAAGGCACTGAGAGGTTAAAGAAACAGGGCCTGCTTTCTTCTTCAGTAAACGTAATTTCTGGTGCAGAGGTTTTTCACAGGAACCTCCTAAAATGTGTTAGTTTATTGCAAAATGTGAAATTTGTCATGTGGGAAATCTGAGTAGACAGATCCTTACATGATGTATTTTGATTAATCTCATTTGGTTCCAATTGTACACTGAGTATTAGAAAACTCTATACCTTCAAGGGGGAATTTGACCAATGGTGTCCAAGAATATATCTCTATTTAACAGAATATCTTTAAAAGATATACTGGGGTTTCTTACCCATTATCATAAATTCTAAAGATCAAGATTTTTTTTAAAGCCCTGCACACAATCGGTCTATACTAAAGACATGTCATTTAAAGTAAAAACACAAGTGAAAGGAGAGAGTGGCTAATAAGACATGAGTGGGAGAGTCCTCATCATGGTGAAGTATTTGTCTTAAGGACCTTCTCTACTGCATTCTGATTTCTGTCTTAAAATTCTCCTGGAAACTAAGGCTGCTCACTAGCAGCTCCGATACCTCTTAGTACCTGAGGATGGGACATGGGGTCGGGAAAGGAAGAGGTCTCCAGTCTCCAAATACTTCTTACAGTTTACCATGACTCTGTGCAAGAACTGAAGATGGTTTAGGGCCAGTATGCTACCCACTCAGAATGATGTAGCAACCCCTTATAAGTATTAATATTTAGAAACACACAGGCAAGTTTATTCGCCTGAGAAATTCCAAGAGAATTTTCCATCAATTCACGGTTGAGAAAAATCAGGAAAAAAATTAAATCACCCCCCCCCCCCTCGCCTCAAAAGACAAGCACTAAAGACACCTGATGCAAAGTACAACATGATGACTCTGAAGCCGGGGATAAAGAGAAAAGATCATTCAGGGAAGAAATTTTGACTAGGACAACCTTTATTCATAATCTGTATCTACAAACAAAATAGGCAATATTTGGGTTGAATTTGAAGTCTACACAATTCAGATAAACACTGGTTTCCCTGCTTGATTAGATAATTTCATTAATATAGAAAACTCATTGAGGGGAGAAAATGTAATCGTGTAAGTTGGACGGATTTGCAGTGCAGGTTACTCATTGTTTTAAAATTTTTCGTTTTATAAACAGTTACAGTAGCAGCTCAAAATATTTTATTGAAAAGAACAAGATAATGACTTACAACATCAATTATTTTAAAAATGTGGGATATTGTTTAAATTGAGGTATTTTGTGATATAAATTGGAAAAGAGGGTTAGTAGTATAGAGACGATTACAGATATGGCTTATTTTCACAGTATTATACATAAAAGCTCAGTCATCTTTTTGATCACTTTATCACATATCTTGGTTTAAATTTCTGTGAACAAAATTGATAATATCAAATTTTAAAAGAAGTTCTAGCATTAAGGTACATTCCCTAACAAACTACAGGAAAATGTGACTTTCCTATCAAATGTCCTTACAGTTACTAAGCATATATACTCTCCAAGCTTCTGATTAATAGGAAGACAGCATTAACAGACTGAGGCAGCAGTGATAATGTAAGCATTTAAAACAACAAAAATGCCTCTATGAATATTAAGTCAATGACTTTCTTCTGAAATAAAAAAATGTGCTTGGCACTGAAAATTAATGTGATTTCTTGCATGTAAATTACCATATTTTAAACAAAAGATATCTTCAAGAACCATTTTAATCTTTGCTATATTTTACATATAGTACTTTCAAATTCATATTTCAGTGTTGACATATTTCAAATAAAGAAAATGGACTGTTGTAATCCTTTGCATGGTGTTTTCATTCAATTAGCTCTATCTTTCTTTTTCTAAGCAAACAAGATGGCAATTTACTCAAAGTCAACCCATAATAACATATATCAGCCAGAGTCAAACAAACACAGTTCTGCCCATGCTACACCTTTTAAAATCAAACAATTTTAAATAAAAGCAAACATGAACATAAATAGTGTTTCCCTTTGGAATTTGACTGTTGACAGAAAAATGATAAAAACATAAAAATGGTTTGAATGTGTAAGGAAGTTAAATAATTCAGGAAATGTTTTATTAACTGATAGCAGAGAGAACAGGATTTTGGTCTTTGCATTATGCAGTAATGAAAGAATAAAATATATGATATGTGGCTTTAAAAAAAAACTCTTCCTAACCGTATTAAAATTTCACAAGGTAGTTGAAAACCACATTCTTATCAAGCACTCGCAAAAAATAGAATTCTGTTTAAATATCTGTTTTTTTCTTTTCTTTTTTTTTTTAGGTTAGTTGCAACATTTTCCAAAGTGAAAGAAAACTTGTATGTCAGTATATAGTTTTGAAAAGGGCTTCTGATTTATATTTTCAATCTATTAGAGCAGAAATTCAAAGGAAACAGAATCTGAAACAACAAATAAATACACAAACAACAGTCTGCTGGACAGTTTGCTACACAGAAATGTTACTGTTTCATGATGAAAATAGAAAACTATCCCCCCCAATATTACTCCCAAAACATTTTTCTCTTAATTTAGACAAAATGTAAGAAAATATAAATAATGATGTTGCTATGCAAATGTAAAGCTTATAAATATTCATAATTATATATTTATACTACATTTAAAAACTAAAACAAAAGAAAATCTTTATAAAGCCTATTTGATATAACCGTGTACCAAAATCATGTAGACTTGGCAAATGTATTAAAAATTAAAGTTACATTAATTTTTCACTTACTCTCCTATAGTTTAAATTTCATCTTAGTGTAACAGGTATGGAATTCTGTTTCTGGGCTTGGATTCTAGATGCTCCATTTACTAGCTTTGTAATATTTGGCATATTATTAATTTTTTACTCCAAGTTTCTTTATTAGAAAAAATGCACATACTGAAATGGCTACGGTGAAATTGAAATAATGCATTTAGGAGATCCAATGTGAGAGAGACATTATTGGTCAATCATTATTACTTTATTACTTTATTTGGGTTTCCTGCATAATTCACAATGTTTGCTTATGATGATACTCTGTGCACAGTCTCTGAACAGAAGGAAGCAAAGACAAAAAAATTAACTTGTTTACAAAAATTCTAGTAAAATATATGTCCTTCAGTCACCTAGGTGTTTTAATTGAAAATATATGTGAATTGTCCATATATTTATATAGCTTTGCTTTTTACCTTGCTGTGAACAATTGAATTACAAAGCAGCAATGCTGAAAGGAGTACTTTGATGTAAAGCAGGTAACATTACAAGGTGGTACCACCTGTTTGGTATGTTGAACTTGGGACCAATGTTTTGTACGTTATATGCACAATATATAATCAAAGTGAAGACACATTTATAATTTTCAGCCTGGTAATTCTGCTTCTGGTACTTCAATCTTATAATAGACAAAATATAATGTGAGCATAATGTTGTCTTTGTTACATTTTTTTAAAGTAAACTCTGTGCCCAACATTGAGTTTGAACTCAGAAACCCAAGATCAAGAGTCACATGCTCCACAGACTGAGACAGCCAAGCACCACCACAATATTTTTAAATATTAGGAGTTATTGAAAATAATTCTTCTGTAAGTTAAAGCAT
This sequence comes from Prionailurus viverrinus, assembly GCF_022837055.1. Lineage (NCBI taxonomy): Eukaryota > Metazoa > Chordata > Mammalia > Carnivora > Felidae > Prionailurus > Prionailurus viverrinus. The sequence continues at coordinate 45,748,158 of NC_062561.1, read as the reverse complement.
AGACACTCTTAGTGTGGTGCCTGGCACGATTGTTACTGATGAATAAATATTAGGACAAGAGAGAAAATACTACGTCTGCCAAAATAAATAGTTTATCTGATTATTCTTTGGATGGGATATCATGCACCATCAGGATGAATGCCATTACATGAATAAAGACTCCTGACATAATATTAAATGTACATAGGAAAGTATAAATGTACTTAACACCTACCTTACAAATTAATATAGGAAAAATAGGTTTAAAAATATTAGAGTAGTTACATTTGAGGAGTGTTTTCTTCTCCATTTTTAAGCCTCCATGTTGATTTTTATATTTATAAAATGAAGAGAAAGCATTTCTAAAATCAACATTTATAGTTTCACGGTAATATATTTTTCATCTTAATTAGAGGAGGTAGATGCAATGAGTCTATATTTGTTGTTGTAATTGTCCATGCGTTTGTCTACTTCAAATGTCAATATTATAGCTACCCCTGTTATCCTACTACTTTTTCACTTCCCGTCTGAAGGCATTAGTTTACAGCCACTGATACAGGAAAAATAATATTGGTATAAAGAAATGAAATGTAAGAATTCTCATTCAGAGTCAATACTCAGAGTAAAAGAATATGTATGTAGGAGTAACCACAGAATTCGCATGCCACTATTTAAGTGGGTTCTCCTGAGACTGTTTCTAACTTGTGTGAACATATATGGTATGGACACTGGATGTAATGATCATTTACCTGAACAGAACTGTTTATGTGAACATGGCCTCTCTACAAATCTTGCTAACTGACAGTGTACTCAATACATGGTTTGGGAAACATGTCTTGTGCTTGCAATAGAGCAATCTAAGCAAACACATTGTTCTCTCATAAGCATGGAAAACTTTTATATTTGTAAGGGTATTTTGAGACAATGTCAACAGAGAAAAATTCTGGCGAGTTTTCAAGGAAGAGTCATTTAAATCATCTTTTTTTTTTAACGTTTATTTATTTTTGAGACAGAGAGAGACAGAGCATGAACGGGGGGGGGGGGCAGAGAGAGAGGGAGACACAGAATCGGAAACAGGCTTCAGGCTCTGAGCCATCAGCCCAGAGCCCGACGTGGGGCTCGAACTCACAGACCGCGAGATCGTGACCTGGCTGAAGTCGGACGCTTAACCGACTGCGCCACCCAGGTGCCCCTAAATCATCTTTTTTTATAGTAGGTTGTTTTATTTTTCAAGGGGACCCTAAAAACTGACCTCAAATTCTTATAAACCTTTGTATTTCCATACAAAATACTAAAAATATAAAATGATGCCAGTTATGTAAGTAGTCCATGTACTATAGAAAATATTATATATACACATACATAATATATATATATATATATATATAATTCTTTAATTCAGAGACAGAATAAAAAGTATTTACATATGGATTCAAGTAAGGATAATTTGATATAAATAAATACGCCTCATTTTTAAAAGAATGTTGACTATCTACTTTATTTCTCACTCACATTATCCTCTCCTTGGCCATGCAGAAAGCAAAGCAAAAAAAGTTAGTAATGCCTGAAATGAGTTTTACTATAGAGTATATTGTTTGTGTTATAAATGAATTATATTTTATATTACAGAGTTGGGTGGATTTTTCTCCCTGAGTGTTGTCTGTTGATACTTATCCAGATTATACTTCTAAGTAGTATAGATTGGAAGCATAGGAAAAAAAAAAAACATCTGAAGTAACATAAAATCATTGTTTGATTAATTTTCCATAATAAAGGTCTTGATCAAAGACATAACCCTAGAAATACTAGAAGCACATGTAGGAATGGCAATGAATTATTAAATCTCAAAGAGGAAAGGATGGTAACATTTAAGTCTCAACAATTCCCAGGTATAATAATAAGTTCATTTATATAGAGTATGTTTGTTTAAATGTTCTTAAAAATAAGGAAGATAAATATTTTCTGGTAATTTTTCAGATGAGGATAAAAATCTCAGAAGACTTAATAATTTGCTTTAGTTTTCTTAGAATTGAAAACCATGATTGAATGACACCTGTTGTAAAATGCAAATAGCCCTTTTTTTTAATATATTTTTTAAATTTACATCCAAGTTAGTTAGCATATAGTGCAACAATGATTTCAGGAGTATATTCCTTAATGCCCCTTGCCCAGTCAGCCCATCCCTCTTCCATAACCCCTCCAGTCACTCTCTGTTGGTTCTCCATATTTAAGAGTCTCTTCTGTTTTGTCCCCCTCCCTGTGTTTTTATTATCTTTACTTCCCTTCCCTTATGTTCATCTGCTTTGTATCTTAAAGTCCTCATATGAGTGAAATCATATGATACTTTTCTTTCTCTGACTAATTTTGCTTAGCATAATACACTCTAATTCCATCCACATAGTTGCAAATGGCAAGATTTCATTCTTTTTGATTGCTAAGTAATACTCCATTGTGTGTGTCTGTGTGTGTATGTACGTGTGTATATGCATATATATATATATATACACACACACATATATATACGTATACATACATATACGTATGTATATATGTACTATATATGTATATATGTACGTATATATATGTATACACACACATATATATGTATATATAGGTATATGTGTGTGTGTGTGTGTGTGTGTATGTATGTATATCACATCTTCTTTTCCATTCATCCATCGATGGACATTTGGGATCTTTCCATACTTTGGCTATTGTTGATAGTGCTGCTATATAAACATTGGGGTGCATGTGCCCCTTCGAAACAGCATACCTATATCACTTGAATAAATACCTAGTAGTAAAATTGCTGGGTTGGATGGTAGTTCTATTTTTAATTTTTGAGGAAAGTTGGTACAGTTTTCCAGAGTGGCTGCACCAATTTGCATTCCCACCAGCAGTGCAAAAGAGATCCTCTTTCTCCGCATCCTCGCCAACATCTGTTGTTGCCTGAGTTGTTAATGTTAGCCATTCTGACAGGTGTGAGGTGATATCTCATTGTGGGTTTGATTTGCATTTCCCTGATGATGAGTGATGTTGAGCATTTTTTTATGTGTTGGTTGGCCATCTGAATGTCTTCTTTGGAGTAGTGTCTATTCATGTCTTTTGCCCATTTCTTCACTGGATTATTTGTTTTTGGGTATTGAGTTTGATAATTTTTTTTATAGATTTTGGATACTAACCCTTTATCTGATATGTTGTTTGCAAATATCTTCTCCCATTCCTTTGGTTGCCTTTTAGTTTTGCTGATAGTTTCCTTCACTGTGCAGAAGCTTTTTATTTTGATGAGGTCCCAGTAGTTCATTTTTGCTTTTGTTTCCCTTGCCTCTGGAGATGTGTTGAGTAAGAAGTTGCTGCGGCCAAGGTCAAAGAGGTTGCAAATAACACTTTTAAGATCGCAAAATATGGCGGTCACAGAATATCATTCTATCATACATAAGTGGCACACGTTGTGAGTGTAGCTGGCATGCTAAAGCTAAATACAGAAAAGCAGAACCAAGATAAAAACATAAATATCTTATCAAAAATAGAAAAATTACAGTTTGGTTAATATATACAATATCTTCAATTTTTTTTTCCTGCAAGTGTTACCTGCAAAACCTTCAGTAGACATAATCGGTACTATGTAAGCATAAAACATATTAAATAAAATAATAGTTTTTGAAAATAAATTTAAAGACCCGTATTTTATGTAGTGGACCCAGATTTTTAACCTGAAGTTCAAAAAAATAGAGTCTATGATTCTTAGAAGAATTTGTACTGGCAACCATATATCTTTCAAGGCAATACTAACCATGACACTAAGTACTATAGTATTTGGAAAGATATACAGTAAAAATGATTGCTTAATGACAACTTTAAAGTGAAAAATTTCTTGCCTAATTAAAAGCATGATAATTAATGGTATCTATATTGAACTCTTCTGAAATTTTTATCCACTTTGAGTTACAAATCAAAATCTAGGAATGTGCTATGCTTGTGTGTAGGTCTTTAAGACTAAATCCAATTAGTGATATATGGTTTCTTCAACTACATCTCACCTAAAATTTATGGAATTATTTTGGGATTATGTGACACATAGAGTTCTATGTGTTATACCTGAAGCCACCTTCAGATACAACCTGTGGCCCAGGCCCAAGAACTGAATGACGCTTTGCTGCCTTGGTGATTAAATATTGACGAGTGACTTCATGAGGCTATCAGTCTTATTAAAAGAGATAATTATGACAATTAATGCTAAAGCAAAATTAATAAACAAAAAAACCCTCTTGGCTCATACACATGAATACATGTAGTCTACAAATCTGTGTGTACCTTCACAAGATTAGCATTCCAATTCCACATGGACTTCTGAATGCTTCTTGTTTGCTGTGTTTGATATTCTTTATGATTTCCTTTAGTTTTGCCTTAACCTAATTCGATTTGCATAAAGTTATCAGGGAATATCAGTTCAAGTTGAGGTAAAAAGGTAGAAAATGTCAGTCGTAAAAAGTAAGGCATGTGACAATACAAGTGTCCATCTACAGATAGGGGAAGTTTGCTGGGACACAGGATAAGTCCAAGGAAATCATCATAGCATAGAAAAAACATGGCCTCTAGGAATTTAAGAAGGGTTCAAAATCCTGGAAGCCCAAGCATTCACAAAGGAACTTAGATATTCCAGCTGCTAAGGGGGCAAGGCTTTTCATCCTCTGACCTGCTTTATATGGTCTGCTAGTTATGAGCAACTGTAAGTATGGAGGTGTTGACCTTAAGCAAATGAAAATCTTACCATAAACAAGGCAGGGAAAGGTGACAAGATTCCAACCTGGGGCTGAGATTGGGGCAATTTTTATGGCTGTAGTTCTCACTCATGCCATGAAATAAATCTGATGAAAAAGCTTCCCTCTGAAATCAATTTTACCATATATGTTAATGAAACTAGAATTTGAATAAACACTTGAAATAAAAAAATAATATGCATTTTTAAATTGAACTTATTTCATCACATAATTCCATAAGAAAGGAAGAAATCCTAAGTGAAATGTAGCTAAATAGTGAGCATTATGGAGATTACAGTTGAGTCTTCTGGAATATGTAATAGTTAATACCAGTGCAGAGTATGTATCAGTGCAAATGCACTTAGCAAACACAAAAATGTGCTTGATTTTGGTGAGAGCAAATATTACTGTTTCTTAAAAAAACATGTCTGAGATTATGTGAAGAAAACTTGTTTCTGTACTTTTAAGAAAACCATATTTAGAGTGGAATGGGGAAGGGAAAACATGTAACAGATATCCTGTTACCTGTTTCAAAGAGTTTGTTTTCTAGGAAGCTCATCAATCAGAAATGATCCATAACACCTTAAATATGTTTTAGAATACTTTTGTGTTTCATTTTCTCATAAGTGCCCATTAATATGGCAGTTCTGCTTTGAGTTTGCTGTAGAAGCTTATACAGACACTGAATGTGGGTCCTCAAGAACAGAGATATAAGTGCTTGACACAGATTTCACTATGGTTTTTATACGACCGGTAATAGTTATATAGAGCAGGAAGCTAAGAAGTTTTGCAAGATGAATGGAAAGTTTCTGTGATTTTTATAGTTTTTAGTATCGTTGAAGACTAATAATTACCTCTGAAACTAAGCAGAGTCTCAGCCTTGTTTTGATATGAATATCCTTCCAACTTGCTATCACAAACTTCCTTTATAGACTACTCAAATTAAGCTACCTTCTTTCTCTCAGAACCTGTTTGCATTTTTCTTATTAGCATGATTTTATTTCACCTACATCTCAAAAACAAAACATAGAAAACACCTTCTTGCAATTATTATTTAACAAACCTTGTCTTCCTTTATCAAAAATAAGAACTGATTTTTCCCCCTTTGGGTCCTAGCCTTGTTTGGGACACTCTCTCAAAAAAATTAATACTCTCGGGGCACCTAGGTGGCTTGGTCGTTAAGCATCCGATTCTAGGTTTCTGCTCAGATCATGATCTCGCGGTTTGTGACACTGAGCCCTGCATCAGGCTCTGTGCTGGCAGCGCAGAGCCTTCTTGGGATTTTCCTCTCCCTCTCTCTGCCCCTCCCCTGCTTGTGCGCTCTGTCTCTCTCTCTCTCTCTCAAAATGAATAAATAAAAACATGTAAAAATTTTTAAAGAGTGAATACTCTCCATTAATGTACTTTGAATTAAATTGCAGAATAGATTCCTTACATTTTATGAAGAAAGATTATATTTGACTTAAAATGAACTAAATCTAACTATGTAAGTTTTGAAAATGTACCAAATATAAAATAAGATCATTTTGAACCATAAGTATGAGGCAAATGAAACACTGCTGAAATTGTACTAGACCAATAAAATAACACTGGGAGTGTGCGTCGGAATTTGAGTTTAATAGTAAAATTAGAATACAGGGGCACCTGGGTGCCTTGGTTGTATAAGCTTCTGACTCTTGATTTCAGCTCAGGTCAGGATCTCATGGTTCACTAGATGGAGCCCTATGGGCTCCATGTGCTGAGGGTGCAGAACCTCCTAGGGATTCTCTCTCTCTGCCACTCCCCGCTCATGCTGCTGCTGCTGCACTCTCTCTCTTTCAACATAAACAAACTTAAAAGAAATAGAGTATAAATATGGTTCCATAATTAATTCCTCCAAAAATATTTCAAAAAGATTTATATAAAGTGTTACAATGAAATTAAAAACCTTGACAGTTACCTAAGCATAACAATATCTCCCCATTAAATATCTTACCATGCTGCATAAACCTGATCATTATTTACCATTTAGTGCTTAACAGTTTTGTAATGGAAGTCCTCTCCGTATTGTAAGAAGAGGGTAGCACTTTAATTTTTTTCTTATACTTTTCTTTTTTACTTATACTCTGGAGCTCCAGCCAACTTTCAGAAAACCACAGAAATTGAGCCTGACAATATTTTGAGCTAGCCATTGCTCTAGAAAACTGTTCAAACACTTACTTAGAGAACCCTGAAATTATGCTTTTGTCCTACCAGTTATTGTCAACAATAACTAAATAAAATAATTATTTTATTCTTTGCAAAATGAGGCTTAAAATTTTCATTCCTACTTTTTCCATCTTACTCTCATTGAGAATGTGAATTTACATATACGAGATTGCTTAGGACCATGGAATTTAAGGCAACATTGATTAGTTGTACACAACTAATTAGTATTATTCACATACAGATTAGTATTAGTCTATTGTAGATGAGGTTTCTTTGAAAAACAGCTTAAAATTGACACTCTATATTCTAGTGGTTAAAAAGTGTGAGCATCAAACATATCTTTATTAAGATCTCCCCCCCCCTTTACTAAATAGGTACCCTTGGAGAGATTCCTGAATTATTTTTACACTCTGGTTTCTTCATCTGTAAGGGGGGGGGGGGCAACAATTACACCTACCTAAGAAGAATTTTGTGAGGATTAAAGCAGAACTTGGTCAAATCACTTCTAATTTTCCCAATATTAACCTATAGGTTCTTACATTAAGTTGCAGAAAAGATAAACCGGCCCAGGGGTATAACACTAAAAGAGAGACTGGCAGCCCTAAAAGTGAGGAAGCACTTTTTAGCAAAAACCAAATATATGGACAAAAGGGAAGAATATGCTCATGTCTAATTAATGAAGAAAGCGTTTACTCTCAGATTCTAAAGAGAGCATTTAGAAACACATAGTTGTTCTTCTCTAAGGTTTATAGAAAAGGTTATTCGCAAATAAAGTTGTATAGGAACCCATATCCGTCTTTGTCTACTTTTTGGGAGAGAATTTCTTCTTAACAGGTATGGACTAATAGGCAGCTGCAGGTTCCAAAGCAACCGTGACCAGGTGGGGGTAGACGTGTGTGCTGATTATTGTACACCTGGTACCTTATCAATAGTTGGGTGTTTTGGAAATTAGCACTGGGTAGGTAGGGGAAATTTATACCATTTAGTTTGTTTTAAGTTTGAAAAATAGAAATATACATTTCATGAACCTTTTGAGATAAATATCTTAAGATAGACGGGTACCCATGTATGAAAATCGGTAAATAAAACAAAATAGAACATACATTATATATTTCTTAGGATTGAAAAGAGATTGTTTTAAGTGCTCGAACATAAATTGATTTTTAATTAATGGCGAGGAATAATTTTTTTAAAAAAGTAACAAAATTTATATGTGTTTTTTTTAACATGTATTTCAGAAATTACTGCATGGAAATGTATTGCAAAAGCCTGGTTTCAATTTTAAATTCTTAGCCAGACATGGTCTTACTTGAAATTATGGCAGTTAAGGGGCTTCTGAGTGGCTCAGTCAGTTAAGCATCCAACTCTTGACTTCGGTTCAGGTCATGATCTCATGGTTCATGAGTTCAAGCCCTGCATCAGGCTCTGAGTGTAGAGTCTGCTTAGGATTCTCCGACTCTCCCTCTCTGCCTCTCCCCCACTCATGCATCTCTCTCTCTCTTTCTCTCACTGTCTCTCTCTCTCTCTCTTAAAATAAATAAAAATTAAAAGGAGAGAAGTGATGGCAGTTAATATTTAACTATTGCTACATTCAAATTGTATAAATGTCTAAACTGGAACTTTTAATTTCAGTAACATACCCCCCCATAAGGACATTTCTTTATTTCCATTGACTAACAGACTCTTGTTTTTAATATTTTATTTATTTTTTGAGAGAGCATAAACAAGGGAGGGGCGGGGGCGGGGACAGAGGATCTGAAGCAGGCTCTGTGCTGACAGGAGCAAGCCCACTTCTCATGAACTGCGAGATCAAGACCTGAACTGAAGTTCGACGCTCAACCAACTGAGCCACCCAGAGGCCCCTCCATTGACTAACAGACTCTTATAAATCTTAGGATTCTGAAGGTGACATGAATTTTATGGGTAAATAATCTAGTCTAGTCTACTAATAATGTAAATTAATAAACTGGAATCAAAGATAATTTAGTAACTTGGTCAAAATTACACTAAAGTTGGAGGACAAATTAAAGATAAAATTACAGTCTGAATTTTTTCAGTAGGATAGTAGAGAAGAATCAAAAGAATCTAAAAGTAGAGGGAGAGGGGCTCCTGGGTGGCTCAGTCAGTTAAGCGTCCAACTTCAGCTCAGGTCATGAACTCACGGTTCGTGGGTTTGAGCCCCGTATCAGGCTCTGTGCTGACAGCTCAGAACCTGGAGCCTGCTTCAAAATCTGTGTCTCCCTCTCCCCCTGCCCCTCTCCTGCTCACTCTCTGTCTCTCTGTCTCTCTGTCTCTCAAAAATGAATAAACATTAAAATTAAAAAAAAAAAAAAAGTACCTACAAAATTTCTATGTGTATCTGTTTCCTCTATTAATTGTGTTTACTCATTTCAGAGATAAGGCCTTACCATGCCAGACATAATAATTAGACAAAATAAGAAAGAATGGTTATGTGCATTCAGATTCATGACTGGGGAAAGAAGAAAGCTTAGAAATTACTTATATATAGTACACAGATAGACTTTGTGTCCTCTCTCTCTTCACATCACTGTCTAGCACATTTAGACAAGATCTTCTCACACCTCTAAATATACCTTATAAGGATTTGTCCTCACTGAAGTGCTACATTACCCAGTATAAACAAAGTACAAAATTAAATAGTTCAAGTCCAGAGCTCGAGAATTGGGAAGTCCAGTGTATTAGCAAATATTAAATTCAACTGCTTTTAACAAAGACTTTAAATAATAGGGACTTAAACAAGGCAGAACTCCATTTCTCTCATATTTCAGCAAATCAGGAGATAATGTAGAACCAAACTCTCTGTTTAGATAAGAGGAGGAGATGCTTCAAACAAATGGAAGGATTGGTCTTCATAAGGAATAAAGATTCTTGGACTGTCTGTCATAACAGGAGAAAAGACAGACATGTAGGTAAGAAAGCAGATGAACCGGTGGGACCATAAAGCAAGCAGTGCACAGATTATTCCGCCCCCCCACCTTTTTTTTGAGAATAAGTTTAAGACCGAGTCATTAGCAGGGTATGGACTAGGTTATGTATACATGTGGGTGCGTGCGGTTTAGAGAGGAGATTTCACGATAACTTAGAACACATATAAGCTGCAGAGGACAATAAAGAAATAGTGGACACAGTCTATGATTCTGATATGTGGGTTCATCCTGGAAGACTGTCAAGAGTTCACAGAAACTGAAGCTATGTGAATAAAATGGTAGTTGTGATTAGGTGTTCATTAGACCATAACATGACTATTTAAACTTTTCCCTTATCAGACAATGAACTCACCAGATATAAGAGCTTATTTAAATTTGGTATCCCTTGGGCACCTGGGTGGCTCAGTTGGTTCAGTGTCCAACTTCAGGTCATGATCTCCAGGTTCATGAGTTTAAGCCCCACGTCAGGCTCTGTGCTGGCAGCTCAGAGCCTGGAGCCTGCTTCGGATTCTGTGTCTCCCTCTCTCTCTGCCCATGCCCACTCATGCTCTGTCTCTGTCTCTGTCTGTCTGTCTGTCTCTCTCTCTCTCTCTCATACATAAATATTAAAATCAGTATCCCTAGCATTTCATGCGGATCATATTGACAAAAACTGTGTTGAATGAATTAATGACGGGTACTCTTGAAAATGTGGAATAATCATGTTTTTTCATAATCAAATCTTATGGCCAAAGATAATGCTCTGTTAAATACAGCTTTTTGCATGTTATCTAACATACTTTCA